>NW_006800074.1:701418-821522 GCF_000485575.1 Poecilia formosa
AAAAGTGTATTGAATTGTATCGTTTGCCGAATACCACAATAGATATCGTATCGTGGGCAGAATATCGTGTATCTTATCGTGAGATTACCGCTACAGCCCTAAAATATACAGCCATAAACGTATAAATACTTCTGCAAGGAAGTGTAATATTGTGACTACAGTAAACACTACTAATCAATCAACTGTCTTAATATACAAATCTTTTATTTAGAAGATTACCTGTAACATGACAAGTGGGGCAAGTTGTCATTTAAAGAAATCGAGTTTTGAACTGCTAATGCTAACACATGCTAACCCTCCCATCAAGGTTAAACGTACATAAGAACTTTGTGTTTACACTTACAGACTTTGTGTTTACACTTACAGAAAGTTTCATGTCCTATCCTCACGTTGATCATGATCCACTCCATGACTCCTCCAATGCAGAAAAAGATAGGTAGGAACCTGTACGCCCCTAGTCGCTGTTTCCCAGGGACAATACTGAGCAAACCTTTTATGGTTTTACTTCTGTGAAACATCTCGACGAACAAAGCTTGTGTTTGTCCTCCCAAACACTCCTACAACCGCGTTTTCATTAGAGCAGTTCAAAACGAAGAAGCAGAGGAAGCCACCTTTACTGCGTCCTTTACTGACGTTACGAGAGCAATGATGAGGTGCGCTCGTTTTAAGAGTCAGATGAGATAGGCGGAATGTGTTGCGAGCTACGGACACGTCAGGAAAGAACAGTGATGGCGTTTAAAACGAACGCACCAGGCAGGAGTTTGCGACATCCGGGTGTGCTGCGCGTGAGTGAATTATGAACTGGTTCACGTCTCACTGGTAATCTAATTGTAAGAAGGCTCCAAGGTCATAGACCCTGTTTCTGTACATACATCAGTGTGGTAAATTACATTTTGCACATATAAAAACATTAGCTGAACTCCTTTTTAATCTAAAATCCAATAATTTCTTAAAGGGTCATAAAAGCAAACAACCTCATAATTTACAAGTGTATCTTAATAAATCGGATGAAATATAATAAAAACCTGAACTTATCCCAGTAATTAAAACACTTACAACAAATGTAACTCACAATTGATGATCTGTATTTAAATATTACATAAAACCAGTTCATGAGGAGGGTTTAGAGAAGTTTATGCTTCCCTCTGCTGACAAGCTTTATGGAAATGATTTGATTTCCAGCAAGACTTGTGACCTGCTCACAGATCCTCACACTGTCAAAATAATCAGCACCCAGTTCAAAGGCCACAGTATCTCTGTACATTCCTGAGAACTGAAGTTTACCAGAGCTGATAATGCAAGCAAGGTGAAGGCCACTATTAAAGCAACCTGAGGATCTTTATCAGCACAACTCCCCATCAGAGAGCTGCGCTGTGCTGGCATGGAGCCACAGTGTGTTGTGGCTACATGCCACAACACACTGATCCATGCAAAAATTGTACAGTGCATAAACACACTTTTCAGTATGCTGACTATTTTTGCTTTTTAAAAAGATCTTATGTAATATTCTAATTTGAGGAACAAGATGTTCTGCTTTCAGAAGCAGAATATCTTATTTTTCCCAAAGTTTTTGTCCAAATTCGGAAAAATAAACTCGAGACTGATCAGTGTAATAAATATATATTCACTTTCACTTTCCTCCGTTGCTTTTTATCCCAAACATAAAAAATATTTTGCATTTAAACACACTTGACATCTATTTTAAGGTAAAATATATAACACACATTGACACCAAAACAACAAACAGCAACTTATATTTTACTTAGAAATCATACTGTACTGAAACAAGGCATTATTTTTATCCAATGAGAGAAGAAAAAACATTTTTAAAATTGCCTGTACCCTTTTATGAGTTGCAACTCAAGATGTCATTGATAAGGGAAAAATCTTAACAATAGAGCTAAATGATTAAAATGAAATACACAAACTGGTTTATTTTTGGCAGGAACAATCAAAAACATAACTGTTGACATTATGACAGAGTATCATAAAGTGCACACAGCAGATACATAAATTATACATACACAAGACACATGCATCAACTATGAAGGGGCCTAATTGTACCGTCTATGGGATCTACAGGGGATCTAAGAGACTAAGTCTAATTTTACTCACCAGACGTCTACTGGACAAAACATACAAGTTACAGAAATTAGTTAGTACACTCCACATCAGTGGAGGGAAAAAATTTTTGCAAACAAAAACATTTTCCACAAAAAAATGTTTTTTAAACTTGTTCCTACAAATTGAGGTTTTAACTGAATTAGTGTTAGAAACAAAGATCTGCTACCAAACTCAGGCAATGTGTCTCAAATAACTGCATCACTTTTATTACTTGCTCTTTTTCAATTCTGGTCAAAATTACCATGTTTTTGCATCATTAGACATGTGGAAAACACCTGAGATGTTTTGTAGACTCCAAATACTCCAAGCCAATTTACATGCGGGTTGAGCTCAAGAAATATTTTCCTTAAATAGCTTCGCATATGATAAATTTATATTTTTAATTTACTTTTGCTGCATGGACCTTGCTATTAAGCGCAAGCCTTCTCTTATATAGGACAAAACATAAAAAAACAGCAGTACATTAAAACAGAGGACGATTTTTTCTTTTTTGCTTTATAATGATTTGTGTAATACAAAGACAAGTCTCACTGTAACGTCCCAGCAACAACTGCTGTGCCGTAAGTCAGTCTTCGACTTTGTGAGCTGGTCTACAGAAAGTCCAGTGATGCTCCACGGTGTTCTCGTTTGCACGCTCACTCATGTGGTGCACCCGCGTGTTCCTAATAGTGAAGCCTTGTTTCATTATGTAGTCCATGAGGTGAACTCTTAAAGACACCTCTTGATGATAGTCACATGGTCCAAAGGTGAAAGACACCTGGCAGTCTCTAGTGTCCATCATGTGTTTGTTCCACTTGGTAAAGTTGTTGGAAATGCCCTCTAGCAGGGCGTGAACCTTTGTTGTTATGGTCAGCTGTGTAATAATTACCGCAACAGGGTTTGAGTATTTCGACAGTTTTCGGGTGCTAGAGAGCTCCACCACCTGCTCAAAGATATCTGGGGGGTACAGCGGCTTGGGGTCGTTAAGGCACTGGATCAAAGGTTCAATCTGGTAGAAATCTGCCTCCTTCCTCAGCAGGTCTGTTTCTGTGAAATCAACAGGAAGGGTGAGCTCGGACGTCCGCAGGAAGTTCAGGATGTACCGGAAAAGGGTTCCATCGCGGTCAATGAAATAATTCCCGTGGGAGTCACGAGCTGTGGGGAAGTCTCCCCGGAACATGGCACCGAGCATGGAGTCTGGATAACGCTGGAGGGTGGATAGACTGGTGGTGTAGAGGTGGCCTCCCACGTTCAGGGTAACAGGTGTAGTCATCTGTAAGGAAAAATACACACCAACTGCAATTTTGAAAGTTTTTAACACCGAAAAAATGGACTTCATTCAACGCTTACCCTATGGCCCCAGTCTCCATTATCCATTTGTAGACTAATACCCACAAGGTCCGAACCAAAACAGAGAAGGATGGGATTAAAGTTGGTTTACTTTAACTTTACCTGTGAGAAAAGAAGAAGGATGTGAGGCCCAATACCAATAGACTGCCAGGTCAAGTTAGAGATGGTCTTTAGAAGTCAATCAAATTGTGTTTTTCACTATGCAAGTATGTTAAATTACATCATCAGCCCAAGCAGAGTGACCCAGAAAATTGGTGGTGAAACTGATTTTTTTTTTTTAAATCATATCACAAACAAAGAGTAAAAATTTAAAAAGACCCTTAAGAAAAATGTGTCTCAATTAAGAATAATATGTAAACATCAAAAATATGGAGATATGTTTTCAAAATGCTATGAACAAACACTTACTGAGCACAAATATCATGAACTATTCTTAAAGGAAAAGTGGACTGTAAATATTAATAACACCAAAAGTGTTTGTAAAAACACCATAATGAAATAGTCTCATGTGGCTTGCCCTGCCAGATGCACTGCAAATTTTTCTCTGCAGCACTGGGCAGTAATGCTGATGTGGCTAAAGCAGGTCAGGGGAAAACACATGAAGATGGAATCCAGCACTGCCTTCAGTATCAACCTCTTTTATAAATCTCTTTTCATCCAAAGGATACAGATTCAGTTATTTAATTTTAGTTGCATGAAACTAGTTTTGAGAATTAAGGAAAATCTAAGTGCCACATTTAACAAGGCAGCTCGATATGATGCAAACCTTTATAATATTCTCCGTATGAGCGTGGATACAAGTCAGCAGAAAGCATAGTCTTACGAACATGATAATGTGGGTAAGCAGCATATTATTTGGTGCAGTATCATAATACATTGGCTCTTTACGTATAAAGCTGCACACTAGTATTTTTAATGCATTTGCTGGGAGGAAAATTAAAGAAGCTTGGGAAAAGTAGCAATAAGCATCTCTTTAAGTGTGTTTTAAAGTTGAATTATAAATCTTTGCAAATTAATCGTTCATTTCGCTTTTTTGGCCTCAATAAAACACGAAAACAAAACCGAACATATTAAACCCAACCCTTGCTAGCCTAGCTCACTGCTAGTTTTTAGCTAACAAGCTAACAAAGCTAGCAACCCATTAAACTAGCCGCCGTTACAAATGAGCTCAACAATTGGATCAGAACCGAACTAACTGCGGGCATAAACAGACCGCAATGAAGCACAGCCTTACCAGCTCAACTTTAGGGCTTGGTAATATTTTTTCTCAGCCAATAAAAGCAGATTGGGGTCAGATTTTAACCGAAGACACAGGCGGTCACTGATGATGCTGCACTGGGGCAGCTGTGGTCGACTCCAGGATGCAGCCAAGGCGGGTGAAAGAGGGGAGGAGGTCCCGCTGAAACTACAGCCACATCTGCATTAAAAACACAGCACTGGAAGGGTTACAGGCGAGACGAGCGGAAAGAGACACCCATCACACAGATTTGGATAACACTTCCGTTTTTACACAGTCGCAAAAAACACGAAACTGCATAACTGAGACACCAAACGACTATTTGATGAGGCGCAGACAGGCGAAATCCCGAGTTTGGAGCTCCCACACCAACCAACATGGCTGCTTTTTTTTATTATATATATATATATATATATATATATATATATATATATATATATATATATTGTTAGAATAAAAGAATAAACGAGAAGTTTTTTCTTTGACTTTATTCACAGAATGTACAAGAATAGTGAATACCAAGCTTAAATCTCTTCACAAAACGGAGTTTAACTGAAATAGGTCAGAATGAAACAGGATCTGCTATTATACACGTCAGTTTATCAGTAATAATATGAAAAATATTATCAAAAAACAAACTTACATTTAAAAAATGTAAAATATCAGTTTTGATATTTTTTAAAGTGAGGGATTTATTTATTTATTATTATTTTTTTTATTTTTTATTTTATTTTTTTTTTCCATTTGTGAGCAGGAAATGTATTTTTTGAAAGTTAGGGTAAATCTTGCCAGAAACATCCGGGCACACCAGCAAAAGCTTAGCAATATCCAAAACCTATTGTCATTGAGTTTAAGTAATTTATAAAATGCAGTTCCTTAAAACAATCAACATCTCTACATTGTAATTCTTGCCTTTTGGGCCACGTGTTTAAGTCTATATAAAACTGTGAAACAGTAATGGAAACCTTTAATATTCAGGAAGACTTCTTTGTTCCGCTCCTGGCATTTTGCTGCAGGATAATAAACTCCAGAATAAGTTTGGCTGTCCGACATGGCTTCTCCATCACCACAGAGTGACCACAGTTGTCCAGCAAGTCCACTTTGCATCCAGGCACCAATTCAGCAATGACTGTAGCTCCAGAGACATCCACCACCTGGACATATATGCAAGACTTTAATATATTCTTCACACTTTTTCACTGTGATTTCAGAAGGGATACTTGTGGCACAATCTTTAAAAGCTTTTAGGTTTGACAGCACATGCACCTTATGTATATAAAGAGATTTTGCAAAATGATCGAACATCATAGTTACCTGATCTTGTTTGCCCCAAATCACTTGTAAAGGTGAGGTTATGAGGTGCAAATGTTCCTGTAAGGCATATCTTGATTTCTCACCGATGATCTCCATAAACACTAATAAAAAAACAAAAAAAGCCCTTTTTTATTTATTTGTTCAATATATACTAAAACATAAAAAGAAAAAACAATGAACTAACCTTCTTCATAAAATGCGTTATGAGGTTCTCGCACATCAACCAGTCCCTGAAGAATCTAAAAAATATATATATAACAAAGCCTTGAAAATCCTCAGAATGTGACAATTGTTTCATGGTCAGCACCCATTATTAGTTTAGAGTTAAATTCATTTTTCATGACTGACCTGCTGAGGAATTTTAAAGCGAATGTGAGAACAGAGTCTGAACATGTCCTCCATCTCATCTGGTGTAGTTGGGATCAGCGGGATGTTCAGTGTGAAGTTGCTGTGTTCCAGATCTTGAAGGTGATTGTCAAATTTGGTCTCACATGGATGTCTGATTCCTGAAAGATGAACCCAGAGTCTTAATGATTAGAAACGTGCCTTTTCACATTTGGTAACATTACAACAACAAAGTTTGAGTGTATTTTTCTCAGATCGCATGTGATAAAGCAACATAGTGCACTACTTTAAGGTGGATGGGAAGCGATGTGTGGTTTCCAAATTTACAAAGAAAAGCCAAATATTGTAAAATTTTGAAAAGTTCATGTTCAGACCCCTGATCTAACATCTTGTTGAACCTTCTTTTGCTACAGTTACAGTTCTGAGTCATCTTGGATGTCCCTTTACAATCTATGTGCATCTAGTCTGAAATTTTTGTCCTTTTTTTTTTAAATAGCCCAAACCCTGTCAGACTGTGAACATATTTTTTTCAAGTTTTCAACATGCTTTGACCTAAACCATTCCTTTGCTGCTCTGTTCTGCTCTAGCTGGATGTTTAGGATTGATTGAAGTTTAATATCCACCCTGGCCTCAAGACCTTTGCAGCCTTAAACGAGTTTTCTTCCAGAATTGTCTTTTTCTCTAAATACAGGGCAAATTAAAAAGGTATACCCACAGCATAAGGCTTTGAGCAGAACACTATTTTTTCCCCTTATTCCTCCTTTATGCCTTGTGGCATTGGAGACATTTGATTCAAGAAGTCAATAAACTACCATAAAGACAAGATTTGCGAAGTGAGAAAAATGCTTATCCAGTCCACAGATTCTCCCAAATGAGCTGTGGGTGTCTGCACGTTTTCGAGAGTGACCATGATTGGTTTGCACGTTTGTAATACTTTTTTTTAATTTTCAAAACAACACTGTTAGATGATCAAAGGATGGGACACTCGTTTTATAACCTTTACATTTCTCCACAACTTTCTCCCTGAGCTGTCTGTTGTGTTCCTTGGTGCTTGGTTGTCACGATGCTGTTTGTTCGCTGATGTAAAACACCTGCACTTATAACAAGGATAAAATCACACACATTAGGATATCTAAGTTACTTGCAAAGACAGTTGGTTGCAATCATAAACAATTTTTGGAATCCATGCATCATTTTCCTCCCTTTGTCTTGGTTTGTCATATACAATTCAAATAAAATAGACTGAGTGTGTGGTTGTAACATGACAAAATGTGGAAAAGTTCAGGAATTGTGCACTATGACTGACCATCGGGACAGATGAGAGTCATGCTGCAGATTTCCGAGGGATGGCAGGCTGCATAAACCCCAGCAACATTTCCCCCCATGGAGGTTCCCACCAGATGGAACGCTTTTCTGTTTAAGTGAATGCTTCCTACAAACTAAGAAGCATGAGAGATATTAAACTATTTGGGGAACTAACAAATATTCTCATACAAGATATTTTCAAAGACCTTTCCTCAGAGTACCTGATGGATCCGTCTGACCTGCCCCTGAACAGAGTAATCCTCAGTGTTGGTGCGTGTCGTCCCCTCGTGGCCAGGCATGTCCACGCACACAATGTGCAGGTGCTTTGGTAAATACTGCAACAAAAAAAAGAAAACATAATGAGAAAGTAGAACGCCTAAAAAAATCCAGTTTTTCATTAATTGTGTATACTTTCTGTGTTTAACTATGGTGGCTTGTTCCATTAGTTTTTTCAGTAATTTCTAGTTTGTCCAACCTTGACAACAGTCAGCCACATGTCTTTGTGAGCAGAGAAGCCGTGAAGCATCAGGATGGAGGGTCTCATCCCAGGTTTTCCTCTGTAGGAATAGCAGAAGCGATAACCTCCACAGTCTGCATAGCGAACCTGCAGGCCCAAAGTCCTTCTCCAGTACCTAAACACAAGCACAAATATTGGATGGCAGTATTACCTGGAGCTCTTTGGAGGATGCCTACCCGCTGTTTGCAGTTTTATCTATTTCTAATGACAAGTTTTAGAGGAGAAACTCAGATCAGGAGATCTTCTATCAATGACAGGAGTTGGCAAAATCATTAGTTTTTACTTAAGCATTTTTAGACATGAGTACATGTCTTTTTAGATTCTAAAAAAAAAAATCAGACGTTTTAGTGTGTAAACATTTTCAGGTATGCTGCAGTATGACAGCTGCAACCGAGAATAACAACTTTGCATGCTTTGTGAGGGACTGCACTGACTTTTAAATGTAGATACATTTCTGCATCTCCACGGCGCTGATCATACAATAACTGGTCCTTTGTGGTGTGTTCTTCTCATAAACGCTGTCTTGCAGTGTTGTCTTTACATGCTGAACTGTTTTCATTTGTGGCTCCTCAATTCACAGTTTGCTGTCAGAGCAGAATTATTCCCCTCATTTAAGAGCTGGTTAATACTTATCCCAATAGTGATCTTGAAATTGATCTTATCTATATTCCTGGACAGCTGTAAAGTAGTGAATAACTCTTGTTTCATAAAGATAACGAGACATTCATTGATACATCAGTAAAGCGTCTCCTTGCATATTTAATACACACACTTTGCTCCCTGTTTACATGCTGCATCTGGACTATCAATTACAAAGACCTATCAGCGTTTTAGTGACAATGTAATGTAGCTTGGAAAGTTCGCGGATGCTTTATATTGTCTGGAATAGAGTGATATGTCAATAATGTAATTAAAAATTAAATTAAACTTAAAGGATGGTTGGGTGAGACATTTACAACACTGGCACCCATTATTCAATTCAATTCAGAAATACTTTATTGATCCCAAAGGGAAATTAAATTCAGTGTTACTGATGTTATAGCAAGCTGCTTTACCAGTAATACACTTTAATGAGTACAGATGGCCAAAGAAGGAAGGAAGCCAGAAAAGCCAGGATGGGAATAGCCAGTGTTGCTCCAGCAATGAAGAACAGGTTCACTACGTCCAGTTCAGCTGCCATGGCTGCCCTAAAAATCCAGAAAACTGACGGAAAGGGACAGTGTTTAATAAACACAGAGGAAACGGTCTGCTCTGTATCATGCATTTTCCAAAAGGCAACAGACTTACTTTTCATGAAATGTCTTGCTCTTTTTTTCCTCGGTCACATGAAAGCACATGGAAAAACTGTTTCGGTCCTGCTGCTGTCTTAGGTCTGAAACGTCTGTGACCGGAGTTTCAAATAAAATGTCACAGAGCAGCATGCTGCTAGCTTTGTCAAATTATGTTTGCTCTGGTGAAACTCATTGATTATCACTCATCATTAGGGGAAACAGGGCCACAACATGATTCAGTCAATCTTTTAAAGTGAAAGCACCGCCTCCAGTTTGCCTCTGTCTGACCACAGGAAGTGCAAAGTATGTTTACAATTAAAATTTAAAGAAACCTGCATTAAAGGCTTTTCAAAGGAGTGTTGTACTTCATTTCTATGGACAGGATATCAGTCAAAATATATTTATATGGGAAATGTAAAATCACATTTCCATTCATAAGAATACAAAAACATAGCGAAAAGCAATGTAAACACAACACAGTACACCCGAAATTAAATAAATTAATCCAACTGACTTACAGTTTTCAGAACCTAACATATGTTAGCATTATGTTTTACCCATTAGTGTAACTAAAAAACACATCCAACAGGAAAATGTGTTGCCATTATGAATACTTTTTTTTTTTTTACTAAATCATCTAATCTTCAAAGGAAAACTGAAGGACATTATATTATTACTAGCCTGATGCTACATAACAGTGCAAATAGAATTTCATAAGTCATAGTTTTTATAAAAAAACCAAAACAACTAATTTGTGCATTTAATAAAATAATGTACAAATTATTTTTTGACCCTGTAGAAACTAGCTCAAGCACTTTGTGGTCAGTTTTTAAAATCAGTTTAGTAATTCATTCTGAAGTCCAATATTTACCACTGGGTGTCATGATCGAGGCGGACTGAAACGTGGCCCTGTGTATTTGCAGTAGATGGGTTTGATGGCTTTTTGCACCGAGAGGCACTGAAGATGATGCAGCATTTCTTCTGTTTCGGGTGGTTGATCATCTGAGAGGAGCCTTGGCAGACATTTGATGCATCTGTTTACTTTATTTCAGATTTTTCCAGCAGACGATATGATAGAAAGGGTTTCTCTGAAGGGAAAAGTACAACAAATCGCTTCTGAGCTGAGGATGACTCAGCAGAAGAAGCCGGATCAGTAGAAACTTGTCATCGCATCCGCCATATTGTGAGTGGCAAGTTCACTTTGGAAGAGAACACTGGTGTTGCAATAGAAAATAATAGAAAATGAACACTAAAATGTATGTTCACATTTATGTATAAAATAAAATATGTTCTTTCAGAACTACAATGGCGCTCTTTAAATAGAATGCATAAGTCAGAAAAACAAACAAAATCACCTCAAAATTTATTTAAATGTGGCTTAATTTACTCTTGAGAATGTATCACCCCACTGAATGCTTTACTCAGTGAAGTGTTAGTTATAAAACATAAAAATATTTAGTTCAGTTAACTTGATTTTCCAGAAAGAATTATTGGTAAAACATTTTTTTTTAGTTATTTTAATGTCAACACATATGAATGATCACATTTTCTTAACATTTATTCAAACATAATGTAAAATTACTAAACAAATCATGAAGGCAGGTTCTTCTCAAACCTTGAGACAGATTTTTTTTTCATATTTTAAACCTTTCACAATTTTTTTATGGTAATCCTCAGGTTGAGATTTATAACATTTAGAATATTGTCTTTTTTATCATTAAAACGGCTGAATTACGTTCCAACACACAAGATCCTATGTTTTGTTGTAATTCTGCTATTTGAGAGATTATTTTAAGTTCTGTGTCTGATAAGAGGGGGTAGAAATGCAAAGCAGCAAATGATTGCATAGCTAAAACCTACTGAGTGCAGTGTAGAACTGTCACTCTGCTGCATCTCTCCTCCGCTACAGATGACCTACATACAAAGTAGAGCAGAAGAAATGGACATGTTAACTGTGGAGAGGGGCTCACTGTGTGCGGCAACGCTTCTTATATTTTGGTCTATATAGGACGAAGGGCGCTGGCCTAAATCTACGAGTCGCATCCACTGTTGTGTCTCTATTCTCATAAACATATTGTGCTGCTTGTCATGTTGTATCCTGAGATGGATTTGTGCCTCTCAGGATACAACAGAAAGCCAACAGAACAGAAATGTCAGGGCCAACGCAAGCAAAACGTCCAATTAGCCAACATAATGTTGGGAAATATGCTGCGTCCTCCCTCACACAGGAAAAGGCAAAGGGTCAAACTGCCTGAAGGGAGGGACAGCTCTGACTGGTCATAAGCTGTTGACAGAAAGGTCAGCACCGCCAACGTTGGATTAGTGGATAGACTGGGAATGTTAGTCATCAGGAATGACCAGTAACATTTGCTGGAAGATTAACCGCACAGCTAGAAATAAAAAGTGGGAGGGGAGATTTTTTACATTTGTCCACAGCTTTCACACAGAGTCAGATGATCAAAATATTCTTGTGCCACACCCTCGCTCCCTTAAAGAGATAAACCAGCCATTCATCCAGTTCCATGAAAGGCGGGAATTCACATATCCTGAAAACTTTAAGATTCTTAGATCAACTTGCTTTGGGTGGATATTTCAGAGTATTCTTCTGTTCATATTTACTTATGGGGATCCATGGACAATTCATTTGCACTATGGAACTGTAATAAGACTCATTAACACATTATGAAACACTAGTGTAAAGTACGCAGTATTGTGCATCTAGAAATGCTAACCTCTGACATTAAACACTGAAAAAGGTTTTACCAAATCTGTTAAAAGTAGTAATGCTGCTTATTGGGGAACAATGGTGTAAGAGAGTGCGCTAAATGGCAGTGAATTAAGAAAGGGATATAATGCCTGATTAAAAATAGACACTCAATGGATGCTGGATTTCTTTGGTCATTGGCTTGACTTCTTTGGTCAAGAAGTGACCAAAGAAGGATCTTTAATTCAGATGTAACTTTTTAGATTAGCGTCAATAGCCAGTTTGCATCCATCCTTTTATTTAAAGGTCTTATTCAAGAACTTTATAGAACGAAGAGCAAGGAACTGAGAGGATAGGTCAGGTAAAAGTTGCGAGGAATCTTAAAGGAGGGCAAAGTTATAAAACAAGATCCATATTTTTGAACATATTATGAAGCACAGTTCTTCAACAAAAATGGAAAGAGTATGTCAGAGCAGCAAACCTGCCAAAACCTGGCTGTCCATGTGAGCATCAATCAGAGAATCATGCAAGAAGTCCATAGTAACTTTGGAGGAGCTTTGGAAATCCACAGTGCAGGGAGGCCAATCTGTCTACATGACAAACACTTACCAGTAAATCCACAAATCTGGCAAGAAGAAAGCTGTTGTTGACAGATCAATTTACCAGTCCAATTTACAATTTAGCTATGAAGGACACAAACCAAATATCTGTAAGTAGTTTCTCTGGCCAGAAGAGAGGAAAGTGTACACCTTTGGGCAACATTATGTGTAGCCAAAAACTGCATTGCTGAACAAACCATCTCCAGTGTGAAACATGGTGGTGGCAGCATTATGCTGTGGAGACCAGCAGATACAGGAAAGACCATCAGAGTTCATGTGGAGATCAATGGAGCTAAATAATCCTGGAAGAAAATCTTTTAGAGCAATGGTGTCCAAAGTGCAGGGAGCCGATTGCAGTTCAGTGGTGACACAAAGTTTGCTTTCCAATAACGTACTGTGCTGGTTTTTCAAATGAGTGAGGCACATCAGTAGAATGTATTTCTCTTTTATTAACTCAGTTTTTTTCATATTTTAATACCATGCTAGGTAGGGTCAGATATTTCAAAAGTGTTTTGGAAAAAAGTAGTGGGCCATATCCCATTTTTATTGCATAGAACAGACTTTTATTTCTAGACTAATCAGAAAATAATCAACCCCCAAAGTAAAAAAAAAACTGTATTCTCTTTTTATTTTATTTCTCTCTTTTTTTTTTGCAAAGGTGCACAGCTATATGTTTAAAATCTATATTGATGTACAGATTCATTTTATACAGAAATCAGTCTCCACTGGTCATTTTATAAAGAGCAGAACATGTGCAGGAAAGAAACTGACCCAAGAAAAAAAGTGACTCAAAACTCAAGTTGCTGCAGTTGTGTTTAATGATGCCCTCTGAAACAAAAAATGTAACCAAATACGGTTTGTCTAAACTCTGCCTCTGGTCCTGCAA
The DNA here is from genome assembly GCF_000485575.1 of Poecilia formosa. Classification (NCBI taxonomy): domain Eukaryota; kingdom Metazoa; phylum Chordata; class Actinopteri; order Cyprinodontiformes; family Poeciliidae; genus Poecilia; species Poecilia formosa. The sequence goes on from NW_006800074.1 coordinate 715,050, forward strand.
ACACATCCAACACCATCAACCAACGTTTCCTTCAGTGTGCACTCCGTTAGGGGATGTTATTGTGACAACTTTATTATTCTGACAATAACAAAAAATGTGCTATGAGTAGAGAAACTCAAAGTGATTGACCTTAAACATAATTAAAGATACCTAAGTAGAATTAGATAAGCATGGTTTAAGTTTTACATTCATTAACAGATAATCCTATGAGTCAAAATAGTAAACTTGACACGGTCCAACTAAATTCCCATCATTACACACATAAAAACTCACATTCTTTTAGAAACATCACTTCCATCTAAAATAAAGCATCTTAGCAAGAAAAAACTGTTAAATATGAGCCCACCTGATTACCAGAACAGATATGTAAAGGGGGCAAGTTTTGAACAAATCAAATAAGGATAAACCTCTACGTGTGTTTGTTTGGATAGTTTGCCCTCAGGTCCTGAAGAGCAACGCGGCCGTCACAGCTGTAAGAGCCACAGCAACCACTGGCCCCCAGATCATCCACGGCTTCTGCGGGGAGCAGCAACACAGAAAAAATAAAAATAAACTGAACATGACCAAATGGCACCTCCCGTCAGAGGATCACCGATGTTCACACAGAGGGAGTTTGCGACTGAGATCAAGACGAAACATAGCTGATGGAAGTAGCAAATTAAGGACAAGCTCTTTAGGATAAAAATAAGCGTCATCACAGCCAACTGGGAGAAACAGTTGTTAAGCGTTAGCCATTCAGACAGAACAAACAGATGACAGATGTTGAAAGCTGCATGATTAGAGAGGTTAAGATTTCTTAGACGACAGTTTTGCCCCCCCCAAAGACAGCGTTCTGGGAAAGCGGGAAAAACCCAATTAATTCATGCAATGATTGAAACTACACTGATGAAGATGACAGATGTAGGCCGGCTCGGCAGGAGTAATGTGTACCTTGCTACCACATTGCGCCGAAGCACCAAAACAGCAAAGCCAGGATAAGGCCGATGACTATGGCTTGAACAGGCAGCAAAAGTGGCGTCTACAGAAGGGAAGGGATATTATAGTAATCAACGGCAACGGGACAGACGTCTGTGGGTGTTTAGCTTTCTTTGAAAATGTGTCACTCAATCACCCTGTCTGTAACTGGTGGTTTTTACAGTTGTTTGGGTCATAAGAATCTGCCAGCGTTCAGCATTCCTCACACAGACAGATAAGAAAACAGCTGACAGCACAATCCAAGGACTGTCCTCTAAAGACTCATTGGTATGTGGGTCAATTTTTCCCATTTGCTGTTTGTTTGTTTTTTTTGCCCAAAGCTGGCTGTCCTTAGCATTGTAAAGGAGTTTTCCTTAAAGTTAACATTTGTCCAAACTTAAACATTCTTAAGATGCATTTTTTAGGTGGCAATATGTAGCGTTACATCAGGATTTAATTCAGAATGGACTGCTGCTAGTTGTCTCCAGCCTCAGGATATCCCCCTCAATCCCAAACTTTTTCAAACTCTTCAGAAACTCTGCAGGTTATTAAACCTAAATATGTAAATAACCCTCCTAAAAGTCCTTGGATGTGTGGACTGCTGAAATAATAAAGCGCAATTTGTGGATCATAAAAACGATCCACATTTTATGTCTGAAAATTAAACTAAATTGGACACGGTCACTATAATGTTGCAGCAAAGTTAAAGCAGAGCTCGTCTACAGAAAACCAACTTCACAGAAGATGTGTTAAATCATTTCTAAACTCAGTTACGGATTGTTATTTAAACACGTCTATTACATTAATGTCTTGTCAGTTACATACAGAGAGTATGACACTGACCAGGGGTCGGTACTCACGTTTGACCCTTTCTCCTGTAAATCCTTCATGCCAGCTTTGAATTCCTCCAGTTGGTCTGCCAGTGTCTGTTTCTCCTGCTCAGTCTTCTGGTATCTTTCCTTTAGGTCAGACAGCTCCATCTGAGCCTCCTCATACTGCACAAAACCAGTAAAAAACAAAAAAAAAAAATAAGAAAACTATTTTATTTTCTTCTGGGTCTCTGTTGATGGAGTAAATCTGTCCTCTTCACAAGTTTCGTCCACTTCCTACAATTAGACCTGCTGCTGAATCTACTTTATGTTCAGCTATTCAGTGAAAGCTGAGAGTATCCGATGCAAAAGGAGGCCCTCCGTCTCCTTTTTTCATTCAGTGACTGAAAGAGTGGAGGTTAGCAATGACTTCATCTTTGTTTTCTTCTGGGCTACAATGCCACTCCTGTCTGTGTGCTACAAAAGCGAATGATCCCAACCCTGCTAGCTGATTCCGACTGGCGGTATACAGCAGGGATCGCACAAGAAGGCAATGTGCAGGATTTCTAAACCGATTTTTATATGTACATACTTTAGGGGTTTAGGAGGAACGGTTAAAACTCGCAAAATCCCTAAACTTTTCCACATTTAACACGTAACAACCATAAATTTCAACACAATTTACAATGACGGGATGATACGCTGACTTAAAGCAACGCATAATTCTGAAGTGGAAGCAAAAGAATACAAAGTTTATGGAAGCATTTGTATTCAGCCTCTTTACTCTCATAACTGAGTGTAACTAATTGCCGTTAGAACTCCCCTCAATTTGTCAGTTTAGTCTGTTTGCGTGTAATTCAATCTCAGTATAAATCCAACCATCAGAAAGCTCAGCTGTTGGAAAGTTTAAAGTCAGGTTATAAAACCTACGTTTTGAACATTTCATGGATCCTCGTTCATCTTGTGCACTCCTGTCCAAATACATCTTTTTTGGAAGAATGATAAGAAGAAAGGATTGTTGAAAGAAAGCCACATCAAACCTGGTGGAAGAAAAGATTGCCGATGTAACTGCATCAGCGGTGTTTCCAGGAAGTATTGAATCGGGGGTTTAGTGTTTTGGTGTCAATATAAAACAAGCAGCATGTTGTTTTATAAAGGGTTTTAAATAACTTGTAATAATGATGAAAGATTGTATGGTTGTTGTTTTCTTTGCTGCTTTTCATTTGGAAAACAAAGAATTAATCAACTTGATTGTGTTTAAATTTAATCCACTGCATTTATTTTACCCTTGATTCTTCTGTTTTTCATACAAATTATTATTTAGATTTTTTTAAACATTTCTTCAAAGTATAATTATTGCTCCTGTGCGAAAAGTCAGAAATGTAATCTTGGGTGACTTTGATGCTGACAATTCACTTGCATTAATAAGTAAACCTCTCCTGCGTGCTGAGAGGGAACGAAGGAAATGTCATGAATAGTTAAAGTCCCTGTCAACATTGTGGCTGTAAAGCAGTGTGGTCAGCAGCACATCACACGCAGCTGCAGTACCTCACACTGCAAATGTCACAAAACTAGAATAACCAAAGTTCCAGGTTTCATTAGATTTTCTACTTCCTGAGATCAGAATTAGTAAAATGCATCGAGACAAGATAGGATTCAAATGTTAACTCTGACGTAGAAACCCTGAGACCTTGACATGAATGTACCTCTTTCTGCAGAGACTTGCTGCGGCTTTCTGCCTCATCCAGCTGGGTTTGCAGCTTGGAGTTATCCTGCTGGTGCTGAAGTTGTACGGCCACCAGGTTCCTCTCCATCTCCTGCTGGGATTCCTCCAGGACTTTGAGTTTGTTATTCAGGTCAGTATTCTGGTCACGCAAACTACCAATAACCGAAAAAAAAAAAAAAAAGCAACAAAATTTGGAGGAAACCAGAAAAAACTGTGCTTAGTTTATTATGTAGTTTAATATTGTAAATAGGCCACATATGAGGGGGTAAAGCTACACCTTATGTAGATCAGTGTACTGACCTGACAAGGTCCTGCTCCAGCTGCTGCTGTTTCTGCAGCAACGCCTCTTTATCACTGTGCAGTGCTGCACATTGACTCTGCACACTGGCCTTTTCTTTCTGGTGGGCCTTAAAGATCTCCTCCTTCTCTGCCCTCAGAGAGGCACACTCACTTTGCAGACTGTTCTTTTCTTTCTGGTGCTTATTCACCATGTCCTGTTTGTCGGATCGCAGGACGGAGCACTCTTTCTGCAGACCGTTACACTCCATCTGCATAGACTGCAGCTCATTGGCTGCAACGAGAAAGTGGTTGATTTAATAGTGCAGTGTCGGAGCAGATGGTTTGCTTTCAGTCTGCATGCAGATATTCTTAAAGCATGGTTTCGATAAGTTGGGGAAATTAATCAAAGAGTTAATTTCTTTCAGCGACTCAATTTAAAATGCTGAGCATTGTTTATTTATTTATTTTTTTTAATTATTGCCTTTTTGGTGTTTAGGCATTAATATTCCAGTCTTCCAATAACACAAAGCTATCAAGTGATATTTTCAAATTTCCAGTCAACTTTAAACATTTTTTTAACTCAAAAACATGGCGGCCGTCTGGATGAATGCCCTAGTAAGAAACCGTGAAGTAGAGCCAAAAAAAATAAAATAAAATAGAATATTATGAATAAGTTGAATATTTTCACTATTAGATATTTTTTACATTAATATCATCAGCTAACAAATAAATTATTAAAATATGTCACTCTGTGTGTTAATAATCTTTATATGTTGAAACGTTTTACAGCTTAAATTTAATTGCTTAAATAAAGAAAGTTTTTGGTGATATTCTAATTTATTAAAACGGACATATATAACCCAAGTTTGAGCAGTTTGGAGACCATCTCCAGTATACAAATTTAGTCTTAAAGCAACAGAACTCGTATTCCAAACCACTCAGTCAGAAAGGTGCGTCTGTGTAAGTGCACAATGCAACGGCTTGATTTGGTTTCGAATTGCGCATTTGCGCCCTTTCTACCTTGTATCTCTGCTGTTTTCTGCCACTGCTTGCTTTGCTGCTCCAGATCACGTCGCAGGTCCTCAATCTCCCGCTCGTATTTGCTGGCAGTCTGACGCCACTTGTCCAGGTCCTTGGAAGCAGTTGCCAGGTTAGACTGGACGGCAGTGACATCGCGGTCCCGCTCTGCAGAGGCCGCCTCCAGGGCCCGTTTCAGTGACTTCATCTCATTTTGTGCTCTTTGCAGCTCGTCATGTGAACCGGAGGAGACATTTATCTGCTCCCTTAGAACATCCACCTCGTCCTGGAGCTGCTGCAGCTGGCCTGTCCAAACCCAGATCAGTGTATAGATAAAAAGAGGTGGCTTTTAATGACTCCTTAAAGAAAGAAAGTATTTCCAGTCTATAAATGAAAAAAAAAAGTACCTTGGAGATGTTTAATCTGTTTGGAAGATTGCTCGGCTTGTTGTTTATGCCCTTTCCTCTCTTCTTCCAGAACACCTTTAAAATACAAAAGCATATTTGTAGCTTGCTGTATGTGTAAGCATGAAAGCACTGAGAATCTAAACAGCTGAAATGTTTACAGCATGTTATATTACTACGATATTACCTTGTAGCTCCATGCATTTCTGCTTCTCTGTGTTGGCTATCTCCCGGGCCTCTCGAAGCTCATCATTCAAGCGCTGAATCATTTTCTCGGATTCACCAGAAGAACCCATGTTGGACTTGGTCAGATCATCTAATAATGACCGAAAAAATGTTATAAAATCTCAACTGGTGCCTGAACAGAACACCTAAAAAGTTAAAGAGCCTCATATGGAGGATGAAGACTACTGCAGGCTTACAAACACTTATCAGCATGAATGCCATGTTAAATTTGCAGCTGATCAGTTTTGAACTGTGCTTTATTAGATTAACGGACTAATGTCCCAGCAAGATCTGGAGAAGCTCGTCCATGCATTTATCTTTAATCACATTGATTACTGCAACAGCGTCTTCAGTTTCTGGCTCCACTAATCTGGATCATAACTACAAAACTGCCAAAACACCGAGTTCCCTTAAATCAAGGATAAAAATCCACCTGTTTACAGATGCTTTTGATTCATAATAACTGGAAAATTGATCAATATATTTAATGCACATGTGCTTGAAAATTCTGATGGTGGCATTTGACAAAGTGTAATGTTTATAGTTTGTTTCGTAATCGGTTACTGTGTTATGTGTAAAGCACTTTGAATTGCCTTGTTGGTGAAATGTGCGATAGCATTAAACTTGACTTCCCAAGTAAGTTCCCTTAGCAAGTTGCATCTGGACTATGTGTTTTCTTGGCACAGAGCTGGCACAGTTGGGTGGCCAGGTCACCCAAATTCCACTTTCTTCATCCTTCCGGCTTCAGTGATTTTATTACGTGGTGAACATAAAATATTTGCTGTAGCAATTTTAGTCAAACTTGAAGTCGTCAACTTTGGACAACGAACTTATTCCTTGGTCACAACTCTCTAAGTCAATGTTGATGAAAACTGGCTGAAACTGGACGAAACCTGTGGTTGCTGACTTGTTGCTGAACGCTATAAGCTCAGGGAGACAGTTTGGTTCAGGCAGTGAGTACTTGGACTAGTGGTCGTTCCCAGGGCAAGAATTTTCAATGCTTCTAACCTCAACGCTGTTGATAATCCACTCTTACAAAAATGTCTTTGCCAGAGGCGAATTAATTTAGATGAACTCTACCAACTTTACCTAGAAAAATGGTCAAAAACCTGAAGTATGAAAGAAGTTATTCATGGTAACAAATATCCTGTGGTTTCAGGGTCCACGATGCTATGGCAGATTTAAACCAATTATAGCGAACTGGTATGTATAACGTCAAACCTTGTGGATCTTGGTCAGTTTTTTGTTGCAGTGAACAGTTCAAATCGATCATTAAAAGCTTAATATGATGTCCAAGTCCGACAGAATTTAGATAAGATTTTGTGATGAGAAGTGAGTTTCCATAAAAATACAAGAGCAGAAGATCTGACTACGTTAATTCAGCTGCAGGCCCAAATAGTTAACCAGGCCTGCTAGATGATTTCCCAAGATATTGAAATAGGCCTGTTACATAAACTAATTACTCATCCAGAAATAGGCACAACTGTAGCAATCTGCATTTTCTGTCCAAGCTTCAAAACCAAACTGTCCATCACCCCAGCATATACCACTCTCTGGCACACTGACATTGTTTATTATTAGAAGCAACCTACAAACAATGCACAAAGGAAATGGACCTGCCAACGTTGCCAAGGGTCTGTTGTGTCTCCTGGGAGGGGTGGAAACAAACTCCACAAATATTTCAGCTTTGCAAATTCCCCTAATCTGCCACAGCTAAGAAAAGAGATGACCTAATCCAGCGCTGAGCGTTTGGTCGGGGCCCAAAACAAAGAGGAAGGGTCGGTCGAGCTTGCGCACCATAAATGGGTGGAAGGACTTGAAGTGCCGTGGCAAGTTACAGTTGTTCATCGATGTCCCTAAACTGGACAAGTGTGAGACAATGGCTAGGAGCTGGTGACATCCTTTGACAAAAGCACATGACCACCCAGCTGCGTGCCAGACAAAGGAGGAGAGGGCATGTTTGCATATGTATGAGCGAGAAGCAGAATGTGAGTGGGTTCCCTGTCCTGTAAGTCCACCGTTTGTGTCCGCTTCATTTGAAAGACACAGGGGGGATATTTCACACGAGAGTGCAACATGTTATCTTTAGAAACATTAGCACTTATGTCTTTTAGTGTCACAGAATGACACCTGACAAAGCAGATGTAGATTAGTCTGTGAGTAAAAATACCCGCTTGACTTCAGGGGTTTGGGGGGATGGCGAGCATCACGCTGCCTCGAGTGACGACAGAAAACAAAATGAAGGAGAAAGTCTTTTTTTAGCCCAACTGCTGAAGGCCAGAACCATCGCGGCCCATGCTTTCCTGACGTCTGTTGCCTTCTGAGAGGCCGATGTAGCAAACTGAATCAGAGGTGCTCTGAATGTCCACATTATTCTCTTGGAAAGTGCTGATCAACCTGCCAGCAGTGATATTCAATTACAGCTCCAAAATGTTCTGTCTGAAGGTGTCTCTCTGAAGTGACACGGAGGACATTGTTTGCCTTGTGCTCTCTCTCTCTCTCCCTCTCTCTATAATGTGCAGTGTAGCGTTACAAATTCAACCATCATGCAAAATTGATATGCTTGGACATTCTGACATTCAGCCTGAAATTCTTGTGTTGGCCCATCATTGCCCCTTCTGCAGGCTCTTGTGCGCAGAGTAGTAGATTAATTCTCCAATACGTTGGAACAAGAGGTCGTCCTCTGAGATAAGGCCATCTTCCGCCATACGCTCTAAATCCAACTCATAGCTCCAAACTCTGATCTTACTCATGCTACCTTAGTGTTATTTTTAGCAAGGTGCGCTGTGGCATGTGAAAGATACTGCCAACTCATTCAGCTGAATTATCCATGTCCATGCTTGTTGAAATAACTAATAGCAGAGCTGAATTACCTTTAATCAATGAAACGCTGTTGAGTGGATCACTCAGCTCTTTCTGATCCATTTGCTTATCTGCCAAAAACAGGAATAAAAATGAGAACATAAATTCAAATCAAGCAGCAATGCTGACAAACAAATAACTCTTCCTGTTAATGCTGGAGATTTCTTTGAAAAAAAAAAGTGCATGCTCATCTATGACGACAGTGGTTGTTTTTAAAAGAAACAACAGCTTAAAACGTCCCTAAATGACCAGAGGACAAAATACATACAGATTAAGAGGTAAAAAGTAAAGCGCTTTGAATAATATTACCTTAGGTGATCCAGGAGCTACAGTGCTCTGTGTGCCGAGGCTACAGCAGTCCCTGACATGAAGAACTCTTCAGCAACTAACAGATTTTTTCAGACGTGAACCGGAGCAGTCCAAGCAGAAAAAGGGGTTGACTCTGACGTGACGACAGGCGTTAAACCAAACCTCCCTGCTGCATCTGGACTCAAACTAACGAGGAATTAGAACGAGGAGGATTAAAATAAATACACCAAGTGGTATCGTCCTCTTGTGCTTCTGTTCAAGCAAAATGTTAATCCTGAAACACAGGATTTCCCCCCTTGATATGCAAGTCCAAAGCTCCTGGGTCACAGATCCGTATAGGACATCTCGGAAGCTGCAGCTGCACACTGACACAGAGAGGTTTTGTTCAGGCTCCGGAGCAGCTCTAAAGCTGGTTGGTACTGAAGTATAAACCTACAGGATGACACAGAGTAGTGACTGCCACTGCGGGACTGTGTGTCATGAATGTGCAGCATCCTCCTCCTCTGTTGTTTTATCCTCTGTACCAACAGAATAGCTACAGTACTTCTGTGTTTGTGCAAGATCCAGATATGATGTGTGCAGAGCTGGACTAGAAAGTACCAAACAGTGCTTTGCAAAAGTATTTATAACATTTAAACTTGTTTACATTTTGCCATATTGCAGTCACAAACTTTTGTTTTTTGGGGGGGATTTTTTTCTGCTAGATTAATGCCAAAAACCCAGTTACCTCACCCGCCTGTGGAGAAATTCTTTTTGTTGCTGTTACATACACTACTCTTTGCAAACCTAGTGCTCCTGTAAGCATCAGTTGTCTTGCCACAGATTAATTGTATTTAGGTTTGGATTTTGACTTGGCCATTCCTTACATAAATATGCTTATATTCCATGGTAACTACCTAATAATATTTAAGGTTACTATCCAGTTTGTGGTAAGTGAAAGTCTTTGATTTTCTTCCAGGACTTGTGAATATTTAGCTCCATCTGTCTGGACAACTTGATACTGCAGCCACCATTTCTGACAGTGGGGATAAAGTATTTAAAGCAATAATCAAAGTTTTTTTCTCCCCACACTTAACATTTTGAATGTAGGTCTACCAAATACCACAAAAAATTTCAAAAGCTAGGTCATCCTACATTGCAAGATCTGATTTTAGTCAATCTGATCTTAAACCCTGTACCGTCGTTTGGTTGAGTTAAATCTATAAATCAGTGGATTATTCTCTGTTTTCATTGTTTGCTCCCTTTTATTTGAGCAATTCTGCAGCCTTCATTAGGTGATGTACTCTTAATTAAAATGGTTTACATCTTTAAAAAGAAAATCATAAGTGGGCCGCCAGATTCAAAATAATCTGCAAACTTGCTAATGGCCAGATCATTTACTTATTATTATGGACTCTTAGCTTTATTTTTTGTTAGCAAAAAGTTATAATTTAAACACGCAAGCATTAAGAAATCACTAAACTCACTAGTGTAAGCAGTGTTTTAAAATGACCCTGCTCATTATCTTAATCTTTTTAATCTTTTGGAAAGAGAGAAAGAGAGAGAGAGAGAGAGAGAGAGAGAGAGAGAGAGAGAGGCCAATTTCAAAGTGTCACATTATAAAGACAATTTTATTTTAAGTTATGTTTGATATATACAGCATTTTTATAACAATTGAAAGTAACATTACTGTGCAATAAAAACCTTACTGTACAATAAAATCACACTATATGCCTGAGTTGCATACATAATACCGGCCCTTTAAGCAGCTTTTGAACCTTCTGAGTGGCAGATCATTCATATAATGTCCTTAATTCCTTTCTTAACTATAATTTTAAATAAAAACATTTTTAAAAAAATCAGTAAATACACTGATTTTATATTTTCCTCATAATACAGTTTATGCTTTCCCCCCCAAATTATACAAATTAATTTGTCATATTCTTTATTATTTCAAGCCTTTCAGTCAGTAACGGCAGCATAACAAACAAAAAGAAATGAGTCTGGTTGTGCTAACTTCATACACAACTTCAGTAAGTACAAGCTGAAAAATACTTTTAAGTGTTGTTATAAGTGTTACATGGTGTGGTTGCTTACCGCTGCACAACTGATAGCGATGCTGCTAATGTTAATTGGCTGTAGCAGATCATTTAGCTTGAGATAAGTGACCTGGGGCTGTAATTAAACCTGGTTTGGCCGCCGCTCCTCTCAGCCTGGGATCACCTCCACATGCAAACAGTGGTGGGTGTAGCCTGTCAGGCTAGTTAGAGAGAGAAGTTCAGCGTTCAGTTTCCTCATTAAGAGTTTAGCTAAAGGAGTGATGCTTCAGCTTAGCTTCGCGCTCAGGATACAAAACTTCACCGACAACTTGGCTTACTTTCGGCTTTATCGTTTTCTGCTCCCCGATGACTTCCTTTATCTCAGCCTGGATTTGGAGTGAGAGATTCTGGCTTCCCGAAAATGTGTCGTGGGCAGACCTGGAGCGCCCGCCAGCTGGAGTGGAGTACCCCCGACTGCAGCATATGCTCTGCCATGCCTTTCCTCTGGCTGTCGGGGTTTTACTGTTTAGGCTGCTGTTTGAAAGGTGAGCTCCTCTGCTTGTTTTACAGCTCTAGTAGTTGTTTTCTTTTTTTTTTTAGTTACACTTTTTCTTCGTCCGCTACTATGCTACAGCTCCGCGGATAGTGCTTGCATAGAAACTGTGATTCATGCGGACTAAAATAAAACAAAATGGAAACGGAAGCCGCAAAAAAGTTGCTGCTTTCAGGAATGTGAACACATGAGTCATTTTTTCTGAACAGTGAAAAAGCTCTTTGTGGGCACGTCTTCTTCTCCATTTCAGATGAGTTACTTAAGTTGTTTTTGAGGAAAAACTCAGTTGAACAACTGCGGGATTAGTAAACATCCTTTTCGACATTAGCATTCCTGTGAGATGATGAAACAAAAAAAAAGATTTCATTGGGCTCAGATGTTGCCGAGACCCTGCTCTGCCGAAAACAAACGACCAAAGGTTGTGAGACGTTTTAAGTGCAGTTTATTTTGGGATCCACATCCAGATTGCAATTGTTAAGAATTTTGTTGATTTGAGAAATGTTAATATTTTGATCAGGAGTAGCTCCAGCAAAACGGCCATTACTTGTTGAACAGAAGTGATTAGCTTTAAAACATGTTTCTGTTTTGACAGAAACATGAAAATTATAGACAACTGTCTTGCCAACTTAACATCACTTCATACTGTACTGTGATTACAATCAACTGGTTTGTATGCTATGGATTTTGAATTTGAATCTATTTTTGGCAACTGGATTGATCTGAGTGGAGTTTTGATTGTGTATCAACACTATTGAATACTAATACTGGATTTCAATGGCATGGAAAATTGTGCTGCGTTAGTTTACATCGCCTTTGTACATAAACGTAACTGTAGTGTGCAAAATTTGATCCCCAATGTTGCCATGGATTTCTTATGAATGCGTCAAAAAATCTGCAGCTGGAGCTTCACAGTGTTCATACCTTTCATTTTCACAGACGCTGCGTAAATATTACAGCAACTATCAAATTTTAACATTACTTAAATTTATGTAGCCTATCATAAATGCTAAATTCAGAGCAAAACGTGACATGTTCTGTCCTGAATTGGCAGAACACCGTGAATACCTAAGCCTGGATCTCAAAACACTGTTCAAACCGTGTGTGCAACAAAAGCGAAACACATACCTAAAAGATATGACGAGGCTTGATTTTTTTTCCACAAGATACATTTCCATTTTTTCCATGCTTACAGGATCTGGTTTTTTTTATGGTACACAATACAGAAAGCAGTTGGCAGCCTGTTTAGTTCCTTCCCAAAGGCATTTTTGTAAACCTGTTCTGTGTAAATTAAAGTTTTATTGGAACCTCTAGGAATCTTGCTAATCCGCTGCATGATTCATAGACGCCTAGGGCTAGCTCTGACTGGATGAGCAAATTTAAAACAACATTTGTGCAAGATCACAAAACTGGAGGCGGAATACCGTTTGGCACAAAAGGCAATTAGCTATAATCTGCGTCATTCCTTGACAAATCCAGCATTTGATGGTCAATTAAAAATCATGTAGTACAACTGTAAAAGTCTCATTGAATCACCTCTTTAGAAAGTAGCCTGCTATTCCGGAATAGCAGGCCGTTGCCATGCTGAGATGTCATGGTGCCTCTGAGTTTCATTCAGAGCAATGGCCAGCTCAGCCAGAGGATCCTGTGACAAGCGTTAGCGTTTTGGCCGGACTCGTCCCTCCCAAACTAGTTTCCCATTCTCCCATGACAGACCGACACACTCTGCTCAGGCTACTAGGTGCTACATTCTCCAGGCTTTTTAGCACATCCCTGTGTCTCCCTTTTTATAGCCTTTATTCTGCTCTCTGTCGTTGACAAATGCAGTCATTCCTTTCTAACATGTCATTATGGGCAAACTGTAATGTAAATTACCATGGCATCAAATGTCTCTCTCCGGTTGAATGTCTCTTTAATACCAAACGTGTGTGTGTGTGTGTGTGTTTGTGTGTGTGTGTGTGTGTGTGTGTGTCCCCACCCTCTGGTTTTTGCCCCTCTGTCTGTGTGTACACAGGCTGGTGGCCAGACCCTGTGCCCGCATACTTCAGATTCAGGCAGGAGCGCCCCGGCGAGTTCAGCCCAACGCTGTCCTGGAGAGGCTCTATCAGTCCAACACGGTACATAAGGGTTGTGTTTGTTCTGTAGCCTCTGTAAACTCTGCAGCACAGTGTTATTGCAGCGGTACACACCACCACAGGCCTAATGACATGCTCAGTAAACACCTCTTGTCGTATGAAATACCATTGTGGTTTTACAAGCAGATGCAGTACTTTGAAGGTAAAGTCCCACTAATGCTGTCCTCCTTAGTGTCCAGACACAAGACAACTGGAGGGACTCTCCAAGCAGCTGGACTGGGAGGAGCGGAAAATACAGAGATGGTTTCGTATCCGCCGGAACCAGGACAGGCCCACCACGCAGAAGAAGTTCTGTGAGAGCATGTAAGTCTCAAGAAGGACGGCAGAGTTGACGGCTCAGAAATATAAAGCATTTTCTCAGAAACCTATAGTTTATATGGAATCATTGCACACAATATTTTACTCCTTGTGTAATGAATCTCTTAAGAAAAATTTCAATTTCTCTTTCTGAGATGACTGGGAAGATCAATTGCACTTTTACGCAATATTCACATTTTTTTTTAAATGTGCTACTGTAAAACTTCCCTAGATTTTTGACACAGCTGAAATTGACCACACCGATGACGCTGCTTGTCTGCCTCAGTTAAACGCTGCATCACTCTTACCGTCACATGACCTAGCAAATGCCACAAGACCAAAACTCCTCTCTCTCTCTCTCTCTCTTCTTCTGAAACGCAAACGGCAACAAGATGGAAATAAACAATTAATTGTCGGCCCAGTTCTGCTCCTCAGACCGACGTGTTAAAAAAGTAGCAGCAGAGTCAGCTTTTTGTTGTACAAGAAAACTTGTTTCTACAGGGCTGTTGCTGTGGAGAACCCTCTTCTTCTGAACAGCCAGCACTTTGTCTTCTGCTAAAACATTTCACAAGGTTATAGCGTACAATCGGCCTTCTTGACAAATCTTCCTTGCACAATTCTTGCAGAGATTCTGGTTCCCCTCTTATGCTCTTCAACATTTCTGTGTTTATTTGACACAAGTTAGGTTTTTGAACCACTGCCCAGCTGAAAGACGCGGTAATAATTACCTATTTTCAGTTTGCTGGCAGACGCGACCATTATTTTGATTCAGACTGCCGTGCTCTGAAAAGACTCCCATCATCCTATCCTTCATGAACAGGCGCCTGGGGCTTTTGAGAGAGAAATGATGCCACAACATCTTAGACCCAACGACGTGCTTAGAGTGGGCAGGAAGTGTTTTCGGTTTGTTTCACGCCAGACCTGTTTGGAGGGTTAGTTTCAGTTCCCTTAGAAATAAGGGAAATCCACATTTACAACAATATGAAACAGGATGTCTTTTAATATTTCATATTAAAATATTGTCTTCTCAAATATCATTCAAGATCTCCATAAATAGTTGTGCTGGCACCTGGAGCCCCTGGTGGGGAGAATCAAGACTTTTTGTAATGATACTTTTTCACTTTTAATTGAGTTTTTTTCTCTCAACATGATGGGTTCAAACTCAAATATTTCAAATTATTTAACAATTGGCAGAATTGGAGATATTTTGGTAGCAATGTGCTTGAAAATCTTGTCACAGTGTAATGATAACCCATCAGGACCTTTAATGCCATTTTAGAAATGTCTAGTAATCGCCTGCTAAAGGTAGGAAGTTTTACATATTTTGTTACAGCATTGTTTCCATTTTTGTCACTGCAGGTGGAGATTCACCTTTTACCTGGTGATTTTTATCTACGCCATTTGTCATTTGTGGGTGGTAAGTTGAGCTACGCCAAAGCGTTCATGCAGTTTGAACCTTTTCATATTTTGTCATGTCACAAACACAAACGTCTGTGTATTTTACTTGCATTATATACATGAGACTCCAACACAAAGTGTTTATACTTGTATGCAGGCCCCAAAATTAAATAATTTCAATTGTACCAAACTCTTGGCAAGGAGAACATTATAAGACACAGCCAACACACCCATCATAAGTTTGAAAAAACTCCAGATTTCCACAATTCAGGTGGAAGAATCTGTGAACAGAACAAATATAGAGCTCTGTAGATATTACACAAGAACCCAGAAATCTGTTTTACTTTAAGGGGTAAAAGCAAAGTTGGTTCTGGCCCATGAAATTTCATATGTCACAAGAAACCTAAGAGCAGAACTGAAGAAATGTTGATAAAAGGACATGTCTGCATTAACCACAGCTGTGTGACCAATCAGAAAATAGTTGGATGCCACCAAACCAGCACTAAGAGAAAAGCCCAGGTGGAGAGATTAAATTTTTCGGTTCTGTCGGAGTGTGTAATGGTTTTTAGTCGTGCACTCCACACATCATGGAGAAGCACAGACGGTCTTTACCACAAATTTTGTAGTAAGCACAGCAAACGTGGGTAAAAGGTGCGCTAGTAAAGGACAAAATTTAACATTTTAGCTTGCATGCAACAGGCGATGAGGAAGTACTGTCACAAAAGGGAAAACATTTACTGTAGGAAGAATCTGGGAATATGCTGTACTTTGTGTTTACTTTGTGTTGGAAAAAGACATTTGGTTACGCTTTGTCTTAATTAAATTTTCTGAAGAGATTTGTATAATCCTGATTTGTTTGTTTCCTCCTTGTCATTTAACTTTGCTCCCATTTACTGTCTCTGCTAGTCACCCTGGATGTGGGATACCAGACAGTGTTGGCACAACTACCCTTTTCAGGTTAGCAGTTCTATTTTACTGCTAATTGCATAAGTGTCACATTTTGTGCACTTCTTTCCACATTAGTATGGCTGCATATTTATCAAAGGTGTGTTTGCTTCTTCCCCTCCTCAAAGCCTCTAAGTCCTGGACAATACAATTACTATGTTGCTGAGCTGGCTTTCTATTGGTCTCTGATGGTGTCCCAGTTCACAGATGTTAAACGTAAGGTGAGTCAACAACCAACACTATTGTGCTCCCGTCATCACTCGTATTGTAACTAAAGGTGTTTGTTCCTAGAGGCCTTATTTTAGTTTGTTTTGTGTACTATGCTTCTTACTTTTAAACCATTTGTATATGTGTCAAAGTATCAAATGTTGCCAGCATAAAATCATTGATCTTGACTCTTGTAGAAATAATAATAATAAAAAATGTTAAATGCAAAATATAATGGTAAATTAGATTCATCCATATATACTCATATGGAGTATATGAGTATACTCATATATTCATGAAATATTTTGTCAGGCAATTGATTTATCTGGTTGTGATCAGCAATTACAGATGAAGCTGTGTCCTTCTTGCACGCACATTCCAAGAAAATGTGCCTCTTTAGTCTCTTACTAAACAAAAGTTGCCTACAGATATAATTAAAAAAGTTATTTAGCCACTTTTGGTATTTTGATTTGTTTTTCTATGTCTCGTTTTAAATTCTTGAGAACCCTTTATAGTTTACTTTTTTCTGAAAGATGTCATTGTGACTCTTCCTTTTGTTGACTTCTATTATATTGCTTTGAAAACATCACTTCTGTTGTTCCTTAAATTTGCAGCATGTAACTTTTATAAAAAATATATATATTTTTACATATTTGTTGAAACTGTGATGGCACACGGTGACATTATGGCATGAGACAGATAATCTGTGGAAAAATAAAAATAAAAAAGTCATTCTCCTCTGCCTTCTGCCCGTGCTCCCAGAGCTAACTAGAAACAACCAATCAGAGCTAAGATGGGTCTTAGCATTGTTAATCACAAGCTCTTGTGGTGCTGCTCATTCCCCCAGTCCAACCCTTGTTGTGAATGCTCAGGCTAGTTAGCATGATGGTGGATAGATGGGTTTTCCTGTAATGGTAAGTTGTTTCTCTGCCATTAACAAATTGTATACACATGGCCCACAGATGACATCATTGAAACCTTCTTCCTGATTCTTTTTGTTTGTTTGTTTGTTTGCTTTTGGTCGGGTGCAGCTCATTTCTTTAGAACGCGGAAGGAAGAGGCAGAGATTGATCTTTTCACAGATAAGCTGCCTCATAACATAGTGTTATGACATGATGACAAGTTCAACAAATGTGTAAAAACATTCTTCATAAAGGTTACGACAGTTTTAAATATCTCAGGAGTTAGATTTTATCTTCAACTATATCAGAAAATGTGTATCTTTACTTGGGTAGATTGGCTTCACATGAAGGTATCGGCCAATCTCCCAAAACTAAGGAATTCTGTGCCAATAAGTCAGCTGGCCGGTAAATCGGTGGACATTTTATGAAACAGTTTCTGTATTTTTGGATCATTATCCTGTTGAAAGTCCAAGTGAAGAGCCACTTTAGGTTTTGTTAAAGAGTTCTGGATGCCATACCCTTTAGAAGAAAAATATTACAGAACCTCCACTATAGTTAATTGAGCATGAGGGGATTTTCCATATACCCACCCTGTATTTTATGCCAAATCCTGCTGAAGTGTTACTGAAAAGATCTTTCTTAATCTTATCAGGCAAAAGTACACAGTTGGAGTTAAAGTCCCTGTGCATGATACTCATGTTTACGTTTGTGATAATGGGTCAGACAAGGCTCCCCCCCTCCCCCCGCTTGTATCACTCAAACAAACTTGTGCCTTCTCACAAAGGGTTATTGGTTGAGTTGAACTTTAGCCAGGACCCAAGTGAATTAAATTAGGTAATTAGGTGAATGACTTGTTGCACTTTTATAGTGCAACAAGTCATTCATTCATTTATGCACATATTCTCACATGCATATCAGATGGGCTGTGTTAATTTGGAGGATTTTTGTGTACATAACCAAAATACAACTATTTGAAAAGCCAACTGAAACCATGTCAAGTGCAACAACTTCACATTGAACCATGTTTCCTGCTTTCTTTGTTTTGGTGTTAATCAGTAACTGTTGCATCACCTCAGAAACACCTGATGTAGATGTAATGATCTGGATATTTTATGGCATGCATGAAGGTCTTCTTAGAGATTGCGCTAGAAACTTTTTTTTTTTTTGCTAGGAAGTCTTTTTTTAAAAAAAAAGAACATTTCAGAAAAACTTTTATGTAGATGGGGCCTGAAAAACTTGATTACATAGATCTACCAATAGTGTCTTTGGTTATTTGTATAAAAGAAAGTGGTGTCAATAGGGCACCGAATCGAACTCTGACCTAGTGGCCCACATTCTGCAACATTAAGCCCTGGTTATCGGCATAATTTATGCAGTTGTGAAATACTTTATTTAGGCATAAACAGCTGCAGGGGTTGCCTGCAGATGAGATGATTCATTGTTACATATATTGTAGACTTAATTTTGTGGATTAAACGATCTGTGATGTAAAAGCTGTTACCAGCCTCTCTTTAGGTCTCTGCAAATCTCCAACGTCCTTTTTTTAAACTTGAAAAATGAAGATGACTCCAAGAATAAGATGGGCACAAACATAATTCCCTGTCCTAAAAATGGGAAAAAAAAAAAAAAAAAAAAAAAAATAGTACATAGTTGGAGAGAACCTTTTTTTTTCCTGGATAAAAAAATCTTTTGAACAGTTAAAACAAGATGTTAAATCATTTCTATTGAGTGCAACTCCTTGCACAACCCCCAGAAGGGACTGCAGCATCAGAGAGAACAAGTCAAACGTGTTTTATGAAAAACGTCCTCTGAAAACAGATCTAGAACTTTATGGGAGAATGGTTGAAATATGAAAACTGTACAAGCTTCCCAACACCCTCGTCATAACACTGTCGTAAAGTTTAATAGTGGAACTAGTACTGGCGATCGCCAATACCAGCAAACCACAACAACAAATCTGATTTGACTTTTATTTATTTAACAGCTTTATTTTCCTTTGGATTTAATAGACTTAGTTTTATAAGCATTAACACAGCTTAACCCAGCATTTCATCACAATACCTACTGATTTACTGATTTATCGCTCTGTTCTTATTTGTCCCGTCTCATTGTGACGATGGCAGGATTTCATGATCATGCTTGTCCACCACCTGGCCACCATATTCCTCATCACCATCTCCTATGGCAACAACATGCTAAGAGCTGGCACTCTGGTGATGTGTGTGCACGATGCTTCGGACATCTTCCTCGAGGTAAATGGATCCATCATCAGCTGAAACATGACTTTAGCTGTTGACTCAAAATCGAGGAATTTGATTCATCATTTCTGAGAGCTTGCTCGTCTTGTTTCTCAAAGGCAGCCAAGTTGGCCAACTATGCCAAGTACCAGAGGCTATGCGACAGCTTGTTTGTGGTGTTCAGCATAAGCTTTTTTCTCACTCGACTCGTCATTTTTCCTTTCTGGTGAGAGTTTATCAATGCACTTTAAAATAAAAAGCCATTTTCTTTTCTTTTATTTAATTAAATGCATTATTTGGTTGGTTTTGCTTGTAGGATTGTTTACAGTGTGCTGTTTGAGAGCTGGCAGATCATTGGGCCATATCAGGCCTGGTGGCTGATAAACGGGTTACTGCTGGTCCTGCAGACTCTCCACATCATCTGGTTCTACCTCATCGCTCGCATTGCTGTCAAAGCCATCTTCAAGGGAAAGGTTTGTTTACATCCTAACGCAGCAGCTGCACTAAATTCAAAAAGTATTTATGCTTTTTTTTTGTGCATTTTAATGTGTCAGGTTAGCACAAAGTAGTGATTGTGAGTAAAATAAATATGATTCATGGTTTTGCTCAATTTCTGGTTGGCCTTTTTCCTTCCTGGGCTTCTTTTGGTGCTCTTCTTATCAGTTTAGGTTGACAAATTTTTGAACATTTTTGTAATACTTCCTCTATTTTCAGATGAATTTACACTAATATGAAATTGCATAAAGTTGAAGTCCATTTAATTAGATGATGCAGAATTATATTTATGGATATGAGAGTTAAAGGCTGATTAAGCATACACCCCACACCATTTTTCAGAAAAAAAAAAAAAGTATATTATTTGACGTCAAGCGCATACATTTGTTGCTTGAATGTGAAAAATGTGAGGGCGTGAAGGCTTTAGCTAAACTGTAGCACGGATGCAAACCTCTCATGCTTGTTTAAACAATGCGTCTTGTTACTGCCATCTCCAGGTGTCGAAAGACGATCGCAGTGACATAGAGAGCAGCACAGATGAGGACATTTCCGCCAATGGCAGTAAAAACTGTCAAACCTCCAAACTGAGGGACAGCAACCACACCGGTGTCCTTAATGGAGAAACTCATGACCACTGAGGGGATCGATACTTTATTCCAATCATATTTTCTTTTAGTTATACAGGCAAGAATCGCTCTACACCTTATTACGATGAACTTTTAATTATTTTTCCTACAAATAGTTCTAAGATGTTAAACTCCAAGGTGAGTGCACAGCCTTGGACACTTGAAATGTTTACGTCTACTGTTTTTCTCACAAGTACACGAGAACTATATGAGAACTGCAGCAACCGGGGAGCTGCTTACAATGCTTTATGCTTGTAAATAGATTTTCTTGTTGACAACGATGACTGCTGTGAAACAAATCACTGCTTCCAAAGTATTTGTTGTATGATAGTGACATATGCTTCTGTGCTTTTTGATTTAAATTGTCAAACATCCCAAAGTTTTCTTGATAAAAGTGCAATAAGTGCAGTGATTGTAGTGCTGGATCTTTCCTTTAATGAATGGCAGTTTCATCTGCCTCAAGTTATTAAATGTTCTTCATTTAAAAGGTGACACTTAAATGGATCATTTGCTGAAGTAGTTTGCATAAAGCAAAACCAACACATCCCCTAAGTACACGCTTTTTACTTTTAGAATGTACTTCAACGTATAGTGTGCTGGTCCTGCTTACGTAACCGCATAATCTTGGGTCTACAGGACAAAAAAATGAAAAAAAAAAACCCCAAAAAAACTCTGTAAGGGGCCAGATACTTTCTGAGTGTTGTAAATGGATGGCATTTGTGTCTGAGTGTCGCTTGAGGTTTTTGGGTGTAATCCTCTCCTCAGTATCTAATGTTATGACATGTATCCAACATTTGAAGAGCATCTTCGCTGAAGTCATTGTACTTCAGGCTGAAAGAGGAGAGAATAAATGAAGTTAGATTTTGATAACATGCAAAACACATATCGAGTTTGCCTAGAGTTCATGATTCAAGTGAGGCCCAACGTACTTTAACTCCTTCATGTTTTGTTTTTCTTTCATGACTTGGACAATCGCAGGGACGGCAGCGTCAGTGAGAGAGTTGTTTCTCAGCTCCAGGAGTTTCAGGGTATGACTAGCTCTGAGAGCAGCACACAGGTCTTCAACACAGGCATCTGTCAATTTGGTCATTTCCACGCTGTGTTAAAGAGAAAGCAAGTAGATTCATAGAATAGTGCACTGCAAGTGGGTTTTGGGGAGGAAAAAAAAAAAAAACAAGAGCATTTTGTTTTCTCCTCATTAGCTCACCTCAGTTCCTCCAACAAGCAGTTTGGATGTGCAAGAGCATCCCAGAGATATTTAACGCCTTGGTCTCCCACTTTGTTGATGGCTAAAAGTAGAGATTTGATTTGACATGTCCCATTTTTAAGAACTGATCCCAGTTCCTCAAAGACTGCTGTGGTTAAGTCGCATCGTGTCAAGCTGCAGAAACGGTCAGAGGACAACAACAGGGCTGGTTAGTGAATATTTACAAACATTATCCTTTTAAAGAAATTACATATTTCATGTTCCTCAAGGTTTGACATGAAATGAGACAAGTTTCTTGTTTTTGGTTGGGTAAGCTTACCAAAATTACTTATTTTTGTTAAGTGGCAAAGCAATTAAATTGATAATTATTTTCTTCAAAATTTACATGTGGAAATGTTTTACTGCAACTTCTCAAACACCAATTTCTTGTATAACAAAGAAAACAGTTAAGGTATCAGGAAGAGTATATCTGTACCTAAAAAAAAAAAAAGAAAAGAAAACTAAAGACTGAGTTAAAATAAATAATTAGCAATGAGCTTACTTCAGGATTTCTATGGGGCAACTGGGTGATTTGAGGCCATGGCAAAGCAGCAGCGCCCCCTCCTGTCCCAAACTATTCAATGACAGATCGAGTTCTGACAGAGAGCAGTGTTCAGACATGAAGACCTCCTTCAAACTGGAGCAGCACGCACCTGTCAAACCGTTGTCAAACAGTCTACAAAACAGATTAAAAACGTATCACTTTTACAAAACCAAATTACCCCAGATTACCGAAATTAAACGGAGCCGATCTTGGTTTTATGACCTTAAAACGGATTCATACCCGAGGCTCTGCAGTTTACAAAGTGGCTGTCGGAGGGCTTTGCATAAGGCTTCAACTCCACTGTCACCAGCCATGTTCCCCTTGAAGTCAATTTTTGTCAACTGCGATTGACCAGAACACAAAGCCGATGCAAAAGCCTCCATGGACGCTGCAGTCAAATTACAGCTTTGAATCCTGTTGACAAGAAAAGTTGATTATTTGACAGAGTGGACATGTTGAAATATAAATCTGTACTATTTCAGAACTTACTGGAGCTCCTGTAGTCTGCAGTTTGGACTGTGCATTGCTTCGCACAGCTTTGCGAAGCCCTGATCGCCGATTGGATTAAACATCATTTGTAAAATTTGGAGATGGGAGGCTCCCGAGGTTAGCAGGAAGGCCAGGTTGTCACAACAGGCCGCAGTCAGACCACAGACATTAAGACTTCAAATATCAAAACACAACAACTCTAGTTATGTTCTGTCTTTTCTTTTGAACAATATCTACAGTGTTATAGAAGCATATTTGCCCACTTACAAATTTGTTTTCTTTATTTATTTTTTTTTATTTTATTTTTTTTTTACTGTTTAGTCGCAGTTGAAGGTTTTGGATCAAACAAATTTCAATATCAATAGAAAGCTGGGTAAAAACGAACACTTTTTAAAATTACGATATCAGTTTTTAAAGAGAAAAAAGATATTGAAAACAACCTGGCTGTTTTCTTTAAGAAAAGCAATTGTCCAGTCACACTAGAGGGTTTAATGAACTGCAGGTTTAGAGTCATGTCAAAACATTTTAATCAAATTTCTGCTTAAATTTTGACTAGGCTGCTGAAAAATCTTCCCTTTGTACTTTATACTTGATTCAGAGCAAAAAGCAGGAACATTGTCCTGCTGCATCACCCAAGTGAAGAAGAGCGCCCCCTTCAGTCAGTCAAACAGTTTGATTGTTGTACTTTTTTCCCCTTTTCTAAAATGCTCAGAATGTTGTAAAATTTAAACACCATCAATATGTGTTTTGGCAACTTGACATGGAGTTTAAGTCAAACAATTGATTGAGAATCTAATTTATGTTAATGTATGTGACAAAAAAGTGAAAAAAAAATTGATGGGAATATTTTATCAGAATTGCATCATCAGCAACAAAAAAAAAATTTTAAAAAAAGATTTGTCTTACTTTAGTCCATGTAGCTTGGCCTCTCTTAATCCCGCACAGAGAATGTCCAACTTTTCATCTCCGAGGTTGGAATGGGAAAGCTCCAGCTCTGTGGTGACACCCATGCTGACAGCTGAAGCCAGCAGAGGGATGGAGTCTTTATGAATGGAGCAGTTTGACAAGCTGCAGGAGACGGCATTGCATTTCATATATATGGTGCTGTACACACTGAATGATATATGTTTATCTTTTAAGAGCACTTCCCACTTACATCACAGTATGTGACAAACTCACAGACGGAGCCAAGACCTCCATCATCTCTCTTAATATTGCTGTTCTGGACATGCTCAACTTTTCCCTTTCACCCAGACATGTGATCACATAATTCAGAGCTGCACAGTCCTGGAGGCTCAGGTTTTCATGAAAGATGCACGGGTGTGCAGGAGGGTTGAGGATTTCCTTTACCAAACTCTCGTTCTGGGCTTGATGCAGCAAATGGAAACATCTGTAGTGTTCAGATTTGTTGTATTTCTTCAGTGTTTTCTCTGATCTGCTTTTAAACCAGCTTTTAAAACATTTAATCTGATCAGAACTAAACTTTCCCAGTAAGTCTTCCAGCAATCTGTACTGGACCGGCTCAGAGAGCCCCGACATAAAGAAATCTAGAAACTTTGAACAACCTTTGTGATTATCCAGCATCTTCTCCGCATCTCCGTGTGTCGACGGGTCCAAAAAGAAAGCCACGGCCAAGACGAACTCCTGCATCAGTTTGGAGTGGAAGGAGAGCTCTCCTTCACCGTGAACTCTCAAGAAACCATCCACAGAGGTAAGACTCTGTTCAAAACCAAAGGAATCAATGGCATGTTTGGAACAGCTTGAATGTTGGTAGTGGAGGCAGTGAGATGCCATTCTGCCAAGAGCCAACACTAACCCTCTGCTGTGTTCTTTGTTCAGTGAGAGAGACTGAATCAAGTGGACCAAAATATCCACAAATAGCTGAGACAAAGTCTCAGAAAGTTTGGTACATGAATCAATAAGCCGCTTGTAAATAGAGCAGACTGTCCAACAAAACCTGGGAGAAGCACAGAAATCATAAATGCCCAGAGTTCTTTCCATGTGCAGAAATGCTTCACTAGCTGCAGTGGGGTCAGGGAAGAAGTTGTTAAAGTAAACCTCTCTTTGCGGTTTCTGAAACCCCAACACATCCATCCGAATCCCGCCGAGGAACTTCACGCCATCTGTGGGCCTGGTTGCAACAAGAAAGGCGGCTCCTTTCAGCAGGGATCCGTGAAGCAGACTGGCCAATAAGCAGGACACAGAGACCAGATGGTAAGGGTCAGAGGTCAGGGTGTGGGATGAGGGGTCCAGGCTGTGCTTAAACTCATCCAGACCATCAAATACAAACAACACGCCATCAGGCTCCTCTGTAACCAGACGTGTGAAGTTTGGGGGCATTTGAAGCTGGCCTTGTTGGATCAAAGTTTCCAAAGAAAGTTCATCTGTAGAAGATCCTATTTTACTAAACTGGAAGTTGAAAACATGAGAAAAGTTTTGAAGGCATTCTCCATTAGCCCAATCGACAACAAGCTTGAACAAAGCGGTGGTTTTACCAGAACCTTCTGGACCAACCACTACAACAGTTCTGGTCTCACCACAGAGAACAGTTCGGATGGCGTCATCTAGGAAACCCAGGTTATCATCCTGAGCGTCGACGGTGACAGGTACGTACTTCCGGCTGTTAATGACGCTGGCAGGAGACTGACCACCGAGAATCGTTGAGGTGTTTTCTGTCTTCAGGATGCGAGTCAGAATATCAACTTTATCCATTCTGATAGACATCCAGAAATAATAACAGCTAACACACAATGAACGCAGCTTGAGGGAACAGCTAACACCCTTTTTGCTTGCATGCAAAAATAAAAGTTCATGCGTGATTATTTGGTTTTTCTATACCTCGAAAAACTGTCCATGAACGTGTTTACAAGAGTTGTACTCTGCGGAGGAAACGTAGTAAACTTCGAGGGACAGTTGTTGGGGAAATTATCCTAGCCCAAGCCACATTTTCAGATTCATAGCAGGCCATCATCATAAAACGGAAAACCAGGAAATGTCGGAGGGCAATTTTACCCGGCACGCTGTCTTACAGGCAATATGAGACTCTTCCTTCTTTTAGTTACTGGTGGGTAGAGCCTTGTACACCACGCTGCAGCAAACAGAAAGGGGCGGGGACGGACCACTGGCAGTCTTCAAGTACACCTCACCTTTCTCTGTGTGGCAGGAAGAAGCCTGCAGGCCACACTTGGATGAAATTACAGTACAGGAATTGTATTCATAGCTGTATTAATCCACAAAGGGGCGCTGTTTACACATTACCTTCTGCAATGATGACCCAGAAGTTCATTGGATTTTCCTGCTAGGAGTTCCAAAACCATCTGTTTGACATTTCCTTTTTCTGCCATAAAACAAGTTTGTTGTCATTCTTCTTTTTGATATAGAACTAAAGTACAATTTTAGGCCATTTTGGCAGTAGCCTGTCATCTACTGCTGGCGACAATGTTCTTATCTCCTATTAGTGTTTTCTTTATTAAATAACAAAATCTTCTTTTTAATACGTATCTTAGTAGACTTGGGAAACACTCCTCCATGGTCCAGATGACATCATGGTGGCCTATGTCTGTGTGCTTGTTAGTGCTGATTCAAAGAAGAATGGGAGAAAAATGGGCTGACTAGAACAGACGAATCAACAAGAAGGGAATCTAAATTTAAAAGCTGCTTTTATTCACTGTAACGTTCATTGTGTCTTTATTTGTCATTGAAAACGTGTATAAAGCTTTGTCTTTATTTTTGGCTCTCTGTATCTACAGTACAAACCAGAACCAAGTTCATCCAGCACAATTTTTAGTTTTCTCGGGATTTCAAGGGAGGAAATGCCAAGAGACCAACTGGCTTATTAAAAATTTATTAGTTTGACTAAATTGTGTTTAATGTGTTGAACAAATTGGAACTCTAAAATGTGCTGAGGTGATGTTGCATCAGATAAATCAAAATTTGACAGATGGAGAATAATTACAAGTTCTATGTAAAGTCCAGCAACTCCGTGTTCTTAGTTTGCTTGTTTCCATTTCTTGTCAACGCTTCATAGCAAACACCGAAAGAAGGTCAAAACAAAACTACTGAGGAGTTTCTCAACTGTTCCAGATGTTGAAAACCAATCCATCTGACTAAGAGAGAGAAAGAGACAAATGAATCCCAATTTTGTTCAGAGAACGTAAACATTCACTGACCTGGCTGCAGATACTCTTGTCCTGCCCTGATTGACACTGTTTTCTGGTGTCAGAACCTGCAGAAGCCCAAACGCCTTCCTCTTCTGAATTCTTCTAGTTTTTCTACCAGACTATCCTTAAAGCTTTCTCAGACATGAAGAACCTAGATTATAGGTGAGAAGCTACAAGAGATATTGATAGACACACTTTGATAAAGTGAAATCTTCAATCTTTAACCTTTGATCTTTAACTCAGAACAAAATCAGCCTTTAACTAGATAGAGCTACATTTCAATAATTGCTTCTAAAAAGACTGAAGTGGTAAGTATGGTCATTGTGAGATTCAGATTGTATTTCTGTTTCTAGGATTTAACAAAAATAATAATAAAAAAAAAATAATAATGATAATAATAAAACTTTTGCAGAAGAGAATGGATTATTTTTCTTTCATGTGAAAAAGCATGTTTTCAACTAAATCATAAAAATGGATGTAGAAAATATTAATACTTCATTCTGTTTGTAAACGCAATTAAACTGTTCAAATAAAAATGAAGTTATAACAAAACTACATTTGTTAAAACCATATTTAAAAACTTTTTGGGGTTCTTTAACAGTTACAAAGAGGGACATGTTTTTAGAAAGATAAAATAAAGAAATATTAAATCACTGGGGATTTATCACAATTATATGCACTTCACTTTAATTCCCTTTCATACTTTACTCTGCAATTAATTTTTGCTCTGTGCCTCGTCATCTGCTACAGCATCCGAAAGATTTTGCTCATGACTGTACAATAATTTACATTTATATGAGTAAGTATGGAAAAAGTTTCACGTGTCAGTCTGCAAAAACCCAAAAGTTTTGAGTCAACTCAAGAACAATGCAAGACGTAAACTTACTAGTAAGCAGGACTTCTTAGCCCTGAGGCTGCTGTTACTAATGAACAATAATATCTCAGCTGCTGTTGTCATGGAAACGTCCAAATTATACAACCATGTAAATTTTTTATTTATTTTTATTTTTACCGTTTAAGTTTTGTATCCAGCTTTAACGTGCCAAACTGTTGCCTGAAGTTATGCTGACCTTTTTGCAGATATTAGTGAGAAACAGGACATCCTAGCTGTGGTTAACATGATAAATCTTTTTTAGAATGGATTTTAAAAATTTTATTATTCTTTTAATAAAGTTTTATTCCTCTATGACCATTTTTTTAAACTTGTAGAATACATCAAATTAACAAAATTACCTCACATTTGAACTAATACGGTAGCTTAACTGATGTAATTAAAGGACTTTTGACCGTTTACACAATTCCTACTCATAGATTAAGATAAATAAGAATAAAATGTGTGCATATTGTTACACAGTTTTTGCTGGTGAAATGTTGACAGTGCTCTGGAGTTGTGTGAAAGTGGACGAGAATTAGCAAAACATTTTTGTCTGAATGCTCTGATGCTTCTGGATAAATTTGCATGTTGAGGACAGATTCCAATTAAAGAGTGGACACTTGACATCATCCCCCTGGTATCTGTCTGCATAAATAACACTTTATAACAGAGGATTGTAACTGGCTGAAAGCTGTGCAATTGAGGAAACAGATAGCTGCAATACATCTGCACTGCACACGCCTCACATTTTGCTTGTGCTGGTTACCAGAAGCATCTTGAACTTCATTTATAAGGCAGTGTAAAAAATAAAGAGTAACACACTTAATTTGCTGTAGAATTCTATATATTTTACATAAGTATAAATAAAACACAAATCAGTCAGTCAAGAGTTTTATTTGATGCAAGCGAGGCAGTTTTCATTAGTTCTGGACTCAGGTGTGTCATGTGCCACACTGACAAGGACGTGTTGCCTCACAGAGGCAACATTGCTGAAGCCAGTAATTATAATCCTATGTAAATTAGTCATAAATATTCTAATGAAAATAATAAACCGTAACATAACTCAAGAAATAATTAGATTTAGATTAGCATATCCCGTCGTCCTAAATCTGTATTTACAGCAAAGTTTAAAGATATTGAGAATAATTACGCACAAGCGCTCCAAAGAAGAATTTCAGACTGATGCTATGCGTTAATGTTATAAACTGTGTGCCAAAGAAAAATGGCTCAAACGGTTAAATAATTAAAATAAGTTTCATTTTTTCATATTTCATATTGATCACGTAGTTTATTGGTTGATAACAAAGCAGAACAGCCGTTTCTTTCCCTACTCTCCTTCCTCCATCTCCTCCTCTGGTGCAAACCTTTTCCCCGGGTGTTGTCTCTTCTCCTCGGCGTGACTTTTTTTTATGTTTTCCAGAAAGTCGAGCAGCAGACTGGTCTTACTGCAGCTGTCAGAGTCCAAAACGTCACACGGACTGCTGGTGCTTAATTCCGGACTGGAGTTATCCCAAAAGCGTTTTCCTGGGTGCTGACGCTTCTCCAGCTCGGTCATATCTTCCTCTCCGTCCTCAGTCCAGTCCGCCTCACCGTCCTCATCTTCGAAAAGACGCTTACCGGGATGCTGGCGCTTGCTGTGCAGCACCAGATAGCGCTTGCCCGGATGCTGGCGCTTGGAAAGTTCGCTGAGCACCACGACGGGGCTGTCGGGAATGTGTCCCGTGGTGGAGCGCTTCCCTGGATGCTGCCTCTTCTGGAACTCCGTGAACGAATGCATTTCGTCTTCGCGCTTGCCGGGGTGCTGTCTCTTTTGCATATCCCAGAACTGTTCGTCGTCGACCACCTCCCTTCTGCCCGGATGCTGCCGCTTCTCCAGGTCCTCGAAGTATCTCTTGCCGGGATGCTGTCTTTTTGTCACCCATTGTGGTTGTGATAAAATCCCATCTGGACAAAAAGTGTTGAGGACTTGTTTAGTATTGATCTAATACCGACTGAGTCTATTCTAGCATAGACAAACTGCAGCGAGATGGATTTTACAGTTGGCGTGCGCCGTGCGTAAATTACGCACAAGACAGCATCTTACGGTCCATATTTCCTCAGCTCTATTCCTGAGAGCTGAGGAATAGAGCTCTCAGGAATAGAGCTCTATTCCTGAGAGCTCTAATTCTCTTTAGAAATAGAGAATGCAAAAACATTTTGTAATTATTCATGATTTTACGTTTGAGGGGAAAAGTAGTTCCCAGTTCCCAGGAGGCTTAGGTAACAGGAAATAATATGTAATGCTTGATTTAAACAAGTAAATACACATAAAAAAAAACAACAAAAAAAAACAGCATGACCGTATGATGCTGCAGAGTCAACTTTTTTCTTTTTTTTTTTTTTGTTGCCGAAAAATATACCCAAACCATGAGCTTCACGCACCATTTTTACCGTCTCCATCCTGCAGCTTTTTGAGAATAGACCGTAAGAGGAGGCTCTGTGCTCTCTGTAGCATGAGGTTGTCTATGGTGGTACTTCGGTCCATCTCATCCTCAGCAGGGAGACCCTGTCCATCACACACTGCCAAATTGCAGATCACAAAAGATGCCAGGACTAGAAGGCTTGCCGACTTCATGGCTTTATTTTTTTTCCACCCTCTACTAGAAAAAAAAAGATTCCACACAAAGTCAAAGTTTTATTACAAATCATGCTTAATTCATGAAGTCAATAAAAGATTAATGATGCACGAGTTGCATTGTTTGCTTCTGGACTTTCAGAAACAAACAAAGCTCATTTACAAGTGCGAGACGCACAGTAAACCTGATGTATCCAGGTAAGGTGACCCATAATCTCAAATCTAGGATTTTGAAAAGCGCCAGACTCACATGAAAAGTATCCAAATTCTCCTCGTCCCCACCCCGAGGCACCGCTGGCAGCGTTGCTAATGGTTTTTCCCCGCTTCTTGGAGCTCTCGGTGACCCTTTAGGCCAGATCTTGGAGGTATATGAGCTGACAACTTCTTCGGCTCTGCTTTTATACTTCCCGGTCACTGTCGTCACACAATCCCAGGAGTAATTTTTCAGGATCTCTCGTCCCCACTGATGTCACCAAGTCGTGCGCAACTGGGTTTGGTGAATGATCGCCCCTACAAGGACTGCTTCCCAGTTTAGATTTCGCGAAACAAAGATAAACCTTGCACTTAGGGAGGATGGGTTATTGTGGGATTACTTTTTTTTTTTTTTAAGAATTTAAGTTTTTACTTATTGATTTTGCGTGATTGCATACTTTTCATTCAATCCGTTTTTTTTAAATCTACTTTGCCTCTTCTTTTCCAGACTTTCACCTTTTCATATTTTTTTCTTCTTAAGGAATCTAAAGGTCTCCTATGGCTGCAGTGAGATGAAGACCATTTTTATTTATTTTATTACTTTTTTTTTCTCCATCTAAACCTCAAAGTCAGAGGAAGCAGTGGGGTGAGCAAAACCCATCTGGCTCTTTAGCACACAGAATTCACATTTAGTCACGATGCAGCTCTGCTGAATGCACCAGAGTCAGGGTCTGCAAGCTTCAATGTGTAAGTGGGAGCAGGGGATACTGAGGCAAATAGAACAGGCACAGAGAAATAATGCAGTGTGGAGGTTTCTATAACAGCTACATATGTTTTACTTTCTTTTCATGTACTTCAAAACGAACAAAGTTTCAGAAATATCAGTCAGATGTATATCATCATATTCCATATCTTTTGTAGAGTGGAATTAGACATGAGACTAACCAGTTTAACGAAGAAAATCTAAACATATTCACTTTGCAAAACCGGGTGTACCTCTTGGAGTTCTCACATTTAGTCATAACCACAAAAATGATCAAACAACCAAAAATAGCAAATGATGAAATGGATTTTGAAAAAAATATACATACCATTTACAAAATGTGAAGAGTGTCACTTTTGCAGTCAGCCATCTTTCCTCAGCTTCCCCTGAAGAAAATCTGGTGCAACCAATGCATTCAAAAGTTACAGAAAATAGAAACAATAAGTGAACAAGAAGCACCATTAAGTTTTAAGTTTAAAAACGACATCTCAAGCTCTGACCGCATGTTTTTATTCAACTCATCTGAAAATGGAAGGAGGTTTGGTACAGTTGCAAACCTACCAACACATAAACTGACGGGCAAGAAGAGCATTAACCAGAAAAGTTGCTGAATAACCAGATCCTCCAGGTCAAGGTTGATCAATCTGCTCTTTATGGAAGAGAAACAATTAGAAAGCCATGCCTGAAAAAAAGCACGAGTTCTGCTTACAGTCAAAATTGTGTCTCAACTCGCTATTGACTGAAATAAATATGTTCTCATTAAACGCATCTAATCAAGTCTAAAGCAATATTTTTCATTAACTCCATACTTGTTTCATCAATGTTTTTTGGTATTTGACTTGGGAACATTTCATCTTATGTCAAGAAATTTGTTTGCTATTTCTGTGGAGTTTAAGATGAAGCTTAATTGCACAGATGCTGATGTACACACACACCATTCATCTGACATGGGGGCTGATGTGTCTGCACAGGGGGGCTGAAGACTGAGAAATCATATGCTGCAAAGCAGCAGGAAGCTGTCAGAAATTGGGTCTGTGGGTGGTGGTTGGTGTGTGTGTGTGATGTTTTTTGTACTGAACTGGTCTTTGGTACATTATCACTTTTCTTGCATACAGTTGTTGCTAAGATGCACATTTGTTGATAACAGTTAATTTTGTTTTTGACCGGCAGTGTGTGTCCCCCGCAAGAAAATAAATTATTCTGTTCGACTTGGCTTCTTGACTGGATCACTCCAAAACCTTTTGTTATGATCGGAAGGTGTTTGGACTTTTAGTTTCTCTTTTGATCTTTTCTTCATTGTTTATTTCCTAACATCGTTTTAGTTTATCCTTTGTGTTCGTACATTTATTCTTTATTTTTGGTGTTTTGGATTTGTCTGTTTAGATTAGCGTTGCTTTTAGTTTACTCCTTGTATTAGCTTCAGATTTTTCCACATCTCTGTTTCATCTCATCTGCTTAGTTTCCTCCTTCCTTCAGCCGTCCAGCCTCCTTCTCAGCACAACTTCCCTCATTCATCTCATTCTCTTCTGTCTGGACATTCCCTCAGCTACTTTCCATTCACATCTGATTGGCCCTTCTGGTTCCTCTTCCTTGGCATATTTAAAGGGGAAGTATCATGCATATTTAAAGCACATAGTGCACCAAGCAAGACCAAGCGTATAGGCACCATGGAATGGCTGCCATGGGAAATTCAAGGATTCCTCAAACATGCATGAAAGAATCAAAGCGACATTGCAGGTATGTTTTAATAAAGAAATAACATAATAAAATGATATAAAGCTAAAAAAAAGGAGGATTTAATGGGGCACACACCTTTAATGTTTTATTTTTGCATGACTCTTGAGGATCATTAAGATGTTTCTATACAGATTTGAGACGGCACCTTGCCTTCTTCTTGGCCAGAAGTGGTTGTTACTCTCCGATTCTTGCCCAGACACTTTTTTTAAAAATTATTTATCATCAAAATTGATCTCATTAATGGAAAAGTATCACCTTCCGGTCCAATCATAGTAAATAGATTTACCTGGTCCTGTTTTTTTTTGTTGTTTTTTTTGGATTTTTAAAATTTTTTTATCCTACTTCAAATTGCCAGTTTAAGTGATTTCTTTATTCTACAGGTCTGGAGCAAGAAATGTGGTAATCTCATTTAAGTCACGATTTAGGAAAGTTGGCGACAACATGTTCCAACAGGTTCTTTGAAATTGTTTAGTTTTCTCCTTAACTTAATTCTTCACTTAAATTCTAATACTCAAATTTATTTAATCGCCTGAAATCCAGTGATCATTTATTTAATAGGCTACATAAATATAATAAAATGCAGACATATGTAAAGGAGCGAATACTTTTTTAAAGTGCTGCAGGCCTAACTCTCCATCATGAGGAGTCAGTCCACTTTGAGGATGAAGAACTTCATAGCCACACACAGTCAGGGCTGAAAATAAGTGCGAATTGAAATGACTGTGTAATTCTAAATGACTTTCTGTCAGGGTGCTGTCACATCCAATATTTCAAAGAAGTTCAGACCTGCTTGGTTGAAAACATCAGAGCCGTGGTTGAAATGATCCAGTAGTAGGTTGTGAAAATAGTTTACATGGCAAAGTCATGTTGACTTTTTCCCGTGAGGAAAACAGAGCAGTCTTATATGTATGCAATTTTAAATAAGACAAGTTTGAAAAAGTAAATCAAGCTTACAAAGTTGGGCTTAAAGAAAAGAGTTTGAATAGCACTGTGTAAAAAGTCACTTGGATCTTTTACACTCCATAAGGAAACAAGGAATTATTTCCTCCAGCCTCTCTCTGCTTCTATTTGAACTCCTTTGTCTCGAATGAACACACAAAGTGACAGCAGTGCAATTAAAACATATCTGATCCGTGTAGGCGTCCACCTCCTTACACCTGACATGTAAGTCACCACCCTCCTAAGAGACCAAGTGTGTAACAGTACACTCCAAGGATCCAATTAATCTCTCAAGAGAGTGCATTGTTGGATTTTACACCGGCATGAAAAGCCAGTATGCGCCACGGCGGATGAAGGCGCTCTGGTTCTGCAGGATCTGTTCCTTCAAAGTGATGTCTTTCTTTAAAGATGTAGAACAATCGAAGCAGATAGCGTGAATGCAGCAGGTGTAGCAGCAATTAGGCTTTTTCTTCCTTAAGTCACCATATGGCTGTGATTAAAAGACAGCCTCTTTTTTACTTTATCCATTCTGAAAGATTCCACACACACACACACACACACACACACACCCCCACACACACACACAAAAAGAGTTTCTGAACTCCTAGCAATTGGTATTCTGGTCACTGCATGATGAGGAGGAAGAGAAGTTAAGAGTGCACGCTGTGCAGTGTGAGAAAATGATAAGAACCATTAGCGCTTTGTCTGTTTATTCTATAGTGTTGAAATATATTCACAGTATGGCAAACTTTTTCATATGAGGAAACTTTCCACCAAGCATGTACATACTGTGTTGTTTGTATCTCTGCACTGATCAAAAGCATTTCCCAAGAAGCTGGAATAGAAACTAGTAGCTATCTTTAGCTAGTGATGGAGGGCAGTACACACAATGGATAAACATGGTAACCTACGAAGTCATAATGATTCATTGGTCATGGCAAAGCAAACCAACTACGTCATACACCATAAACTAATTTACTATGGCTTCCCTTTCTCTATGTAAGAAGGTTTTTGCCTACAAGTTTGTTTCTGTGATGGTCTTCATTATTTAGCACTACAGAAAGTGTAGTATCTTAAAACTGTTCCTTATTTAACTAAATTAATATTATTTCTATTGTGCCAATTTGCAACAAATGTAAGTAAATCAGTAAACTTTATCTATATAGCACATTTCACAGATAAAATCACCTTCTACTTTACGGGGTGCAAGAAAAACAAGTTAAAACAGCTTAAAAAACATGATGTGAATTTAACTGAAAGCTTGTTTTAGTAAAAGTGTCTTATTAGATATTAAATTGCCTTTTAAATTATAAATGTATAATCTCACTCCACATTATAAGACATACTGATTCCACAGATGTAGGGCAATGAACACTCAAATGGATCCTAAATTTAGATAGATTAATTATTTACATATATCTCAAAATGATCTAAGCAGTCCAGTCATATTCAATTTACAATGTCAGATGTTAAAAATCGCATCTCCACTTAAGTCACTTATTTTGCAGCAAGCAAGTGGCGACAGTGGAAAGGAATAATTTCCTTTTAACAGGAAAAATGTTCTGTTACCGAAAAACTGACTTAATGGCTAAAGTCGCTATTTTAATGGCTTTGTCGAAGAAAGACACGCAACTAAACAGTTTAGGTCTAAGGCGGTAGCAAAGTGGATTTGATGAAAAACAATGAAATAGTCAAGGGATTAGCAGTAAGAGCCCTCAATTACAACAACTGTAATTGATAATCAGGCGAATGGTTGATTGGATAATAAACTGCAGGAGTGCCTTCTCGCAGGAGATGACCCCACCCACCGATGAGAGCCGATTCATACTGATGGAACGCTCAGAGAGGAAACAGAGACACAAACAAAACAACAAACACCTCAGGATCACGACGCTGATGTGACATGTAATTGATTTCTGGAACAACCAAAAACATCATCATGCTGGAGCTTAAATGCCTTCAGAAGATGGAGAGGAGAGAGAGGAACCAAAGCTGGGTCACCTGAGTGATGCACTTCTTCTAAATTTACTTCGGCAACTCTGTTTCAAAAGCACAGAACAATCAATTAGATTAATGTGTACTGAATATGAGATCAGGTATGTAATTGGGGTGGATCAGGTGAAAGCGGGCACTGAAACCTGCTGATTACTGGTTGGTTGTAGGAACATGGGACATCAACTCATGGTTTGGTTTGGAGTCGACAGCAGAACCGTGTTCAGGATTTTGTCCAGGAAAGGAATATTTTGAAGATCTTCTAAGTTGGAGTGAACAGCTTCAGCATTCTAACACAAATGCTAGAAGTCAGGCTTAGTCAATGAAAATCTTGCTTCAAGGTGGGATTACATCATGTCTTTTGTGAGGTAGGTCAGAGTAACACCAGCTTTTTCTGTCTTGTGTTTTCACTTTGGAACAAACCAGCCCCTTTCTGAAGGACTTCATACCGAGCTCTGAAACCCGTGACACTTTCAGCCTGTCGCAGTATGTCGTCAAAGGTGGTTTCTTTGTTTGAAAACTAGGAGGGCGTTGAAAATGTTCAAAAAGACCTACACTTGTCAGGAGAAAGTGTTCTCCTTTGCCACAATCAACCTTAAATTACCTGAGCTGAAGAGAAAGTTAGGTCTCTTCGCCCACAAGCTTGTATTGTTGCTTTTCTCTCTTTGCTTGTTAGCTTTGTTCACTCATAGCTTTTGTTCGTGGGAGTAACATCAAACGGTGTTCACAGACATGAAGACATTTATATCTTTTTGATGTCTTGTTTTTATCTCGGTCTTCTATTGCCCTTTGCACGAAGGCCTGATTTTATCAGTGGCGGGAAAATCTTAGAATCTGTCTTTCCTAGGTTTTACATCAAATTATTTGCTTGGTAAGAACTTTATCTTCAAATAACCTTTGGTTACAATACATTTCTTTTCATGCTGAATCTTAGTATTTCCATTCTATATTTGATACACCTGGCCTTGTCTTTCACAGAGTCTCTCTGCTAGACAAAGCTATCGGATGAGCTTTTACTGCGACTAACCGTTTGTGGTGTCTTCTAAAACCGGCTCAGAGTTTTCCTACTAAGATGAAGCCACTAAAGTTGCTACTACTGCCATTGACTTGTGTCTTTTCTTTCACGTTCCTGGAACTGTCTCTCTTTTCCTTTTGTGTCTCCGCTTTGCCTTTTCAAACCCCCAGTCATTCGTGGCAGATGACCGCTCGTACTGAACCAGGTGCTGGTTCTGCTGGAGGTTTCTTCCTGTGAAAGGGAAGGAATTGCTGGAAAATCGATGACAGCGCCAGCTGAGAACAACTCGCTGCAGTCATCATTTTTAAAAAGAGCATGCTAATAAAATCACCATTTGTGATCCAAATGATTCGGAAACTGTCATAAAACGAGTAAACGGTGGAACATCCTCGAAGGGAATCACAAACTGGAACTTTGATCACATTGTTGGTCCTGTTTTAAATCCATGCTCTGTTTTGGGGGTTTTGTGCATCTCAACAGACTTTTTACCCCTGCAACATTATTAAGATTCATTACAGGATTCAAGCGATTCTTCAATAGTTCTGATGGTGCTGCTGTTCTCACCCACGACTTTACAGGAAAACCCAAAGTTAACCTATAATCAGGGGTCCAGAGAACATTTTTTAAATTCTATGACGTGCTTTGTGTCGGTGAACTACATGTCAGCTTAAAAATAGGTGGCGTGCTAATCATCACAAAGACCTGGATGTTTTTTTGGAAGGATGTGCTCTGCATGTTGCTCCTTGCTTGTATTTTTTTTCCAACTAAACTTGTTGCTGAGCTTCGAAAAAGTTATGGGTATTTAACGAGGTGACTTTTATAATATATAACCTATTCTGTCATGCAAATCTTACAAAATCTACCAACTTATTAGAAAAATATATCTCTCTAAAACACGTTTATTTATGTTGTGCATTAAGGAGCCTCTCTGGTGACAGGAGTAGGAAGTGCCCACATGTAAAACCACTCTGAGATGCAGTGGGTCATGAACCGACTCATGCTTGATAATTATGCATTTTGAAACCTTGGATTTATTTGCGCGGTCGCAGAGCTGGGTCGGGGGAAAAATCAAAGCTAAAGTTTCTGACTCAAAGTTAAAAAGCGGATGTGAGGACAAGCGGCATAGAACACTTTCCGTCCTCATAGGAACGTGGGCAGAGGTGCCAAACTGAGAGACAAGGACTCCAACTGTGACAGCGGGTCTGTGTGAGGAACGCGCAGGAAAAAAGACGGACAGGTTGACGGCAGACATGGGGACAACAAAGCGGCTCAAACAAATAAATAAACAAGCAGAATAACCGGTCTGTGCGGATGGCACGGAGAGCGTGTCCCCTGGAAGTGACACTGTCCTGACAGGGGTCACTGCAGCAGGGAGTGAGTGACAGCTAACAGGGGATGCTGCTGGAGACGTCCGGGTGGAAGGGAGCGTGTGTGGAAGAGGAGTGCATCGCAAGTCAGCTCCACGGATTCAGCTCGAGTGACCAGCTGCTTGTTGTCTTTGTGCCGCATGTTAATATCATGCAAAAATTCAAAGGAAAGCTTCTGAATGATGACGCACTCCAGGAGTAACGTCATGTTTATTCACCTTCCTATCTATTCATGGTTATGCATGATTTGTTTCACATAAAGGGTCTGAGAATGACAGAATATTTTAGATATCCTAAAGTAAATGATGCGTGTGTTGTAATGAGGTCTCTGTTTAGCTTTGTTACCACTGGTTGGGCTGTTTTTTCTTTTTGTTGGTTTTTATCTTGAGTTATTCTGGTGTGAGTCAGTCCTCTTACGTTGTTCTTGTTTCTGCCTGGGCTGCTGTGTTTTGTTATAGGATTAAATATAATCTGCCTTTACCTGTTTTTTCATCCAGTAACCCCCTCCTAAGAATGCCTGCCTTCCAGTTTCAGTTACTCCTTTGTCAGATCCTCTAGTTTTTCCTGCAAGTTTTTTTTTTTTTTTTTTTTTTTTATAGCTGAAAGCCCAGGTTAACAAAATAAAGCTACATCTAAACCGTTTTATTCAGGTATTTTTGCTTATTTATCTGTTTGCCCACAGTTTTGTAGGTCTTCTTACAAAACCGTCCAATAAACTCATTCCACACTCAAAGTTTGTTCTCTTTACTAATTCTTCCTTTGTAATTTTCTCACTTGGAATTTCAAATCCTTCACCAAAGTTTGGGGGGTTTGTTTTTCTCATCCCTGTCTAACGCCTTATTTCCTCATTTTTCATCAGACTGTAAGATTATTTTGAGTCCCAAATATATGCAAACACATGAACAGACACACCCAGCAGGAAGGAAGAAAAGGTAAATTTTGCATTATTTATTCTCAGATTTCATTTCTGTCTTTAGCTGTGTGTCTGCTGCTCTGAGAACTCCATTATCTCTCAATAAGCTGTGAAGCGCCTCTGTGTTTCTTCAGCTGGAGACCATGATTAGTGCACTGCTACCACATGCTACAGCTCACTTATCATCAGGCTTTCTCTCTCTCTCTCTCTCTACTCCTGCGTGTCTGTCAGCTCTGGGCTCTGGAGCTCTCTATCATAGTCAGCTGGTGTCTGGGACCAGACGTAAATCATGCTAGATTGAGCTGATCTTTCTGTCTCACGCCCGACTAAAATGGTAGATGTGAGGTTTTGAATATTCTATTCTTCAAGAGTGATAAATGAGAAATATTTCAGGGGAAAAATGATCTCTTTTACACCGAGAACACCACAAGAAAGATATGATATTTTTTATTTTATTACTTTTTTTTTTTTAAATATTAAACCTTTGAATCAAAACCTTAAACTTCTACTTCCTGAAAAACAAATACACAAAAACAACTGCTGTTTTTAACGCTATTCCCTATTTTATCTTAACTGTCGTTTGAATTTTGTGGGGTTTAACTCAGATTCGACAAACAGTTGGATGGATAGTTCTGGGACTCGAAATGTGATTGTTCATCGAAGGTTTTTCTGGGGATTCTTTGGACTCTCATTGTTATGATATATTTTCAAACCTCTAAACTTTCACCAACAGGAAAATGTAAACCCTAACGCGTCACAACTCTCGACTCGGAAGTAGTCCCCTGAAAGAAAGAGAGAGGGCCCACTTTGTCAGTGTGGTTGGTAATGAAACGGCAATGTGCAGAGGTGCACCCACCCATCAGCATATACAGCAGTAGCCCAGAGTGTTGTTGAACAATCATCCATCTCCTGAATATAACCAGAGGGACTGCAAACTGGGCTGAGTCCATCTCCTGTCTTCAGCTGGAGCATCATTCTGCACAGTTAATCTAATTGGTGGAAATGCTACGTAGCGGCAGAGCAAGTCAAAAGTATATTTATCACTAAATGTAAAAGCCACGACATGCAAATGTTCTCATCCTATCTATTGTTGGCTTTCATTGCACAGGATGGGGCCCTTATCCTGTATTTATTGCACTGAGATAAGAAGAAGAAGAAAAAAAAACACATTCACAGCATTTTTAAAACATTTCTGTTGGGAGCCATGTAAGGCGATATAACTGTCAGGAAACTGCATTGTGTGCCAGTTTTTTTCCAATTTTAGAGTGTTTTTTGCTGTTTATTAAGATATACTTATTTTCAGCAGAAACAGTCCTCTGAGGAAAAGTGTAAAAAAAAACAAAAACATTCTATATAGTGAGAAAAAAAATCCCATTCTCCGCTATTTTAAAGCTCAATAAATTCTTAAAGTTTTTTCTTTGCACCCACTTTCATGAGTTCTTGTTACTGGAGTCGCC
The DNA here is from genome assembly GCF_000485575.1 of Poecilia formosa. Classification (NCBI taxonomy): domain Eukaryota; kingdom Metazoa; phylum Chordata; class Actinopteri; order Cyprinodontiformes; family Poeciliidae; genus Poecilia; species Poecilia formosa. The sequence continues at coordinate 755,747 of NW_006800074.1, forward strand.
ATCATCGCTGGCAGGAACTTGTTTGTACTTGTCTGGAGGCAGTGATTGGGATAAAGGCCTGAAGCCTCATTATCATCATATGGGACGAATGATGAAGATGAGAAAGATTGGCCCTGAGTCTTTGTTCTGGGTGTTCCTTTAATCCGCCTGCATCACCTTCACCGAGGGTGCCCTAATAAGAAAGAGTCTCTTAGAAAAGTAAGATCAAATAGTATTTTTTAAGATTTCTAAAACATTTTTCCCACCATATGCATGAATTATATATATAAAAAAAAATATTGCCTCAAAGGACCACAGACTTCAAGTATTGCTCTCTTTGGAAAAAAATAGATGCCTTTCATGCACTTCACGGAGAACGTCGAGGTTTTCAAAGGAAATAGCTTAGTGATTGAGAAGAGAGGCGAATGTGAGTAATATATGATATATTGAAGGGTGAGATATGCGCGCAGTTTCATAGGCAGAGCAGCTGTGGGCATGCTGGAGCTCATCGGAGGACTTTGCAAAAGTCAGAGCAAAAAAAAAAAAAAAAAAATTTCACTAGATGTTACAAAAACGAAGATTATTTTATGAACACTCTGTGCAAGTCCTAACAAATAAACCAAAGGCAAAAGGACACAACAAAAACAATAGAAATTATCGAGACAGAGGTTCTCAGAAGTCTAAATATTTCTACCAAAATGGCAGTTTTTTTGTTTTTTTTTGCTATCAGAGATAAGACCACGATAAGCTATGTCATACTTTTCACACACTAATAGCTCCATCTAAAACCTTTGATGTTTATGACTTACAGATGATGAAAACCAAAACCTCAGTGTCTCAGATAATTTAAGCATTACATACGATCAATAAAATTGTATAATTTGGTCAGGAACATCAGGCTTCTGAAAGGTGTGTTCATTTCTATCAACTCAATGCTTGTCCAAACCTTTCATTAAGTCGTTTTTGTTTTTATTTGGACACATTTTATGTTCCTGAAAAACAAAATCCCTCTTGGTCTCCAGTTTTCTAGTAAGGAATCAAAATTTGTTGATGTTTTATATCTTGTTGTTTTACCCTAATGATTTATTTTTGTCTTGTTCATGTATTTGACCCCCAGGCTGCTGATCCAGCCGACAGATGCCAAAACTGATTCATGGAGCATCAGCAGCATCTTTCAACAGATATTTTAAGAGCTGAGCCTTCTCAGAAAGAAGAGACGACTTAGGCCTTCAAGGTCTTCCCGTAAGATATTACAAGATTTTATAGAGCCTTGACATTTCCTTTGGCAGAAAAAAGCTTCTGGTATACAACACCACTTCTTGTTTCTCAGAAATCTGCAATTCCTGAGAAACAGACAGAAGACAACCAGTAGTAGAGATTCCTGCAACTCCTTCAGGAATCTCTACTACCGTTAGCCTCTCTGTCGCTTCCCCGACTGGTTTCTGTCTTGTCTTTTCATCCATTTTTGGGTTACCTTCAGTTTCTATGATGTCACTGTGATCTCACTTTTTTTCTTCCACTATTGATAACTGTACTGATAAATGTTGCCTAATTCCTTGAAGGACACAACTGTGGAATGCAAACAGAAGCCATTAAGAGACAGAGAAAAGTCGGATGTCTTAGACTGGCTTTGCAGAAATTATATTTGTCTTTTTCAAAATGATGTGATGAGTGAAATTCTTAACAAGTCAACAATGATTAGTTTGCAACCAGGACGATAAGCAATTCATCCAGAAACCCAGTCACCTGACAAAGTGTCATGCAGCAGGTAGTTCTTCTCTTTTTAAGCGAGGCCACGATTTCATCTTATGTACCTTCACGCTTGTTTTTGTGGCTTTTTTGAGCTCCAAGTGAGAAGCCAGATTTCGGGGAACGAGGCTAACTAAGATATTTACGTCCGCAGCGGTGATCAATGAGAAACACAGGGGAGCTGTTTTCCTGGATGAGCCACACATAGACCCTCAATCTGATGTCAGGCGAGCAGCAATCCTCGACTTAAGCTCGCTAGGAGTCGGTTAAAAAAAGAGGCATCCAGATTTACTCTTCATGAGAGCCTGAACCGGCTGAGACCGCCTGATGAGAGGCAAAGAAAAGACTCAAAGCATCATGAATGAAGGTTATTTTAGGTCCAAACCCCTAATGCAGCTCGTGTCAATAAAGTTTCCCTTTGCAAAATGACTTAATATATCAGCATGAAAACTCACATATTGGAGAATGACATCAGACAGATCATTGCAACAACAGGTGGTGGCTCTTCCAGCCGACCCATTCCCAGGAGACAGCAGATGGTTTCTGCTCCGTCAATTGTGTTGAGGTTTGAAACAATTCTTCAATTCTTTAAATTGTCATTGGTAACAGTATTTCTTTCCTTTACATTAAGCGCCCCCCCACCCTCCTCCATTAGGTTAACCCTATTGTTTCCTTTTAGCTTAAGAGTTTTTGTTTAGTTGAAACGACAGCTGCCATTTCCCAACGCTGCTGCCATTCCATCTGAATTTGATCCGCATTATGTCAATCCCACATCTGTCTGGTCTCTTAGGAAGCCAATACAGTGCAAAGAGCCTGGCCTACAGGGTTTAATGCTTCACGAACCTAATTTCCAAAGGTATAGATGAAGATGTACTGTCTGTTTGCACAGTTTGGAGAGTTTCTAAAGGTCGGTCTGCAAAAAAAAGTAGATTTAGGTAGCAGATAATGCCTTGTTGAGATTGACCTCCTGTCAGAGCTCTGATGAATGCAGATTGAGGTGTACAGCTTTGAAAGTCAGACACTGACAAGATTACTTTAAAAGTATCAGCTTTTAAATCTGAATCCGTTCTTACAGAAGTGAAGGATTTAATTTAAAAAAAGGCAAAGTTTTCCTTCATGTTTCTTTTGCGGGTTATATTGTGAAGCCTGGCTGGAGGTAAAAGGAAGCTCCATACCTTTTAACTCTTTTTACTACCTATTAATAAACAGTTTTAAAGGTCTAGATCTTAAAACTTTAGGAGATCATGATAAATTACTATTTCTGTCCAGTCATGGGGAGATTTCTTGAGACTTAAGCATCAACTCTTGCACGGGTGATTTATAAAAATATCAACTTTTATCTGTTTATTTATTTATTTGAGTAGGGGCAAGACAAAAATGTTACATTAAGGCTCTTTAGCATTTTAGTACGTAACATTTAAAATTAATCATACTAAGAAGTGAAAAAATACTTTATTGCAATTAAAAAGTTAACCTGTAATTTCTAGAAAGAAACTTTTTCAAGTCAATGAAGGAAAACTCTAATTAAGAGAGAAAAAAGACCCTGAGCAGTTGGTAATGATATGTACTGTAAATATCACCACCACTTCAGTAACTGTAAGGATTTCACTCATTCCTTATAAAGCTTCTTGCCACAGCACAACATTAAAAAATCTTATCAGGAGCTACAGAAATACAACAACGTGGACAGTAGAGAGCAAAGATCTTAATTTATAGTAACATCATAGCAAAGGCATAACACAATGAACAATGAAGCTGATCTGTCGACTGGTTTACAAGGAAATAAGCACCTGACTGATGAAGAACTTTGTGTTTTACTCATAAAGTCAACATCTCAGAGAATTCAGTTCTGTTGTTTAAGATTGTATATTATTTCTCGTGACTGAAGATCACTTTAGCCTGACAGTTCACACCTACAATTATGTGCTTTTCACAAAAAGCCATGTCAAAATCCTCATGGAGTACTTTTTACTCTGACATTTCCACTCTCTTAATGTTAACACAACAATATACAGTCAATCATGAGCATATTCAGGATTTTCCATGGGCTGTGTCTGGTCATGATGACAGCGTAATTGAGTTTCTTTATATGCAGAAAAAGAGATGAGCTCCTCTGTTTGTTTAGGACAGGAAGTTTAACAAAGGTTGGACAGATGGCTCCCGAAGACTTGCAAGTCAAGTGATTTACCAAATCACTTTACTTTTGTTTCTCGTGACTTACCATTGAGCTGTGCAGCAAGTAAACTGATTTTGCTAAACGACTACTTAAAAGGTAACATAATAGAGCGGTGATTCGTTATTGTTTGGCATGTGTAGGTGTGTGTACAGTTTGGTAGTGCAGGGGAACATACACTGTGCTGCTGCAGATGGTCGAAAGTTAAATTATTTTATTTTTGTTTCTTAAAGCAGGCTTTGAATAATCAATTTGTTCACATTTCTGATTGTTTGAAACTTTTTAAAGTTGCTCTGATGGAAGATGTTAAAAAAATTCCAAGATGACAGCACAGAGTAACACACATGAAGTCCAAAGTCCTGTTTCTGAAAACTATTAGTGAAAATAAAGTGTAAAACAATGCTTATTTTAAATAAATGTCTTTTACAGCTAAGTTTTTTTGGTGTTCCCGTTTTTGTTTGTTCATCTTTATCATTTTTCTTTTAGTTTTCATTTTCTTAAAACTGTTCAACACTCTGGAAAATATTATTTTATTGGTGGTCAAATAAAACATACAATAAATGTTATTTTTTATTTTATAATGTCATAATATCAATATATAGATATCAAACACTATATTCTCTTTATATAATATTTATTTAGATATTTTGTCAAAACATCAAATAAATGCTTTTACTTCTCTATTAAGACAATTGTTTGATTTTAATGTCTTCCCCTTAACCTTCTGTGAACCTTAAATATTGATTTTATTTATTTATTTATTTATTTATTTATTTATTTTTGGGTGGTGGCATTTTGTCTCTAAAGTAAAAGGTTTTATTTTAAAGCTTTCTTACCCATTTTCAGTAGAGGTTCTATAGATTGTGGAGGGAGTTGTAGCCAAATGGACAACCAGATGAAGTCTGCAGTTTGTCTTACTCTGGTTTTTTTATATTTTTTAAGAGATGATTGCTCTGTAATCAGGTCTTTCAGCATGACCTCACTCATATTGATTCTTCGTCTGCTGTAAAAACTTTGATGGACTTTTGTTTGGAGCTGTTGGAGCAGAGAAGAGTTAAAATTTCACAGGTTGGTGTCAGTTTAATATGTTTCTAAAAATGAGAAATCACTTAAAGCAAAAAAAAAAAAAAACTCCATTACCCACACCTGATGGATCTTAAATTGCTCCACTGTTTGAAATGATCACATGAACATTTTGGAAATTGTACGTTGTGTCATTGCTGGTAAAAAAAAAATTATGTGGTCTTTGCTGTTCTAGGAGTGGGTTGCTGCTCTGTGATCAGTCTCTTGCTCCATCTTCTGCCCCCTCGGCCTCTTGTCTCAGCTCTCTATCAGACACCCCGTCAACGTCCTGCTGCGCTGTCATCCTGCCAACAGATGCCTGCCCGCTGCCACTGCGATGGAGCTGAGAAACAAAGAGGCTGGCAGTCAGGGTGACTCACCAGCTCCAAAGAGGTTCTTGAAAATCACCCTTAACCCGTGAAACTACACCGGATAACGTCAAACCTGCATGCCATATAAGATGAGTCTGTCTGGATGTTAAGCTGACCAGTTACGACTTCATTTATTCACCATTCAGAGATATTCAAATGACCTGAGATGTGTGTGTTAATACACTGCCATAGATACTTTGAGTGTAGACATCACTGGCAGGCTGGTCCATCTTCGTCGAGGATGATGGAGAATCGGTGATTCACAATTACCTGTGAGCCCACATGTAGTTGTCTCTACAATAAAAGCATTTTACCTTGATGGAAGAGACTTTAAGGATAAACTTTTTTCATGGTCTTTTATATTCCAGGGACTCCCTTGGATTCTGTTGACTTTCTGTACAGTTGATTTAGTCTTTGACAGCTGCACTGTAATAAGAATATTTAATAAGCCTCAAATGAATTAATTCACGTTGATGATGAGTGCATATGAACTTTTAAATGTTTTTTTTTTGTTTTCTTTTAATTGAAAACCATCAAAGTTCTCACAGTTTTAAGCATTACAAACCTCTTTGGCTGAAATATTTCTGCCTTAAATCCTTAGAAAACCCTTTTCTTGGCATCAAATACAAAATGTGCCCATACTTTCTAAAGAATACTCTTTAAATTTAGTTTGTTGTCTTTGTAATTTTATCTAAAATTGACAAACAAACAAAAAAACACATTGCTTATCTCGCATAAGAACTTAAAAACCTCTCTGGAAGTCTGAGAAAAATATACGTAACGTTTTAAATTAATATGTAGAAGTCGAGTCCTGGACTGCTGCGGGTTTACAGCAAATACTGTGCTCTGATCTGCAGCTCAGTTTCCTTTTTCTGTGTTTGAAGAAGGTTTCCCTCCATAATACATGGGCAGTAATTGAGGGTTCAGAAACTAATCATTAGCAGGGTTCCCTGGCAGCAACTGCCACCTACGTATTACCTTATATTGACTACAGAGGGAAAAGGAAAAGCCACATGGCAGCTTGCATTGTTCGGACGCGGCAGTATGACATCTGCAGGAGACAACAGAATAGCATTGGTTGTTGCTATGTAAGAACGCTGTGTGTTGTGTGCAGTGCTGTGGGCTGTAATGGAGAGGAAGGGGCATTAGGCACACTCATCTCTGAGGCAGCAGGAACTTGCAGCAGAACTCCACAGAGCCCTCTCCATCTGTAATCAGCAAAGTGAGAGGGGAGTCACACCTTTTATTCCTCCACACAAACAACCTGTGTTTCTTTGCCGCCCGTCATCTTCTCTTTCTTTAACGACACCTTACTTTTTTCATGCCAGGAAACATTCGTTTCAAGGTTTGAGGTTTCATATCACATGACAGACATGTGATATCCAGTCATTTACTCCCTTGTACTCCCAAGTTAAACATGTCATATGCATCTTGTCTTCTGCGATGGTACCTGCTCCCTGTCCGTACTTGTCCCCTCTGCTGGTTTCAGTTCGGTTTGCTGTATTAGAGATTTCACCGCTGTGCCTGCGGTCTCTCCCCAGCCCCATTAAGAAGCCAGTTCATGAATAAATGAATAAAAGGGAAAATTATTATATGGATGCTCATTATATTACCCGGCAGGGCATGTGTGTGGCTCAAGGAGACTCCAATTACCTGAAATGTACCAAAATCTGCTCCCATATTTACTAGTCAAAGCAGCATCTCAAGCCCAAACGGTAATCAACTCTACTAAGTAATTATAATATGGACTGAAGGTTTTCAGTTCATCTTAATTCTAAATGCTACTTCTTACCTTGGAGTCATTATTAAGCAAAACTGAAATGTTCAGCTCCCACAGTGTTTCCCACAATGCATCACGTATCCAAATTTATACCCTAGTAAAAAAAAAAGTGTAATTTAAATAAAGAAAAACATCTTTACATACATGACATATCAGATGTTTTAACCACGATGTTATGAAAATGACCTTACTTTTTTCCAACTTCTCTTGCCTTTGTTGAAAGAGTATGATTATACAAAATATTGTAATTTATGAACAGCTGCATTGCTTTTTTTAATATTCTTCTTTTAGGTATTATTAGACCACCTGGGAATTTAACAAAGCTCTTCAGTAGCGCCAGATAAAAAGCTTCAGTCCTTTTCATGGGTTTATTTTTCCACTTCAGAGGGGAGCCAGGCCCAAGCAACAGACTTTGGTCCCTTTCCGCTAAAGTACTTCTGTCTAACTTTGCCAATCAGTGACTAGTGGCTGTTTGTCTCATCTGGAGTTATATTTGAGTACCTACAACACATCTGTTTGATTATCTGAGCTTTTATTGAGCCGAGGAGCCCAGAAGTTACATCGATTGCAATTTAAATCGTGTTCTAAATCATGTTCATTTAATTTACTTCTGTTCTCTGCATATTAGTTTATTCTCTTTGGTCAGTAATTATCTTTTCCCCTTGGCTAGTGTCCCTTCATCCAGTTTAGTTCCCTTGTGTTGATTAGTCTCCTTACCTTAGTAGATAAGCTCCCTGGTTTTTGTAGTTCTTTTCTGGTTCGTCCCTGTACTCTGCTGTGTGTCCTGTGAGCTTCCCTGTAAATTCTCCTGGTTTGTTTATCATTAATTATTTGCAGTCCTACTTCATTCATGGTGGATCAGGATCAGCCATTACATTTTGGTTTATCTCATCCATCCAGAGGTTTTCTCCATCCAGTTTGTGTTTACTGTTATTATAAAATCATAAAAACAACATAAAGGTGGAATTATCACACTCTCTTCATCTCCTTTAACCTTGAACAATTCTAGTTTTGTCCACTACACCAAAGGGAGTTCAGGCTTGTTCTACTTACTTGAAAGGCCACCTTAAACTCCAGATAATCTTGTCAGATTCTCCCCTTCCCCTTGTTTTACTTCTCAGTGTCGCCTTTGCCATAAAGGCATGGTTTGCAATAGCAAAATTAGTGTTTTAGTCAGAATGCATTCCTCTCCTATAGGCGGAGTCCAGGAGGAAGAAGAGAAAGTGCCCAGTCAACAAAATGCTAAATCTGCTCTCTGGTGATGGACAGATCCAGCTGGATGCCATTATTCTTTTGGTGTTCTTTTACAAGCTCCAGTAAAGGTTTTTAATTCAGTGTTTTCTAATATTTCAGCACCATGGTCAGATTTTGGTCCACAGGTGTTGCACTTGTGTAATTGATGATCCCCTTCCTTTTTTGATCTAAAGATGAAAAGAGCAAACTGATGATCAGCTTCCTTCGAAGTACATGCTGCAAAAAAGGCATGCACTAAACAGAAAAAGCAAACATTTTCTTCCTTTTGGAGTCAGCCACTCTTTCTGTTTCTAATTAGGCACTGCTGAGATCGGTGGGTGTTGTCTTTGGGAAGGTCAGAGCTGTCTTATGAGCGCTAACTACACTGAGTGCCAACATTATTGGATGTATTGGAAGTCTGCATATTAATTGTGTTTGTTTGTAACTGGAGGATCACCTTAAAAATGCCACCTGACATTATTAGGGGGTATAAAAGCCCTAGATTGTGTGTTAGTTGCCACGCTGAATATGTAGCATAAAGTTTCATAGACAGAAGTCACATTGCATCCCACGTTTTCTTTGCACTTATCATTATGCTCTTACTGGATTAAAAACTCAGCACAGAATTTAATAAGACAAAACGAGGCTGCAGCAAAGTAATATATTGTCTTAGCACAATGAAAAGGGAAGGACGTTTCCTTGTGGTTTTACTCATGCGGAGTGAAGCGTTCATTGTGATGCATTTGTTATTCAGTAGTTTTAGCAGACGATCTAAGCTACAAGCTCACGCTTGCTTGAAAAAATGTTCAACTGCTTTATTCATCGTTAATAAGGAAAAACAACAACAAAAGTAAAACTTTCAGATGCCAAAGTTGGTGATATTTGTGTAATTTTCAGTTTTTGCGTAAATCTGCCTTAAAGGATTACCTTTAGGGAAGACGTGCCATGTGGTATTTGTGTCACTCCTGCTAATGTGACCTTTTTTTTTTTTTGGTTCCTTCACAGGGTGTAATTGAAGCCAATACTATCTGCAATGTATTGACTGGTCCGTAGGTGTGCTTGTTACAACATCCAAAATTAAATGCAATCAAAAGACTGAACCAGAGAGAACCAAGCAAGTGCAAATCTACACCAATTTGCCCTGCTTTAAATCCTTAGCCACTAAAAAAACAGCTTAATCCTCAGAGATGGCTGTCACAATCTCACTCTCAATTCAGTGAATGTTGCCCAAACTTAACAAATGCCCGCATTATCCCAGCCTGAGGTAATTAGTTAACATTTTGGCCTTATCAACATAACAAAAGTAGCAAAACACACCCACGTATGTCTAACCTTGCCCAGGAAAATCTCACTTCAAATAAAATTACGTGGCTTACTCGAGTCAGAGTGATTCGAAACGACAGGTGAGCAACATAAGCTCAAACAATCAGGTATTACAATCAATGTCAAACTTTGAAGCAGAAGCACAAGACCAAACCCCTGGTGCCAGATTTTTACTTGTTACTGAGACTTCCAACAAATCAGAACATTTTCTCATCCTCAATCTCCATTGAACTAACGTGTTTTTATTAGTGAGAAGACTGAAAAACAGTAGTTTGATCTTAAGTACACATTTATCTACACTTTCTCTTTCAAATTATCAATTTGATCCTTGTAAACATGACAGCTTGTGCAAGGTATTGACCGCACATTGGCAACAGCGAGGATGTCACTGCTTTGAGTCATCAATTAGGATTGACACACAAGTTCCTTCTGTTGCTGTTAAGCTTCATTGCTCTAAATTGGATCAATGAAGCACACTACTTCTCTCTCAAACACATATTAGCAGTTCTTTCTTGTTGTTTGTGCGCTGCAGGGTTAAAGTCCAAATGAGCAAACCCACCCATCCAAAAAGGAAAGCCATTCAAATATAATCACAATAATCATTAAAAGTCTGTAATTTTTTTTTTTTTTTTTGCCTTACTCCTTCTCAACGTTCTGACTAAAGATATCTCATTACTAGAAAATCCTTTCCATGTCGTTAAACTTTAGATTTGGTTCAATTCAAACACGACTCATGCACCATTAAGTCATTTCCCTCCTTAATGAGAAGAACAAGAACTTTGCTTATCATATTACGCCAAGTTTAAATGTTTTAAGGCATTTAATATGACCAGTTAGTGGGTTACTTTCTAAGCCGAGATTACAGCTGAAGGCAGTTGATATTTTAACCACATTTGAATCAGTCAGTTTAGTTTCTAAGCAACTGGAGTGTTTTGGAAAATGTTTTTTTTTCTTTTTTTTTCAGTAATAAAGTGATTGACAGATGTGTGGTGGTCAAGCTTTGGTTGCTATCGATCTCTGTGTCCCGTGTGGAGTTCACGGATCCCATATCCTCCCAACTGGCCACAGTGCTGGCCAGTGTTTTCCATCTGAATGCAAATCCTATACAAGAAATGGCAATTATTTGTATTAGCATGCTGATCACTGTGAGGGTGCAGGAACACTGAGGAGGAGGCAGAGGGGTCCTGACCTTATCAAGGACTGAGCGATAGCTTGGCATGATTAGAATATGGAATTAGGTTGTTTTTTTTCTGCGTTTTCTTAATGATGGTTATTTCTTCTTGCACTTGAAAATCAGACGATATTTAAAAATAAATAGGATTTACCCTCTGAGGACTTTGACTAGCCCCAGTAGCCTCTCAATAAGAGCTGTGGACACTGACACTTCATTTTGTTTCTGAGGTTAATATGCAGTTAGACTGCCTTGCAAAAGTAATGATATCTACTGAACTTTTTCATGAGTTACTTTACGACTGCAAACTTTTTGACAAAACAAGTAGTGGTTTGTTGTGATATGAAACACACAAAACTTGGCTGGAAAGAAGATGGAGTCAGTTGTATTTTATTTGTAAATTAATTTTATCCCTGAATGGAACTTGAACTATTTCGTTTATGGAAAATATCTTAGAGTTTATAACAGTTTTTGAATAAAGTTGAGTGCTCACTCTAACGAAGTTATTCTTCTTACACAAGTTTCACAAGATGAAAACCAACCCACGCAAACTACTCAGTTTAGTTTTAACCTAGCTTAAAGTGGGTGTCACATAAGCTTTCCAGTCAATGTTTGAACTGTTGATGTGCACCAGCAACAGTTTAACATGAGTAAAGGAGTGACTAATGATGTTGGAAGGTCAAATGAGGGAATATCTTCCTCCAGGAGACATATATTATGATAAAAGAAGAAGATGCAGTCCCTCAGTCCCCAGGCTTTCCCATCTTTGCCCCCCAGCTGTGCCCTCAGCAGTGTGGGGATCGATCCCTGCCTGCCCGGCTCCACTCCCACACTCAGGCCTCTTCATTAGGCCCAGCCTGTGAGAGAGGAGGCTCTAATTGACAAGGGCCACTGAGAGCCAGCATACTCGTCTGCCGGTCTCTCAGAAAAGGGGTCACCAGGCATCAGCCGCTCAGACTAATCTTCCCCATTACGCCCTGCTCTACCGTGGAAGCAGGAAAAACAGCCAGCCTGCCGCTGCCGAGCATCATACATTTCAGTAGGCCTCAGTTTGTGTGAAACTGTTCACAAGCGTCGCTCTCGTTATTTGGCTAATGGTGGCACGTTAGATCATATAGAAAAACAGAACACATCGTAGCCATTTAGGGGTGCTCAGTGACAACTTCTGCTTTGAGTACGTCTAATGTTTTTTTTCCTGTTCTACAGGGCGTTTTTCCATCAGTCCAATGTTTTATTCGCCTCATATTTTGTGAAAAACAACTCTGACACAATGATTAAGAGTCTCTCTCTACCTGTTTGGCAGCTAATTACTCATTATATCAATTCACCGCTGAAGACATGGTGCACTCATTTTCATCCACAGGCCCTGTGGGGATTTATACCATTCACATGTCCAATTTCAACCTGTAATTGATGTGATTGAACATTTAATTTACGATGCAAAGCAATATGAAGTGCGGCGATGATCATTTGCAGCGTGGGTAACATTTTTTGATGACCTATGAGAAATACCTGCCTCTCACGGCGGCGTGAGAGCGCTTACTGCAACCAAGCAGGGACCGAGAGTTCTTCGGAAAAAGAAATAAAGATGGTGTAAAAAACCTTCTCGGGATATGGCCTTTGCAGTAACACAACAGTCACACGCAAACAGAGTAAAACCAGATCATGCTCTGGCTGAGCTGTAAAACCGAAGTAACATTATAGCTTGTACAGAGTTTCAGTTATAACCCTTTTTTATGTGCATGTCACCAATACCAGGTTGGATTTCCTGTTCCCTTCAACTACTTTAATTCAACAAGGTGTAGAAAACCTTCCTTGGAGAATCTGCTCCATATTGACTTGATAGCATCACACAGCTGCTGCATAACTGTCTGCTATACGTCTACATTGCAAACCTCTTGTTCCATCCCATCCCAAAAGCGGTCAGCTCTTTTTCATGCTCAAGAAAACTAGTTTGACATTAGTTGATGTTTGAAACATGCTGCATTTTCCAGCTACAAATAGGCATCAAAGATGGGTACACTACTCAGCTCGGTTGTTGAGATTAGAAAATATATTTTCTAAACACTAATTGGAGCAGGCAACATTTTTCCAATCAGCCATTATCCCATTTTGATGAGCTTTTGTGAATTGTAGCTTCAGTTTCCTGTGCTTTGTTGACTGGGGTGGTCTTTATCTGTTGTAGTCCATTTGTTTCAAGGGTCAACATTTATTTTATGTTCAGAGTTTGTAGTTTTCATAACAGGTGGATATTTGAGCTACTGTCACGAACATCTCAAAACAGGCTGTTCATACTCTGATTTCTTATTTTCATCTACAGGCTCTGCGTGCAGCGTGTGCCTATCCAAAGTCAACAATTTCAGTTTGTCTATTGATAACTTTTTTGGTTTCTCCCTCCAACAGGGCAGTGTACGTCTTCTAACCAACTCCATCCATCCTCTCCTTCCCCCATATTCTGCTTCCATCCTGATCCACAGTCTTGTCATTTCTTGAACTGATTTATGAATTCAGCTGATAGTGTCATTACTGAAGCTTCCTCATTTTGTCACATTACCCCAATTTTACAGCGTCTTCACTGGTTTCTGGTCATGTACAAAATTCAATTTAAAATACTCCCTATACCTTCAAAGCCATCCATAACATTTCCCCCTGCCTATCTCTCCGATCTCATGCACATCACCATTCATTCGCAGTTCTGTCCAGTCTTCCTTTTCTATCCATCGCACTGTTTGCTCTGTCCGCCTCAACAATATAAGGAGCAGCCTTCTCTCACTCTGCTCCCCAATCTCTGGAACGCTCTACCACCAGATATCTGCAATATTTACTCTCTTCAAGGCACTAACAAAAAAGATGTATTATTATTGTTATCATAATCATTATTTTTTTGCAGTCACTGCTCACTGGATATATATATATATATATATTTTTTTTTTTTAGGCCATTCTCTGTAAACCAGAGATGATTTTGCAAGTAAATCCCTGTAGATCAGCAGTCTGACATAGTCAAACCAATCCGCCTGGCACCGACACCCACACCACGTTCAAAGTCACCTGTCATCTCTGTTCTGATGCTCAGTTTGAATTTTAGCCAACCATGTAAACCATGCCAGCATGCCTAAATTCACTGTGTTTCTGTCGTGTTATTGGGTGATAGAGATTCAGGTTTAATTCTTTCTCAATAACGTACTATAGAAACTTTAAAATACTCTAATAGCTGGAATAAATCTCAAGACTCATGATGGTTCCATGTAACGTTTGCTGATAAGTTATCCCATGAGAATATGTAATAACATATATTGCAATATCAGACTGTAATGACAATGAAATGTATCCTTGTTTCTCATTCAGATAGATATAAAATAATTTGTCTTTAAGTGTGTTTTTCTATTTTTCATCCATTACTCCTCTGTCTTGGCACAGTTGTGACCCTATTATGTTTTCACTTTGCCTCTTCCTATCAGGAAACCTAGTCGTTGTGTCTTTTCCGTTTTATTGCAATGACACTTTATTGACTTTTATGCCTTTATTTAATTGTCATTTAATCAATCAACCCTCTCTCTGACAACACCACTGAAAAAACTCTATGACTTTAAATTTCCAAAAATTAAAAGAAGGTAAACCTGACATGGTTGTGCTGGATATGGGTCTATCACAAGCATTTTGTTAAACCAGTTGTTAATGATGTTAGTTTTGAAATACACATTTCTTTTGAGCTTGATGAAGATATAAATGTTGTTCTTGAATCTAGTTTTTTAACATTTATGAATTTTAGCTTAAATTAAACCAATATCTTTTCAAACTGTGTGTAAACATGGATGTGAACATGTTATGTCTCCTGTTTGGCTTCCTCTTGTCTTTGAGGATCACTTTTTAAAAATTTTTATTATACCCACTCTTTGCACTCTTTTTCCGTGATCCAAGTTTTTTTTCACTCTAGAAATAAATTTGAACATTTTAAACAGCATAATCACATTACAGGTTTTGGATAGAACAGCATGGAGCTTCTCCTTTGCATTTCCCAGTTAATGCTGACATCTAGTGGACAAAAATAGAATACAACTAAATCAATGAAGGACATCATGCAGATTAAATGGATAGTCCCGCAGAAAACAAGAGCGATTATAGAGAAATGAGCAGCCTATCAAACAATAGCAGACTTTGAAAAAATAAAAAAGCAGATCAAAGTTATCTAAAATAGGTACTGTATTAATGTATTTTAGCTTCCTATTAAGAAAGAGTAAAGAAATGTGTTAGTATTGCAATAACCAAAACAAATCATTTTTTATTGGTTTATGATTGAAACTCCCATTGAAGGTTTTGAAGGCAAGATCACAAAAAGAAATTTCATCAGTGAGATGTAGTTTCCATAGTTACAACAGCTCTGAGACAGCAACCTCACACTTATTACCCAGAGTTGTAATACTTCTCTTCATGTTATCAGCCACCCAAGTGAGATATGAGGGATTGCAGACCTGTTCAAAGCTTGATTGGTTAGCTACTGGAGAAAAGAACAGTGGTTGAGGAGGTTTACATTTTTACCATTTAGTCTTTACCTAAACCTTTTGAATTGCACTATTTTCAACAAGCCTTTTAAATATAACCTGCAACAAACATTTAATCAATGTTTGATGTTATGCTTGATGATGGAGGAAAAGACAAGCAATGTTTAAGAGCTCTAAGTCAAATCCTTCCGATGCTTCGAATACTTTATCACAACAGGGCCTGGTGGAGGATCAACCCACACAAGCCTCAACCAGGACAAAAACAACAGCAACAATCACTGAGCACTTATCTCTTTTGCTTCAGAAGATAGAAGATAGCCATTCATTTGATTTCCAAATAAACAATGAATGGGGAGTTCTGTTTTTATAACCAGTGTTTTATAAAAAACACTTATTGTGAAGCTTTACAGCTTCATAAAACTGTGACTCCACATTTGTTTTGTTTATATTTTCCTTCTTTATTTTTTTAAATTGAAATATGTGGTTCTATTGATTAATTATTGAATAAAATAAAGTATTTTAAAAAGTATCATTGAACTGAATTTCTACCCACAAGAACAGAAAAAAATGGATGAAACAAATTGTTCTTTTCAGTTTGTAAAACTATAAGTATAAATATAACTCAAAATACGTGGTTACTATTACAGCATCTTGGGCTGCATTAAGAGTTCCAGCAAAAATTATTACTGTCAGCAATCTACAGTATTGCAATATTTTTCGGTTGACATTTCCGTCGATAAAATCATTAGCAGTATGCCATGAACAACAAATTTATAAGAAATAAATGCTTCAAATCTATCGTATAAAGAAGCTGTATACATTCGTTTACTTTTTGATAATATTTCTTAAAAATAAATTAACTTTTCGATCATAGTCAGTTATCGATTGAGATGCAGACGTAAACCTGAAAGCTAGCCTGTTGTCTAACGAGAGATGTAGGTTTCTGGTTTAAAAGTGCTGAGTAAGTCATCATCTCAACATACAATCTTTGGTTACGCCTTACGCCTCTACGTCAGATCTATGTTTTTAGGGAGCGAGGGAGGGCGGCCCGTGGTGTGTACCGCTCTCAGCGGAGGGGTGTAACTTGCTTAACGTCTGTCAGTTCCTACAGTTCATCACTTATGGTAAGTGTTTCCTATTTCTTTTGCTGAGTGTTTCTGTTTATTTTAGGAGGCTCCTCTTACCGCCAGTTTGTGCGTGTTAGTGATGCCTGTTGAGCCTCTGACTGTCAGAGTATCGCTGTTGATAATTTACCGTGTTAGCAGCTCTGTGCGATGACACTAACGGGACTGTCAACCTGAGTCCTCTAAACTGAATGGTAGAAACTGCTGTCGAAAACGCACTTGACTTGAACTGATCTGATATTTTAACGGATTTGGTCACTTTTATTTTCCTGAATGTTTCCACTAAACACACCAAGTACCGTCTTCTATAATTTTATTTATATAGAACAAAAAGTACTTTTCCGTTACTCAACCGTGAATTTTTGGACTTATCTTTCGTAACGGTCTTGTCCTGTCATAACAGTACCCGTATTTATAGTTATAGAGAAATTATTTCTTTCTGTCTCCCTCTCTCTCTCTCCTTCTCCCTCTTTATATATATATAAAGAGGGAAAACTACATTTTCTGTGTAGTTTTGTAAGGTATTATATAAAAAGACAGATTCTATTTTTTATATATTTATATTCCTAGGCTGCTAAGAAATTTATCATAAAACGAGTTATTCAAGCTATTGTGAAGCAACTAGATTTAAAAATTCCTTCCACGGGTTAAAGCAGGATAATTCTAGAATCCAATTAACCTGCAGCCCATTGTATCTGAAAGCTGTTTCTTTTCTTTTTTTCCTTTAGCTTTTCATTGTCATTGTCAAAGGAAAACAGATATGCATGCTAAAAACAGGGAAGCAGTCAGGAAGACAGATGTCGAGGATTACAGAGTTCATCTCCCCTTTTTCTCATGCTGGTGGTTGAGGGCAGATTCACCAAATGTGGAAGCTTCTCACCTCCTCTGCAATGACTGAAATCTACTCCTGCTGTATTAGATTGGACTGAAGGTTGGTTTTCACCCTCACACTCCACGCATACATTCTGATAACTGTTTCCATCTGTGCAGAGATGTAGCGGCCTGGAAGAGTCTAACATGACATGATGCATCCTCGTATCTGTTTGGCTGTTTCTGCTAAGTGGCTGAGAGCTTGGCTGCCCCTTCAGGGCACTGCTAACACAGCACAGCTATTCACGTCTCACTCGGATGGTCAGACCACCGTGATGACGCTGCCCCTCCCCGCCTCCTCCTGTTCCTGCTGCGCTCACATTGCTCCATCCCTTCTTGGGCCTAGACTCAGAATTAAGGGTCTTTGTAGGAGCGTAATGTGTTGTGCATCTTTGTGTTGATGGTAGTGAGCATGACGCATACAAGATTGAACTCTGCGGCTTCTAAAGATGGGAGTTGCTTCACCCTCTGTTATGTGCTCAGCTTATTAAAACACTTTAATACTAGTGGTGATGAATCCTGAAGACACGCAGGCTAAGGAGACAGGACTGCAGTGTAATTTGGCCTCCAGAAGTGTTGGTTAGCTCCGTAAGAACAGCCACAGTGTGTTTCTCAGAATGATGCTGACAGTGGATCAGAATAATCACATGAAATTAGCAGTAGGCATATCAGTCATGTAACGGCTTTGCTATTACTGTTATTCATTGACAAAACGTATTAATCTCTTTGAATCTTTTATGGAAATGGGGGTCGGAGGGTGAAACTAGTTTTTCAATAGGATTTTCATATGCTGTTGAAACAGTTTAAGATTAAAAACTTACAACTTGGTGTAGGCTGGAATAAAATTCTCATATTTCTTGTTTTGATTTCGATGCATGTAAAAAAAATATATACTGAATATATTCTTTATATTTTCATTGACATTGTGCATCCCTATCACAGATTTTAAGTTATTTTTTGTTCATTCACTAACTGAATAATCACCTAATGGTTGCGGTTTTGTTGTGGTCTATTTAACACACGCTGATGCTTGAAAAGATTAATGCAATAATATTACATGTACCATTTAGAAAATTGCGATGAGGTGCTTATTCTCATTATGGTTCATAAAATTATTACCTGTGACTTTGTTTCATAAGACTTTGAAAACCTTTTTGTCATGAAAATATGAAACTATTTGTACTTGTGAAGATTGATTTTAATATTACTGATGAGATCATTGTAGTTTAGGTGATCTTGTTTCCCAGACAGATGGTCAGCAGAAGGGTTGCTGTTGATGTCCTACATTCTTGACTTTCTGTTAAAACACCTGTTTGTTTCAGAGCAAACGTGTCATTTATTTGTAATTTTTCTGCACATTTGAGGTTAAAGTTGAATTTTTTTTTTTTATTTGACAAAGTGCTGCTGACTTTAATTTTGTCCTGACATGTAAAACCTCTTGACCTAGAAGAGGATGTACTTTTCAGAAACACATAATTACAAAAAAAGTTAGTATCCCTTATTTTAGTAGCTCTACATCAGGGGTGTCCAAAGTTCGGCCTCGGGGGGCCTTTTGGGGGCCTTTTGTGGGCCTTGACCTCAATGCCAGAATAGTTTGCACAGGGACAGGCGGTGGATAAATGTTTGGATGTAATTTTCACTGATAAGATTTTGGATTTCAGTTAAATATTGTCCTTCACTGAGTACTTTCATCTTGGCATTTCTTAACCCAATTGAGAAAAGGTTGGATGTCTCTGCTTTAACAGTTAGTCATAGTGAAAGGAAGCAATCATTTTCTGTTTCCTCATTAGCCACCCATATTACTGAGAATATGCTTTAACTCGTGTCTTTTCACTGTTGCTTCTTTTCCTTGTGGTTCGTAAGAATTTATTTCTACACAGCTGTCATTATTTCGCACCACATTTCAATTAGATTTGGACTGTAAATGGAGCACTGCAACGCTTTGATTAATTTTATTCTGGTCATTCTGGTGTAGATTTGCTGCTGTACTTGAGATAAATGTTCTGTTTCATGACCCAGTTTCAGTCAAGCTTCAGCTTTTGCTCAGATGGTCTTAAGTTTGACTGTAAAGTACCTCGGCATACAGAGAAGTTTATTGTCAAAGCAGTGACTGTAAGGTCAACTTTGGTCATGCTGTTTTTGATTGACAATATGTTCTTGTGACAACCAATACAAGCAAACTAAACTATTTTCCAGTGTTCTCAGGAGTATATGTCTCAAAAAATGTCCCCCCCAAGATTAGGCTATCATCAAGACATTATAACTTCTTTTCTCGACCATTGCTGAGATATTTATTCCTATTGAGATTGTTACTGCTCTTGAATATTTACTGAAGAACTTTTAAACCTAAAGGACGAGTTGTAAGTGATACATCCAAATTGACAATACCAAGGGCCTTTTTTCACACTTGGAATATTTGTGTTTTTTATGTAAAGTTCTTATAGTAGAGTTGGACAACATGTCTAAAAAAAAATTCAGCCATATTTGTTTATGTCCTAACCTTAGAGTTGTACGGGCACTTACTTTTTTCCATGTTCGTTTCTGGCGGGTTTTTGTCCCCATTATAACTTACTCCCACACTTCCAGATAGAAGGTGAAATTCCTTCATAAAGGCTGTGGTTTCTCGTGGCAACAAGCTGCCGGCCTCCCTCCCAACAGAAAACAGGCAAAGGCAGCTCAGCACCACAAGAGTTTACACTTGAAAGAGTGGCTGAGTATCTGGTAATCAGTGTTAAATGTAAGAGTCATAATATTACATTTTGTAAAACAATGATGAAATTGACATAAGCTTCAAAGCAAAACTTAATCTTCTCTTTAAAAAAATCTTGCTGGTTTCACTGAGCCAGTGCTATGGCTCAGCTTCCTTAAGAAAGATAATATTGAGTACTACTTAAATTGTTCCATAAGTTTTGAACATCTTCTCATTCAAACACAAAGGTGCTGCACTAATCCATCCACTGAAGTAATTTTGTAACTTGAGACTTTGTCATTTTTGTAATTTTGCATTGTTTTTGGTTAAGTGGCACCAATATATTTGAG
The DNA here is from genome assembly GCF_000485575.1 of Poecilia formosa. Classification (NCBI taxonomy): domain Eukaryota; kingdom Metazoa; phylum Chordata; class Actinopteri; order Cyprinodontiformes; family Poeciliidae; genus Poecilia; species Poecilia formosa. The sequence goes on from NW_006800074.1 coordinate 776,122, forward strand.
AAGATGCATATTGCTGGACAAAAGTATTTCAGTCTCAACATCCCTAAAACTATTGGTGTTTGTTAAATTTTGTTTATCAAAAAGCTTTCAATAAAATCATGCTGGAGATAGGCACCAGCACCTCTCACAGCCCTGCAAGGACAATTGTGTTAGATGATGGATGGACGGATGGATGTCTAGATAGACAGATGGATATCACGGAACTATTAATTTATTCATTTTTAACATGTTCAATCACTTGGTCAGTTTTACCACCTGACACTTTAGAGACTTAAGTGATTATACGCAAACTATTAAAATTTTGTACATCACTTGAAGTAATTAAATTGTTTAAAATAAGAATTAATCCACTTGGACGCAAACATTTGCATCCCATATCGAAGACCCAAATGCAAATGGTTTCAGGTCGACTCTATAAAGTTCTTCTCACCTGCTGGAAGCATAACGAGCTTCAAAGAGTCAAATGTTTCTTGGCCTGATGAGCTGGCAGGTATACTCCATCTGTTGTGCCATTGTTCATAACATTGGTCGCTCTCCCCGTTGTCCATAGTGGCTGCGTGCTTTTAATACTGTTGGTGGTTTGAGATTTCAGCTCATGTGTAGGTGGTTTCCAGTCTGTTGACGGCTAACTATGCTCTCCCAGACCTGTTGGAATATGAGCTGGATCACTTCTGCTAAACACTCATCAGTTCACTAAGTGAGGCACTACTGAGAGCCTAGCGTGTTTTACGTAATCTGTTTATCACTGAAAAACCAAACATGCTAGTAGGTGATAAAACAAGCCCTTCAGTAGTTGGACAAATTTAGTTTGTGTTATTGTTGTAGCTGGACTGGTGTCGATTCCTTGAAGGTTCTGAATTATTCATTAGAGCACCTGGTGTGGTGTTGCAGACAAACACAGAGGTGTTCTATAAACAAGACCTCTCCTGCAAATGCAAACCTTTTCCAAGAATATGTTAAACCTGCAATCTGACCATTACTCATTCCCAGGCTTCAGTTCTGACCTGTCTAGATTTATTCAATATGCTGCACTGTCACACACCCACATCTCTGTGCATCAGATGATATTTTCAGCCATTTACAACTGCAGCAGATCAATATGAATAGTTCGCACTGCTCACAGTATGTGCCAGGTCTCATGGTTAGAAATGACTCATGTTTGCATCACACCTATTGTTGGCTTAGCATTTATGAATGCTGATAGTGCAGGAGTGCTAGTAAGGTGTTTTTTTTGTTTTGTTTTTTTTTGGTATTTATGTTTTGGATATTTTTTCACCAAACATAAAACCCACAATAGATTTCAAGGTGAAAAACCCACTACAGGGCTGCACAGTGGCGCAGTTGGTAGAGCTGTTGCCGTGCAGCAAGAAGGTTCTGGGTTCGATTCCCGGCCCCGGTCTTTCTGCATGGAGTTTGCATGTTCTCCCTGTGCATGCGTGGGTTTTCTCCAGGTACTCCGGTTTCCTCCCACAGTCCAAAAAACATGACTGTTAGGTTAATTGGTCTGTCTAAAATTGCCCCTAGGTGTGAGTGTGTGTGTGCGCATGGTTGTGTGTCTCTGTGTTGCCCTGCGACAGACTGGCGACCTGTCCAGGGTGTACCCAGCCTCTCGCCTGGAACGTTAGCTGGAGATAGGCACCAGCACCCCTCCCGACCCCACTGAGGGACAAGGGTGTTCAGAAAATGGATGGATGGATGGAAAACCCACTACACTTTTTGTGTAACACCCTGCAATCAAATGTAAGTGCATTTTACAAGATTAAAAACAGACACCCTCCAAATGTTTTTGCCCTTCATTAAAACATAAATGCTGAAGAATGAAAAGTTAAATTATTTAATTAGACCAACAAATGTATACGAATAAATAAAATCTAAATATTTAAGAAATATAAAACGACAACAAAGGACAACCAGTCGTAAAACACAAAAGGTTTTAGCATTAAATTTCTAGTTAGACTACTTGGCTGCTTCAGCTTGGTACATGTGCAAGCGTGTTTTCTGAACTTTTCTTTGACGTCGTCAACACTTGTTGAAGGAGATCATTGCTCATTCACTTGTTTATCTTGTTCCTCGAAGGATTGGCACCACCTTAGCATCAAGGTGCCAAAACTCCCTCTGGGTTTTATCAGACAATGGGCAAAATTATGCCTAGCATTTAGAGCAAACTACCTGCTGCACGCCTCCTCACTTTGACTGGGTGGCCGGGTTAAACCCGATACAGCCAGGCGAAAAATGCCGCGGACCTTTCGATGGCTTTGATTCAAGTGGCGTCTTTCACTTCCTTTGTAACGTCTCTGTCTCCGTTGTCTCGTTTACTCTGCATCACCATTTGACACAAAGAGCTGTGTCTCTTATCACAGTCTGTGCAGCGTGCTGAAGTCATCTCCTTCACTGTCACAGCTGGCACAACTGTGCCATTATCTGCCTCTGAGCCCCACATACACACACGTTAATACAATAACGATTGTTCCTGTTTCCTGGCTGTGCTGTTGTTCTGCAGCTGCTGAATGAGATATGCTGCAGTTTCCACTGGTCATAGATGTCACTCACCAAAACACTTGCATATATAAAGCACACATACACCCTCTTTGTAATTATGTTGCAGTTCTTTTTTTTTGTAGTCGCTGTTTTCTGGGTTTTGACACAAACACGCACTGCACTGAAACCCAAACAGCTGACCGAACTCTCTGGCCTCATTCTGCTCTTATTGATGTGTGTCTGTCAGTGAAAGAGGCGCAGGACAAAGAGCAGCGATGGGTCTGTGTGGGGCTCACAGGAAACAAAGAGAGGCCTATTCCATGCCAGCTTGCAGACTCTTCTGGAAACACTGCTCTGGCTTGTTTAGGCTGCATCCATATTTTCAGCTAAGCAGCTGTATATTCAGCAAATACCAACAGCATATTTTCTAACGGGTCGCAGAAACCAGGCCACTCTGACCTCTGTGTTGTGTCATTCATTCCTAGTTAGCTTTGTTCCTCAGCAAGAGATTAATTTAAGAGAACTGACTAGAAAAGACCATGTGGTTTGTCATGCTGCTGTGATAATAACCTATTGAGATGAGGTTCGAAAATTTCTAAAATAATTTCAAAAGATGTTTCATATCAGTTTATATAGATAGTTATTGATTGGATTTTTTTGTCTTGTATCCAAAACACTGCCAGACTGGTGATGTGACCTTTCCTCTTTTATCCACAATTTCCTCTTTAGCTGTTGCAATTATTTTCTCTTTCTTGTACATTTTTGTCAGCACACAGTTAAGATAGCAACTCCAGATTGGCCTGTGGTCATTTGCTGTTGGCCATTGACAGTGTTGTGATTTTTTTAATTTTTTTTTTTAGAAACATGCTGATATTCATAGAATGTCAATCCTGCCTCTGTTTTTTAGGAACTGTTCTTGGTTCCTTGCATTTAAAAAATGTACAGCATTCTCGATGTTTTGTGCTTTTTGATATCAAAATCCCGATTCAGATTCAGAACAGGAGTTGATGTGACATTGCCAGCTGTGCTTTCCTTATTAATCAGTTCCAGGCTATAAGAATGTCATGAGGTGACACCGTTTGGTCTAGAAAAGGACATTTGTCACGCAAGACCCATCTGGTGTTCTTTCAGTTGCGTCATCAATTTGTCAAAGTGGATCACCGAGACTTTCTTAAACTGAACAAATGTTTATACATGTAAACCAAGTATGACAATGAAGCTAGTGTCCTCTAAAAGCTCCTGAAAGCGGATTTAGTTTGGACATAAAACCGTGGGCAATCAAGAAACATCCAATCCACACAGGGATCAGCCTCGGGATGAGGGAGGGGGATTTACTACAATAGCAGGAGTGTTGGGTCCTGCTGTCGGGACAGAACATCAGGTTCAGCTTCAGCTGTGCGACAGGATTAACTTAGGTTTATCACTTGACTCATCAACTCTGAGACGACAGTGAGTGTTGAATCAGAATGAAACACACTTGTCTGTCACTTTCCCAGCCAGTGGGTTGCAAATCTATGCTCTGGTCTGTGACTAAGATAGTCAGTGCAATATTATTCTGCAGGTGAATGAATTGCTGGTTTAAATTCCGTGACGTAATCCACCATTCATTACATCACGGATAAAGTTCATAATGTTTTGTTCATTATGAAAGTTTAACAGAAAATTTGACAAACTACAGTTTTGAGCTTATTGAGACAGAACATAAAGACATTCACTTCTAGCCATTGGTAGTTACATAATACAGCAGATTCCATTAAAATCAATGTCAGGATAGAATGTGTTTATTTAAATATAAATGATTTGATGTCACTTTGTCATAATCTGTCAAACATTTGTCTCAATGTAAAATTATTCTTCCCATAAAATCGTTTTGTTATGACAGATTTAAAGAATTAAGGAGGTTCTGTGTATTTCTCAGATCAAAATGTATTTAGTCTCAAACAAATTATACCTAAATTGAGAAAAGCTAGCAGGAACTGGTAGCTAACATAACCAAAGTTAATTTTACAACTGAGCCTTTTTACAACTTTTGTAGCTGATTTTTCAAACACTATTTATTATTTTAAAATATGGACACTAATTCTTCACACTAATCTTCTACAACCAGCCAAGGGCAGAAGTTTTAAAATAAGTTTTAAGTTTAAACCAATATTTGTTCTCTGTCTGAATTGTACTTTTTTGTATCTATTCCAAGTACGTTGACAAATTCTGAAGTACGGTGTATTATTATTATTATTATTATTATTATTATTATTATTAGTTTCTGAAGTTACAAAATTAGATTTACAAGCTGCTTAGTCATGACTCCTGTGAGGGAGACATTTAGAGTTGCTGCTGACATTTTAAAAGTTTTCCCCTATGTTTTTTTTTTTCCCCATCTTTTTTATTTTTTATTCTCGTCTCTCTCAGGCACCCAGGAAGAGTGAAAAATAAAAGGATGACAGCTGGGCTGATGGTAGGTGGGTTTTTCTCAGTTTTTTCCCTTTTCTGCTCCTTTTCCCTGCAATCCTTTTCAGGCTGTCTTCACTTCCTCAGTTCATGTTCATAGTTAGGAAGATAAGATATTTAGCATTTGATGCTGTAGTATCATTGGATTTGCTACATAGAACAGGAACACATTTCATCTTCAAGCCTTGCAGATTAGTCTTATTTCAAATGTATGTTGTCTGTTTATATTTTTAGCTGTTTCTTTCTAATAAAACATTTCATACTGCTTTACTTACTTTACGTTTTCCAGTTCCCTATTTAAATCCAGCATTTTTAAAAGCATTTCACTGTTTAATTCTCAAGTATTAAAGTTGTTTGTATTAAATTGATTCCCCTTGAGTTGAGGGGAAATTAATGACAATTAATCAAGGAAACATTTGAGCCTCTGATTAACTTTGTCCTTTTTTGTGTGTTAGACCAAGGCTGCTTGTTCCTGAGTCAAAGATGCTTGCTCCCAATTTGGATTCATCCCTCTGAAGGCGCCTGACCTGATCCCATCCTCCATCACAGTCCCGCCTCTTCTTCTACTGTCTTGCCATCCTATATTCTCCCTTCTCTGTCATTGTCCCTCAGCATGTCTCACAGATAGAGAGCGAGGCGAGAACAGACTGTCGAATTAGGCAATATATCCTTGCTATTTATTTGGTTTCCAGCAGGGCTATATGCAGCAGGTGGAAAACAGTCAAAGTGACCCAGAAAAGATGGGCCCCAGTTCAAATCCTGCAGCTAGTGGAGGGACGGAGGGTTCACAGGGCCCAGGGTTGAGGAGGGCCTCATCTCTGTCTGCACACCCTTCTTTGAGTAAGATGAGCCAAAACGCCAAGGAAAGCATGGGGGTTCTTGGTCAGGGTTTGAAGCAACTGTTCCAACATCAGCGTAAACGCCTCTCCCTCTCTCGCTCCACCATCCCTTCGTCATCCTCCTCCTCATCCTCCTCGGTGGTGTCAGCAGGCGGCGCCACCCCCTCTGCTCCTCAGGACATTTTGGGGTCCTGCACTTCTGACTCTGATCGCCTGTCTGCTCCTGTGATTTCTTCTGCAGCTGGACAGGGCTCAGGCGCTGCAGGCATGATTAGGCGTGGGACCAGCCTGCAGGCGCGACGCAGTAAGGGGTCTGGGTCCGGGAGCGGAGACCGAGACCCCCTTCTGAGAAGTAGCCCTCAGCCTCCGCAGCGACGGAACACCCACGACCCACAGCAGCATGTTAGTCGCCCACGCTCCTCCTCCACCACCGACACCACGCCCAGCAGCCCTGCACCTGCGCACGGCGTCGGGGACGTGGTGCTGTCGTCTGGGTACCAGTCTACTGAGGAAACGGACAGAGTAAGTGACAGGAGCCATTACTCACCACTTCAGTCGCAGGTGATCAATGTGTCCTCTATTTGCTTTCACAAGTGTCAAGCTTTGTTTGTCAGTGAATCGTCAATCAAAAGTTGAAGTTCACCCTGCTTTGTGTACACAAACATCTCGCTGCTATTTTGGCTGAGAATTAGTTCCCATTCATACTGAGAATATATTCAATAACCAGCCTCAAAATTAACGAATAATGTCAGCTGGTTCAATTGCGCCAGTTTTTGTTTTTCAAAGTCAACTATAATAATGTATGTTGTGCTGTTCCATTGGATCTCATTTTAAAACTCTGCGTTTGAGTTCAGGCAAGTGTGTCGTACATTTGGAACAGACCCATCGCAGCATGACGGGGTGAAAGTCTGTGGTTCTTACTCTTTTGTTCTCTCTGGTTAGCAAAAGAACCTAACTGTTACATCAAACTTGAGCCGGAAATTTGTAGAAACTCTGAGAAGTTAATGTAAACAGTCAAAGTACCGAGACTTTGTTGTGTACATGGGTACGCTTTAAGATTTATTAGAGACCAGCTTTTCCTGTATTTCAACGGTGGCCAGGCCTACATATTATAATAGTTATATTTATTGTGTCTGAAATCAAGAAATGTGTGTTTTAAAAAAAAACATCAAGGAAAGGAAAAAGAACGAGCAACCAAGAACGTAGCCGAAAATTGTCGTAGAGTGATGATGTCCTATGTGGAGCACCACATTTTTTATTGAAAAGTAGAGACGGAAAAATCTTCAGCTTGAATTTAAGTTCATGAAATAAAAATTCATATTGTGATTTATCCAGTGAAGAGGCGGAAGTCAGGAAATGTGCTATCTGAGAAAATTAGCTTGAACTGATACAACATGCTGGAATTGTTTCAAGGCCAGTCTGCCTGTAATTCACCACAGTAGCAACTGACCACTTGCTACAAAAACTGTCATGACAAACACTAGAATTCTGCAAGTTTTATGGTGAGACGTTATTCATTTTTCTCCTTTCTGATTAGCATTGTTGCTATAATGCCACAGACATCACACCTGTCCTTGCACTCAATGTCTTTGCAGCAAAAGTACACGCGCCATTCAGTAAACATTCACAAAATCATTTGACATATTCCAGCTAAAAAGGTGTTTTTTCTCAAGAAAACAATTCGTTTTCCCTGTAAACTCCTACACTAAAGCCGTGGGATTCATTATGTAACACAATGTCCATATGTAGCGATCTGGCTCTCATTCTGTTCTTCCCACGTCACCTGAATCAGAACTTTTCTATAACTATATATAGCTTTGTGTGCTTTTAAGTGGCAACAATTTTTCAAGCTGTTTTTCGGTCTATTTTGAGAACTACAATCAAATCCCTCTGCAGTTTGTCTCAGTAGAGATGGATGACGAATCAATTCTTCTTTGGCAAAACGCACGTACAGTTTGAGATTGGTAAGCAAGTAGATGTGGTCTCCCTCTTTTGCTTTGTTCATGTTTTATGAAACCATAATCAACCTTCTCTTTAGTTTATGTCTCGGGTCTAGAAACAGGCAGGTGAGAAACCATTGTTGAAATGTGATTCAAGGCTGCACAAGAGAAGGTCCATAAAAATGGTTGAAATATATATTCAGGGTTTCAGCTGCTTTTGTTTAAGAAATACAACATATATTGATACAAAATAGTCACAGAAACCTGATTATCCCATCTGCAGTCTCTCTTTAGGGTTTAATTCACATTTATTTGAATATTGTTTGATTGTATTTTATGGTATCATATTGCATTTTATTATTATTATTTATTTTTTAAATAATTTTTAACAGCCTTTTTCTAATATGTATAATATTTATAAGTTTCTTCACAATATTTGTCCACTCAGGTTTTAAATAAAGTAGCTCTGGATTTTCATTAATAAACAAGTCCTTTGATGTCTTAAAACATAATGCATTCTCTAATCTCTGTTGTGTTTGATAAAGTAATTATAGAGTAATGAAAGTTCCACATACATAATGTTTTTTTGTTTTTTTTACATATTAGGTAGGACGTCTTTGTGTGTCAAATAAGCATTATTAAAGTAGGAATCTGTACTTTGGACAGTGTAACCATTGGCCAGGTCCTGCTGGAGAATGAAATCATCTGCTGCTTCTCAGCAGAGAAGTGGTCTGAAGTGTCCCGACAGACAACTGCATTGACTTAATTCTGATTCTGTGCTTCTCCACTCCTACTTCTGACTCTGGAACCTTGATTTCCAAATGAAGTGCAAAATACACTGTGATCGGACTGAGTGTGGTCCTTTTTCTCCCTTGGTTGAGTAAGATGCTTCTGACTTTGTTCCTGGCTCAGAGGAGGTTAACACAAGGAACCATGTTTTGGATGTATTCATGAATGTCCCCCAAACTCTTGAATGAGCTTTACTTGATCCTCTTGATCCTCTGTTTTCCTTCCACTCAATTTTACTTTAATCTGATTGGATATAGCATTCTGATTGTTTGTTGGAGATGCTATCTGCTGTAAAACTGTCTTTCCATGATTGTATAGGCCTTAACATTTCAGTGTTATAAATAATTTATTTAATAGTCAAATCTTCTGAGAAACTGAATTTGGGGGTTTTGTTTGCTGAAATCCATACTTATCAAAAATAATAAGTTCCACTTTTTAAACTGAATTATTAAAAATAATCAACATTTCAATTAATGTAACATTTTTTTAAACACGCACCTGTACAGATGATAGTAGTTAGGCCTTTGTGCCACCAGAGGTCGCTGTCAGATCTACTAACCAGCTCTGAAGAGTACCATGGAGCTGCTATTTGCACTATGAAGTCATCGTGGGTTATTAAAATGACCTTACTTTATTAGAATAAAATGATTTCCTTTTAATCCAGTTGTGTCTGGCAAATCTCAGTCATCTGCAGAGGTGCTTACATTCAGTAACGGCTTTAATGTAGACACTATCTTTAATAAAGTTCCTGTCCTGTGTGAGTGACCTCACCCTAACAGAGAGCAGACATGCGAGCGTTCTTAGTCTTTAGAGGATCGTGGACCTCATGAGGTCTGGTGGAGGAGATCGGAACCCACTCGCTCATTTCCAGCTCACAGCTCTGCATTAGCATAGCAACGTAGCAATGTCATCAGGGCAATCCAAGCTGTCGCTGTGGCTACCCTTAAAATTGCAACATGATGTATACCCTACTTTTAGTTACCATAGTAACAGCGTAGTTGACCTTGGCATCCTGGTGTTTGTGGGGCTTGAAGGTTCAAGGCTCCTTTTAAAAAAAAAAAAAAAAAAGAAGTTTATCAGGAATATTCAGCAAGTGATCGATTTCTTTCTTTTCTTCTTTGCTTCCTCTCCTTAATTTCCTCCCACTGTGCTTCCTTTGACCCTCTGGTTTCCCCTTCACTGTCCCCCCCCCCTTCCCTCAATCCCTGGAGAGAGCTATTACAAGCAGTCAGCTGGTTCCTCCTCCTTTTCCATCTCCCCCTCCTCCCTTTCATTCCCTCTACCGGCACCTCCTCCACCTCATCCTTCTCACCACCCCACCCTTCGGCACATTGACAGGAAGCAGGAGGCAACCTTACCTCGTCCTAGATGAGTGAGAGCTGAGCTGTAGCTGTGTGTGTGTGTGTGTGTCTGAGGGTATCGTCAGCCTCCGTCTTCAGAGAAGAATGTGGACGGGTGTTTGCATGCGTGAATGTAAAGTCTCATTTTCGTCCGTGTTTATGGAAAATCATTTGTGCATTGATGGCCATGTGATTGTGAGTGAGTGAGTGAGTGAGTGAGTGAGTGAGTGAGTGAGTGAGTGAGTATGACACACCTCACTTTACTATGAATACAAGTGTGGAGGAAACACAGTAAATGTGTTTGTCTTTAGCCACTTCATCTTTTTTTTTTTGTCTCTCCCCAGTTTCCTCTCCTCTCTGCTCACTTGTGTTTGCATAGTGAAGGGGTGCAGTGTGAACCCGTGGCTATTTAGAGAGGATGGTAGCATGTGTGTTTGTAGCACGTGTGTGTGAATGGGGAGTGTGTTATTGGAGGCAGTGTGTGCTTTGGAGGGCTGTTAGCAGAGGGGAGTAGAACGGGGATTCCAGCTGTGGGTCTGTCAGTCAGTCAGAGAGGATGGTGCAGCGTTTCAGTCTTCGTAGACAATACTCCAAGGTAAGCTTTCCACGCAAATGTGTGCTCATATCTCCATCCACTAATGTTTCCTTTTTTATTTATTTATTTATTTATTTTTATTTTGCAATGAAATCCAGGTAACATCCTTTTAAATCTTTTTTTCTTCTTTTCACCACCTGTCATGAAACTTCTTAACAGTATGCTCCTTGCTAAGGTTTTAACTTGATTTAAAAACTAGCCACATCTATGTTAAAAGATGGAAATCGTCCTGCACCCGTATTTCACAAGAAGCATCAGTTGCACTCTTCTGACATTTCTGGATAAAATGGAAGCTTTGTTTTGTGTGTTTAAATTTTTTTTTTTTTTTTTCCACTTCTGGATGGCGTGTTGCACGCGGTAACTGAGTGGTCCATCTTCTGAGTTTATTCAGGCTCTTATAAACATTAACTCGCACTAATGCTGCAAGCGTGCTCGTCTTTGTAATCGATCCAAGGTCTCTCCAAGGGATGGGCTTTAACTATACACATATATGTGTGATTATTTTTGATTAGAGAGCATTTATGACTCGGTCTTGATAGCAGGCTGTTAATGTGTGTTTTACGATTGTCCCCTGGTGGTGATGTGGATAAAGAGAGTGGATAGGTTGTGTTAAGTACCAATAACATTATTTTTGAGAGCCCGGTGTTCTGGTTCTTGAACTCAGTCTGTTATTTATAACAACTAGGTTTTGCTCTGATTATTTAGTTGACTAGCCACACCCTCCCGACCTATTTTAATACATATGCAGTAGTTCTGGTAACACCACATACTTCTGAATTTGCTTTTAGATAGTAAAAACTAATCTGATCTACTGGCAGAATTACTAAGCCAAGTAAAAGAGCAATTAATAGTAAATCCAATAAGGAAGAGATGGGAGTGCTCTGGTTTATGAGGGGTGTCTTAAAATTGGATTTTTCTGTAGCTACAAAAAATTCCAATTAGTCCACTTTAACAATAACCAAGAGCAGCCTCATAGACACGGAATACAGTTCCTTACAAATGTATTTATACCCTTTTGATGTGTTTCACATTTTTCTCATGTTATTATAGCCACCAGTGAACCGGTATGGATTTTATTTGACAGACCCATAACAGAGTTCTAGCTAGTAGTTGAAAGGATACAAGGTGTTTCTTTGTTGCGAGTAGAAATGAGGGACATGTGTCAGGTGTTTATATTTAGTCCACGCTCCACTGCATAATGCTTCCACCACCATGGTTCACTGCGAGGATGGTGTGTTAGTTTTACACGGAGGCCGAAAAGTTTTGTTCGGGTCTGATCTCACCAGGCCATCTTCTTCTACGTCTTTTGTTTGTGCCAATATGACTTCTTTCATCAATTACTTTATTTTCTTGCTATTCTTGTACTTTGTTTATGGTTGTAGCGTGATAAATTGTGGAAAAGTTCCAAGGGGTACAAATACTTTTGGAAAATGATATAAATTAGAGCTGTAATGAAAACAAACTGTAAATGTTAATGAATCGGTGAGGTACCACATACCTGGTTTCTTTCTTGTCTACAACATGGGTCATATAAGCGTAAACCAGATTGTGTGCTCAGTGTAAATTATGTTGCCTTCTTCATCTTGCTAGACTTTATCTAGTTATATAAAAAAGAAGCTTAATTGTACATGAGTTCTGTATTAAAACATGTCATTACTTGTTATTTAGGGGAACAGAATCTGATAGTTGAGAGAGAAACACATCAGTGGAAACCTTTACAGCTTTTTAATCATCCAGCTGTCACATTTATTTATTTGCTGCTCCTGCTAATATGGAAAACACATTTTCTTTTACATCTTTTGGTCAAGTCTAATGAGCTGCAGCATGATTAGTTAGAGGTTTCATGTTTTTGGTTTCCTCCAGTAAGTTGAGCACAAAGTGGTTTACTGGTCACATTAATTATGTCTTCTTCTGCCTTTCTAAATAAGTCTACATGTTAGAAAAATCTGCATTTGTTTTAAGTGCTTTCTCATGCAAATGTTGAAGATCTGGTTTTTACTTCCTGCACCAGCTGTCATATCAATTACACATTTTAAGACTTGTGGCTAAATTTGCAGGTAAATGATGCCACACTTGACAGTGATGCCTAAGTTGGTATTCTCCATAAATTTTCAACACAGTAGCACACAAATAATATTAATTTACAACATAAATACCAAAATAAAGCCTATTAAGGTACAAGACTTTAAACTGATAAAGGGGTTTTTCTAATTGGGATGTTGTAAGAGGAGTTTAAGCAGTAAAAAGGAAGAAAAAGCTCTGTTGGGATATGAGCTAAAAAACTGAAGCCAAGCCTTGAGGCTGCACCTTTTACATTAATAAAAATATTTTTCTGGCTGAAAAATATTCAGCCTCAAAAACTTTAACACCGTTTGTCTTTGGTAATCATAGTGTTCTTCGGGTCTGTCTGCAACTTGTTTTTTTTCCCAAAAACGTGTAGGTGGGGGAATTATTGGAAAAGAAGGGGGTTGGTAGGTGACCTCTTTTCTTTGCCTCAAGTCAAATTTTCTCAACCCACCTGTCTTCCTGCTCATCCTTTGTCTCCTTTTTGTTTACATGTGCACATGATGTGACATTGCTGTAAATTATCCATGCAGACTAAAACAACGCACAATTCCTTTTGTTGTTGTTAATCCAAAAATGAAAACGTAAAAATAAAAAAGAATCAACAATTTTAGATATGAAATTTTAACCTTTACTTAATGGCTATATAAATCAAATTATCCCGGTATTCCCATTTTATGCTTTAATGACCACAGATCTGAATCTGTATATGGAATTAAGATTCAAACTTGGCAAATGTTAAGTGGATCTGATGTCAGATGAAGGGAGAAAAAAAGTACTTGAGACCCAACATGCTTTTCTTTTCCATTTAAAGCCTCTGACCTAGCAAAGCTGTCTTTTGATAGCGCTTTCATTAATTAGAGATTAGTTCTTTATTTAGCAAAATCTGTCTCTGGGTTCTGTTTGTTTCTTTGTTACTGAATGAAGCCTGATTTGTAGGACATCTTTGCCTTTTGTGCACCATTTTATGCTCTGATTAATGTTTTTTCACTCACAACAGCATAACAATAAAAGTATTTAAAGTCTAAAATTTACATAGAATAAAATGGCTTTTCCTTTAAAGTTTTGGAAAAACCAAGCTGATGATGTCATTCTTGTAAAGCACTAAGTTGCAGCAATTCTTTCAGGTACAATTTGCCAAACTACTAGCAAACTATTGTATGAATCTTAACAAAAGCACTTGCTTTTCATGAAGTAAAATGTAATTTTATCTGCTGACTGAAGAAAATAAAAATCTTGCCATTTTAAAAAGAAGTTTTTCTCTCATCCTCCTGGCATTTAACAAACAAAAATAATTTTGGTAATCTTAAATGACCTTAAGCAGAAAACATTTGGTCTGATTTAATGATGTACTAATATGGGAAAAAAAATAATAAACTTCTTTCTTAATCCTGTTGAGAAGGTTTCCATCTGGATGACTTTGCTGAAGTGCTAGGCTAATGCTGCTGTAGTTATTCTGTTTTGATATGACTTACTGGTCATCCTGCTAATATATTTTAATGTGGTTCTAGATAATTGTAAGCAGACATACATCTGTTTTTCTGCTTCATAAATCACTTTGCTTTTATTGTCGTCACAATCAACAAATTGCTTCAGCTGCACTCAGCACAGCCATCCCTCAAGAGGCCGTAGTAGATCACATACTTGGACATTTACTGTTACTTGTAAAGTTGGAAAAACTGACATTACAAGGGAACACAACAATGTCAACGCTGACTTTCAAATATTGACTGAATAAAGAAAGCACGGCTGCATGACTCACTGGTGTGTGGCAGACAGGAATTAATTGACAGGATAACAACACCTAATATTTAGATTTAAAATACGTTGATCAAGATCATAATTTTATCATATAGCTGGAATTAGACTAGACCAGCTCTAATATTTAGTTTTTACTAGTCTTGGGTTTAATTAATTGACATAAAAGTCTATAAGTAGAAAATTGTTTCTGACATTTTTTGGCAGTATGTCTAGAGCTATGGCCCTATAGGAGAAGAGTTGTGAGTGAGAGGGAGAAACTGGACATCACCTGGTCCCTGAGGCTTATTCTGTCCTCGCTAGTTTTTACATCCTCTTCACTGAGCTCTTAATAATTTCTCACCCTTTCAGCCTATTGGTTGTTTTCTTTTTTTTTTTTCTCCAGGTTTTACTTCAGTGGTGTTACATGTTCTGAAAACCTTTAGTAGAAATTGGGTTTTCTCACATTTTAATGCATGTGTCCTGTCCAGTCACTGACACCCTATATCGTCTTGAAAATCTTTGTAAAGAAAAACAAAGAAGCTTTCATAATCAAACAACCGAGTTTCAGGGAAAGAGAGGGACAGCCCAAAGGATAATGAAGCATGTGTTCTTGATTCACACTGGAGGTGATGTCATCCCTGTGTGTTTGCTCAGTACCAACCCATCGACGGTTGTTTTTCAGGTAGTGTCTAGAAGCGTGTGCTGTTGTGAGCAAGCATGGTGTCTGATAGAGTTCCTCAGTGCTACCTGATTACTGGTGAGGATTCAGTGAACTTTGGAAGCACTGCAACAAGCTACCACTAATCTAATAATCTATAGTTTGATTTCTACTAACATTTGGAATACGACAGTTGTTCTTCAATGAGTGAGTTAAGACTTACTTCCTGTACTGGCGATAGGGCCTCTTATCAAATGTGGCCGTTAGTCATTATCCAGTCATATCTCTAAGTCCTGATCTTAAGTCCATCATGTCAAACAAATCACACCTTTATTTTCTATTTCATTATGCATTATTGATTTACCTTTATTGTTTCTTCCAGTAGTGAACCTTTATCATGTCAGCATGTATTTAACCAAGATAATCATTGATCACCAGAGTAAACAGCAGTATTGGCTACGAGTTAAGTACAATTAATGTTGGTCTTGGTTCATTTGTTTGTGAATATTGCTTTTAAATTCCTATAAATACATTTTACTGTTTGTGGCTGTGGAGGTATTTGATTTGTTTGTTCAAACAGGAAGTGTCCGGCCAAGACCAGACATTGGAAGTAAATGCCACTGGTCACTTCTGTTTTTAAGCTTTTATTGCACTACGTACTATGTGAAACTACTTTTACTTATAGGTGACTACATAATATAACAAAATATTTTTTCCTCCAGATAATTCTGTAGGTCCACACAATGTAGCATAACAGTTTTCATTATGTCATCCAACTACGCATTGCAAAAGTAATCATTCCTTTTGCATGTTGTCACAGTTACAACCACAAACCTTAATGTATTTCATTGGAAATTTATGTGAAGGACCAACAGTGACTTTAAGATGTGTTTACTAATAAATGTCTAAAAGTTTGCCAGGGGTTTGTGATGGTATTTGCTTGTATGCTGAAAAGATCAGTTTTGAAACAGAGAATCTTCTCACATGTTTTCTGTGTCCCCTACATGGAAGTAGGAATAGTTAGACAGGAGTTATGATGATCTTCTTTTAGGATTCCCTTTCACGAAACCTCTCTTCCATAAAGGCCTGATTTGTGGCATGCAAAAGTAATAGAGTAACTCCTTTAAACAGATATTCCACCTGAAATTTAGATCTTGGTAGTATAGGGCTCTTGGTTGCTTCTTTGATTAAAGTTGTTGGTAAGCTTACAGTTGTGCAACACTCATTCCTTTTTTACACCTTGCTTTTAACTTCTCCATAGCTTTCTCCCTGACCTTTCTCGTATGTCTTGTGGTCTGTATGATGCTGTTTAGTCACTGATACTCCATTATAAACTTTTAAGGCCAACACTGTGCAGTGAGCAGCTGTATTTTTACTGTGATTATATTATGCACATTGCGACTTTTATTTGTGTTTATATTCCAGTTCATGTATCCACCACACTCCTTGTTACCTCTGTGTGTTTCTCTTCCTTAGCAACCTTTATTTCTTTATTTTGACCTCCACATTCTTTACTTTGTCACTCCCGGTTTTAAAGGCCGCCTCAATTTGGTTTCCTCACCCCCCACTGCATCGCTCTCCCTATCATCTGTGTCCAGTCTCAGACAGTGGAGCTGGTCTCCATGGTAACAGGGTGATGTTCAGAGACGGTGGGGGCTGAAGCAGCGCAACCCAGCTGAATCCTCGCAGGTTTCCCGAATGATCTCACAGCCGCCTCATCAGCCTGTCTGGTGCAGTGATGACCTCTCACAGCAAGAGAAAAAGCTGCTGTCTAAAATTAGATTCACTTCATTGAATCACTGACTTTGTGTCAATACTGTATAGTGTCAGCATGGAAGACTCAATTTTTCGTAAGTGTTTGAAATACTACATATAAACAGGGCCCACTAGAGACTTCATTAGAGAAATCTCTACTTCCCTTCCTGATATATATTTAAACAAGTCCTATGTAATGACCTACAAACGGCAGATCTTTTAAAAATGATCCAAGTTCACTGGATGCTCTGTTGCTTTAGTAAAGGGGGACAAATTAAGTAAATGTGTTTCGTGTAGAGATGCCTTGGTGTAAGACTTTGTATGCGTTTGTGAAGCTTTTGACCTGCTGATCGTGATTGAAGTAGATTCTGGCATCTTGTCAGTAAGTATAATAGAGAAAGACAACTGCAGCATTCATATTTTTTTTCTAACCTTTCTGCTGTGTGTGGTCTTTAAATATTTATATCAAGAGCATGTGAGAGCAGTTACTGCAAAAGCGAGATTTTCTTTATTGTTTTAGACCAAAGACAAAAATGAGTTGTCATGAGTTGACATTATAAGCTGTCTCCAGCATTTTACTAACAAATAGCATTAATAAAACACAAGCCTCCGTATTCCTCAGAGCATATAAGTTCTTACCTTAAGCCTGAGATGTTTAAAGGATTACCACATTTCCAAATCAGGCATTGAGGAGAAGCATTTTAGAGAAGAAAAACCCAGCAACTTTGCATTAAACCTTTATCTTATCCCTAAAGTCTAAGAAGAAAGTAATTCCTTTCGTATAGGTTTTTACACCTCTGTGCGTCCTCTGATTTTATGTTACACACCTCATAGATTAAAATGGCAACTTTGACAGTTGTCACTGATTAGAAAAATACTTGATATTTGAGTTTGTGACCAGCTGGTCACCAGTCAGCCTGATTAAGCTGAAAATGAGCTGATCCTTGCCAAAAGTGGATTTCTCAACACATACCTAAATGGTTTGCTGTGCTGTGCATAATGTCTGTGCAGGCTCGGATCTTTTCTATCATGCTGTGTTGCATATGTGTGCAGCTTTGTGTGTGCTTGAACTCTTCACCCAAACAGTTTGTGTTCCCTTTGAAGTGTCGCCTCAGCCTGTTTAATTAGGCTGTTGAATATTCATTTCATTATACATGTAGGCCAACGCCCTTTTCCCTCACCCACTGCTTGCGGTTGTAACCCAATCTGCATTTCCTACTTGAACACATGCATTAAAGCTTTCATAGAGTTGATATCCTAATATGATATTTTAAAAGAACAGGCAGAGTTTTTGGGGCTCAGGAATGCTTGTGTGTGTATGATGGTGGTTGTTGATCAGCAGGGTGGACGGAGTCTTGTCGGGAAAGCTGTTTTGCAGAGATAATCTTATTTTCCTCACAGACAGTTTGATGTTTTTCTGATTATGGGTCTAAATGAGGAAGGAGTCTGCTGTAATCTCTCCATCGTCCACCGCTTCTATTAATAGACAACCAGTATTAATCAAACTCATCATTCACCAGTATTCAAACCTACTGTACGTTCAGCAGAATGCACACTTTACTACATGTATTTTGTTCCCTTTCATTGATTTAATTATTTTCTGAGAATGACTCTGATGGTGTTATGTTTTCTTTCTTTCCTTTTGGCTGTGTATGAGGTTTTGTGCAGATATATATATATGTGTCAGCAGTGAGTCACTATGGGTCATCCTTTGTGTGTTTATTTTTGGCCTGCAGCTGGTCTTCCCTCTTTGCTTGCATTTGTGTCTATATCGTATTTTCTCAGCCGTTCTAGGGTTGCCACATACCTTTTTTTTTTTTTTTTTTCTGTTCCTTCAGACACTGACCATGCTTTGATCAACCTTAACCTACATCATGCCTCTGCTAATTTCATTTTGAAGACTTCTATACTGGGCAAATTTAACTTTCACTTACCCTTTTTGGAAAAGCAACAAAGTAATTAATGATTTTATTGAAGCAGTTAGCAAACAACACTCGGCAGATATTTTCACTGTCCTAGATCCATTTGACACCCCTGGATCATATCATAGCTTGGTTTAATAATTTTCTGACAAAAATATCTCGGTGGGTCAAAGCTGAGGGTATCTTTCGTAGGTTCTTTTGTGTGTTCAGAGGTGCTTGCCTGGAGTTTGTTCTTAGCCCACTCTTATTTTGCATGTCAATAATCTTAATTAAGAAAATAAAACACTCATTTCCATTTTTATGCCGATGGTCCTGTGAATTAGTCCGTTACATCCACAGCTTCATCAACATTGGGTCCTTTACCAGAGCCAACAGTCTTGTGCCGTTCTAAACTAGTTTGAATGCTAAAAAGCAAATTTTATATTCTATGATTATGATTCTATCCTTCAAGAAAATCTGAATCTTGAACTAAATTTCTTCTGAATTAGATTCTGGCTACAAAAACACCTTTATCTGCTACTTTTATGTACTCTGCTTTTATGTACTATGCCTGTTACTTTGCTTGGTAACAGGCATGTAGTTTTTTATGAATGCTTCTTCACATTGCTTTACTGCTTCTTTCACAATCTATCAGTGAGGTCTGATATTCCTCCCAAATATAAAACTCTGACTCCTCATTGCATGTTGAATTATGCTTTTCTCGTATGAAGATCAAGTTGTTTCAGACTTCTTTTTTTAGAGGTATTCTCGGCATTCCCTCCCCAAATTTAAAATCCTGAATTCTCCATATGTGTTTTATGTTAATCTTTTAAAGATTTTGTTTAGTTTACCTGTTGCATATGAAATTGGACACAATTTTAGTTTTGTTTATATTCGTTGTGACCTTATATATGTTATAATGTGTAAGATGTTAGTGTTTTATACTTTAGTAATCTTTCGGATGGCAGTCATATTGACTAGGACGCCATTGTAAATGTTAACATAAAACTCAGTGGGTCTTTTCTGGTTGAATAAAGTACAAAATGTTTTTTCTCCCCTTAAACTGAAACATCATTGAGTTTCCAAGGGAACTTTTCTAAGTGTTGCAGGTGTTAAGTGCAGAAAGCAGACAGACTTTGTTGAAAGGCCAAGCTCTTCATCCCTGCCACTCCCTGCTCAGTCTGTACCATTTGTGTGACTCTGATAAATTATGGATGAGACCATAGATCGCTGAGCTCAGCTCTGCTCTGCTCTACTGACCCAGTTTGAACACACATGGACACACATTTCAAAATCTGATCACACCCTCCAGGGAAATATCTGCATATTTTCTCTACTCTAATAACCAGAACTTTCCTTGTACCTGACAATCTTTAGAATCATTCGTGTAGTTTGCTGCTGCCGCCTCTCTAATTGTACATAGACACGCATTTACTTTCTCTATGCCAGTCTTATAATCTCACAATATCTCCCTATTACGCAGAGTTTCTCTTTCTCATTGTGTCTCTAATTGGCTTTTGAATCATATACAGTTGTTTTATTATCTTTTGTAACTCCTCCTTCCATTTTGTCTTGCTATGACATTGCTTTTCACACCCTCCCTTCTTCTTGCGCTTGGTATGATTCATAAATCACCTTATTTCTTGCTGTGATTTGTTTATGCCACCTGTTCCAAGTCAGCATGGTTGTCAGAGTGACGACATGGGAATAAGGACACAAAGCAAGCAATAAAAAGAAGCTGGCTATAGACAGAATATCTTCCAGAAGCTGGAAAGCAGACAGATCATCCAGAGTCAGTTATACCAACCCCAGGTGACTCCTGATAAGTTGATATTTAGCTCCCTCTGGTGGACTCTTGCTTCTACTGGTTGTCATGTTTCATCATCACCATCAGTGACGTTCCAGTTGCCTATAGCTATATTAGCTTTATTTCTAAATGTATCTAATAGTATATGGCAATGAGGAATGATACACACTTAACTGGAGCAAATGGAAAAGTACAGACAGGAGACTATCACTTTTCTAAATAACTGCAGAAATTTTATTAAACACAATTAAAGCAACAGGATGGACTGTTAAATCTAATACAAATTCATCAATAGTTGCAAACAACTTTCTAGAACATTTGTGAAAGCCGCTCAGTTTTAGTAAAATGAACTTCGACTGGTGATCAGCGAGAATCCTCTTAGATTTTCATTAGATACTTAATAGCTTTCTGACTGATTAGAGCTTCCTTTTAACCAAATTCTGCTCCTAATTAACTGTCTTCCTGTTATGAAATCTGCTGTTTTCCACTGGCCTAATTTGTACTGAAGAGAGAAGCTGTGCATTTGCTCAGACCAACTAATGCGTCTTTATCACAGTGTTCAGTGAGGTCATTACAGGGCTACGATGTGTGGCTACGCTTGATAATCTTTCAGGGTGAAAAGCCGGAACTGTTTGTTCTGAATTCTTCATTTTCCTGTTGATTAATAGACTGGCATTGTGTTTGGGGTTTATGCACTTGCCCATGGTGCACTGAGTATTGTGCAGCATCCAGCAAAATCGACCCTGTGTTTAGGCCAGAGCTCTTTCTGTTTCAACATTACATAACTTGGTTGGAGTATAAACAGCGCCTGGTCCAACAAATACCAACCACCTCCAACAGACAAACATTTAGTCTCCCCATCTTGGCACACCATTTCCTTTCATGTAGGCATATTTTAATCTGACATTGTGTTCCTGCTAGTTTTCTTTCCATAAACACTTCCCCTCTCGTATATCTATCCCCATCATTGTTTATATCGGTATTTAACGCCATGGTTACCCTCAAATGTCACAAGAGATCATTGTAACAAAGTAAAATGAAGTGGAAGCGACAGCAGCAAATGTAGAATAACTTTTTTACCACACCGTGTTGAGTGGGGCTTACTTATGAATTGCCTCCGAATTTATATGCATTTGCTAAGGTTAAATCAGACTGGTAAAGTCTTAGATTTATTATCAAGGCAGATGCTTTATCATTATTATCCCCTTTAATTTCACATGTTTTCATCACTGATACAACACTTAGACATGTGCATTTTCACAAGATTGCATACCCATCCAACATTGAAATGAATGTATTTTTTACTTTATTTAAAAAAAAAAATACTAAATATAGATTCTTAAAGGATGTCGATACATGTTATTTGCATTTTTTTTCTTCTACCTGACTGTTGTAAACAACAACATTGGTCATTATGATTCCTATCATTACGGTAACTCATGCATTATGTAACCACTCACTGGACCATTGATTGTGCTGACGCATGGACAAGTTGGAAAAGACTCTTCTCTTTTTTTTTTTTTTTTTTTAAGAGAAGTTGCCGTTTCCAACAGACCAAGCCTCGAGTCATGGTTGTCTCCTCTTTTAGACCTGAAATCCCATCAGTCTGTGAAGACAAAGCTTACTCTCTTCTCTGTTTATGTAACTTCTCTCACCCCCAGATCAAGCCACAATGTGATCAGTGACCGTCGCATAAAGGGTACACTGACGCAAGAAAAATACAAAAGCTGTAGTTGAAAGCATAGTTTTAGGGAGAAAATTGTAAAATTGTTCTAACAGCATCAAACCTTTAGTTAATACTTCTTGTTTTGATCTCACTAACAATTTTATTTGGTTAATCTATACTTTAACCCTCAGCTACATCAGAATCAGTCTGTCTTCTGTCTCTGGACTTTCACATAAATATTTGGCCAAGCTGCAGGCTTGGTCCAAGTTAAGCTCCAAATGACGAGGCCCCTTGTCTGGCAAGTTTTTCACTGCTTAAGAGTGGCTGAAAGGAGTGCAGCATGCCTGCAGTACTTGCAATTAGAGCAAAATGACTATGGTTAAGGCTCCCATCCCCTCAATCCCTTGGATACTCTGTATGTTTTGTTGCTGCTGGTTGTGGCAGCGTAAAAAAAAGTTGATATTCTGAAGAAGTGACAGGCAATCTGCTGTGTAGTTTTGACCAGCTCAATACTGTCCAGTTTATTACCCCCTTGTCCTCCAGTGAACCTTGTTCTCCCTGTCGCAATTGTCTTTTGATCTTGTTTGTTTCTATTATTTATTAATGTGGCTTCATGCGGTACCAACTTGTGCAACACTGAAAGAGATTTTCCAGTAGTTGTCTCAAAAATCTGGGTGTTAATTCAGCAGGGAAGCTCAACAGGTTTAGAATCTGAATTAGTCAGTTAAGATTGCCTTGTGCTATGCCTAGCACAAGGCTAGGCATAGCACTTGTGCTAGGCAACATTGGCAACATTGCCGTGTTGTGCCTAGCACAACACGGCAATATGTTTATGCCAATTCATGTTCCAGTTTTCCCCTTCTGACAGTCTTAGGGTCACCCCGATTATATGAACGGCTCATAACATAATTTTAGGAGATATTCCCGCTGTGTGTGGCTTGTGTGTAAGAGTGAGTTGGTCTGCTAAGAAGGACACTGGGACCGTTCTGATCTAAAATCTGGGATAGTAAACATGTTGGATTGTGGTTGTTGCATGTGAGGTGTAACCAATCAGAAGGCGAGTTCAGGGAAATGCAGAGGGCAATTTAAAATGCAGAAATTAAAAATCTGCTTCGGTACACCTTAAAGTCCAGTGGACATTGGCAGCATCTTTTTCTATCTTTTTTTCATTGAACACATTCCACAAACTATTTCAACTGCTTATTTCTAGTTGGCAGTTTTTGTTTACTTTGGACTCACGTTTGGCCTTAAAAGTTTTGCGAGATTTCCCGTATGACATCTGAATGTTGATCAATGATGCCAGATAAATTGAATCGGTAGACAGTCCTGCCTGCTCTGGACTGGCTACTGCTTATCTGAGATCAGGTTATTAGGTTAACTTGTCCAGGAGGCAAATCGAGACATCTCTCTCCACCTTATTCTAGATAAAGGATTTCCAAGGAAAGGGGGACATATAGTTCCTCCAACAAGCTCTAGTCCATAGTCGGATCTGCTTGGAGAACGTCTAAATGGAGGGACCCAGGAAAACATCCTGATCAGATGCATCAGCCCTACTCTTAGCATCCTCTGGATCAAAGGTCTCTTAAGGTGAGCCTCGCCACCTTACAGAGGAAGCTCTAATTCAAGTTATTGTATCTGGGATCTTTTTCTTTCAGTCCTGATCCATATCTTATGACCATAAGTCTGGGCTGGAATGTGGAATGACAACTAAAATGGGAGTTTTGCTTTGACAAGGTTCTTTCTTTCTACCATAACAAACTAGAACAGTGCCTGCATTACTGTAAACAGTAACGCAGGCTCTACTTGAGCCAGAGTTTTCTTTTTGAAAATTATAGCAGTCATCCTGACCAAGCAAACATCTGGCTCGCCAAACTGAGAACTATATGACAACAGCAAAAATGAGATCAACCTTGACTTGGTGTTGAGAGTGTGGAGGCATTTCTTACAAATGAGTTCACGAGGACGAGACAGCTAACAGTCAACCCAAGCAACCCCCACAAAATGCTTAGAGGAACTCAACCTTCAAGTCTTTTCAAAGCCACAAACGCGTGTAAACAGAAAAACTTCATGTCCCCCTTATCACTTTCAGGACGGTAGAGATGGTATACTGATCGACAATAAGGATGAAGGTTGCCTTTCTTCTCTTGAATCAGAGCCTCTTTTCTAACACCCTAGAGTTAAGTTTCTCAGGGAAGTTATCATAATACTTGGAACACATACTCCAGTTTTCATTCCTCCATGCGATATTGAAGAAGCATGCCACCATTGGCAGCCCCACAATCCTATTTGTGCCCTTGGTGACCTTTCCCTTGATGATAGACCCGCCTTCCCCAGGTTTATAGATTCTGCCTCCTACATGGAGAACATGGTGATCGGATTTGGTATTTTCCAATATAATTTTGTGGGAGAGGATGACATCTATGCAGTGCTGTTTTTTACACATCTGTTCTTTTTCTTTAGGATAATATGATATGACACTTGACGTGTCTTGACTTTTGATTGTTGGCATTGAAACAATGCTCTCTTTAAGTGCATGCTTGTATTTCAAGATCTAGACTGACTAGTTTTAACTCTGAGATTAAGCATCCTACATCTACATATCCTTATCATCCATTTGAAGTTTGGACATCTACTATTGCCACAAAGTTGGACAACTGAAATTTCTGAAATGCTTTTTGCTGCGTTTAAAGTGGGGGGGGGAAGTGCCCTTTGCCATAATTTTTTTTATTCATCCTTTTTTGCAGCAGTAGTTTTCTAATAATTTTCTCTTTGTAGTTCATTTTAACTACTACGTCTTAACGTTACCTTTTCGTCATCATCTTTTACATGTTTAGCTGCCCATATTCCTTAAGGATGTTAATATTTCTAATAACAACAAAGTTACTGGTCACTATCAGTTAGCATGTGGTGAATAAAAATATATCTTTGTACTAAAATAAAACTTCTATAAAGCCGCAGCTGCTGTTTTTGTCCCCTAATTTGGACAAACTAATTTATTGCTAGTGAGGGAAAAAACACCAATGTGGCTCTTCAAGTTATTTTCAGTGAGTCAGTCACTCGTCAGGACATGAGTACACCCCCCTCTGTGATTTTGTGATTGTGTAGCCACTGTGCCATTTGTGGTATGTAAGTAATGCCGCCATACAGAGTGTAAAAGAACTGAGTCACTCTGAGAGCTTGAGTGTTCCTGCAGTGGGGCACATGAAGTTTTGTTCTGTTTCAGATTTATCTTTACATGAGTTTGATTTCCCCTTAACATTGACGCACTTATTAACCGCAGTAAATAATCTGTATGAATATCTTGTTTTATGGCAGCTGTAGAACCTTTGGAGATCATGGGACAAAAGGAGACTCTTCATAAAATAATGAAAATCAACTTTGAACATTTTCTTCACAAAACTGTGTTCAGTTGGAGGCTTTTGTAATGCAGCCTGCTTCAGTAGATCCTTCCTGTCCACAGCCATCAGCTTCTGGAGCAACTCTTTGAAGATCCTTAAATAATGAGTTTCAATAACAGTGAATTTCTCCTTGGGATTAATAAAGTATTTTTGAATTGAAAAAGACTTGATACCAAAGCAAAAGAGGGGTCATGTTGAAGATTAAAGAATAAATATGAAATATTTACATTTTACATGGACATTTACCGTAGGTTCCATACTTACCAAAGGATGTAATAGTAAATGCATTTGTACCAAAAATATCAGGTACAGCCATTTCAGTTCAGTACCCACATGTACCAAACAAATAGATCTCTTTTTTATACCCGATACTTGCAGAATGTTTATGTACGGAACTACGTGTGTAGTGCTGTGTTCTGTGGTGGAACTTTAAAAAGTGACACCAAAACAAAACGGAGAGGACTCTCGGGGATCAATAAACCCTCCTATTTGGGAACATTAAGGTTTCTTATGCAGCTGAAATAGTGACAGAAAAATTTTCAACAGCAGAACAGTATGTTGTTCTCTCTACACCCAACTAAATAACTCACTTGAAACATTAAGCTGAATGGATACATGACTTATACTGAAATCTGCTGAAGTCCAAATCCGGTTGTTTGGTGCATTCAGCCAGTCCAAAGTGCTGCACAGCATATGAGGATACGGATACATAATTATGGTACTGTCATGATGAGTTCCACTGACCAAAAGGGATTTCCTATCAGCTGTGCTTTTATGGTACTTTAAAGTACACCTTGTACACTGGATTGCCTAAATATCAAAACAACTCCATGATTTAAACTTTTTATCTTTTATAAAACAAAAAAATCTATCCATCCATTGGTTGTACCTGCTTGTCCTTTAATGATAACACATTATACCCAAGTCTCAACTCAGTTTTATTGTAGTCACTATTTTATCAGCTCTTGTTTCAGCATTAATGTCTGTCATGACATCATTAGAGATAATATCTTAGCTCTGGGTGAACTACTAGCAGCAGGAAGTCTTCATTTATCTTAGCACAGTGTTTATTAAACACAACAAATCACCCTGAGACTTGGATCTTTCTGGATGCCTTGTTATTTAAATATCTTCTGTCAGTCTTTACAGTCCTCTTTGACATCTGGTATACCAGTAGTTCACTACTGAAGCTTTTTCTAATATTTAAAAAAAAAACTATACTTTGGTCCTGCACTGGAAATTGTATTTTTTTCCTGCTGTTAGTTTTTCTAATAATTGCCTCTTCAGCATAATTGCTGAAGAATAAATACACTTTTGGTCATCAACTTTTAATGTAGTATGTAAATGTATTTTGCTATAAAAAGTTATATACCTTAAACCAAAACTGTTCACTGCACCTATGTTCTTTTCTACTACAGCCTATGTGAACACTTTAAGACCAGTTGTGATTGTGTAGTCAGTATTGCTTGCAAGAAGAAACATTTGACCAAGCCCAGCTTGTCGATGCCCACAGGCAGCGGAAGGTGATTCATACCAGCATGCTCACTTGAGTCAGAAAAGGATTGACTCTGACAATCATACTGGATGATAATTGAAAATAATTTCTCCCTTTGTTCAAGCCTGAGCCAACTACTGTTTTTGGTGCTGAACCGGTCTAAAAAGTCAAATAGAGGGAAACTTTCCCTCCCCTCTCTAGGCTTTCTCACAACCCCTCTCTCCTTTGCTCCCTCTTTCCCCTCTGACTCCCTCTCAGTGAGAGCTCCTAGTGGGTCCTTTCCCCCCCTTCCTTTCTCACTTCCCTCACATCCGTCCTCTGGGTTTTTGCCTCGTTTTTCCTTCTTGGGATTTTATCTGAAATGGACTTTTTGAACATTTAACTTCACAGCAAACTCTTTTTGCTTTTGCTCTCGCCAGCATCTAAACCAGCAAGCCTCCAGTCGATTATTCGCCTCTACTCTGTCACTCCAAAGCCACATCAAATGGTCGCTTTGCTCAAAGGGAGTCCGTCCTCTTCCACTAATGCAAACTGGAATTAGTGGAAGCACTGCTAGTTGGACTGCATATATTTCTGCTCCAAAGCTTCTGTGACTCTGCGTGGCATGTGTTCGGTCTGAAACATTACGAAGGGAGTTGAGAAACGTCTGCTCTGCAAAAACTCTGTCGACTTAGCAGCTACCAGTAGTCATTGTTTTTTGTTGCCCATTCTGGATATTAAATCAAGCCAACATTAAATTATCTGGTGTTTTCTTTGGCTTCTTTTTAAGTGGAGACTTTGCTCAGTGGAGTCAAATGGACTGTGTTTGAATGAAATGATGAATTCTATGCACCTCTCTTTTCCCAGTGCTGTGGTTGCCTCCTGAGAGACACACAGATAAAAAAGACCAAGCTAATTTCCTGTCTAAGCTGCATGCATGTGACTTTCCAATCCCTCATGGAGGTCATCCTCAGCCTGCTAACTTCTGATACCTCTCCACTTCCTTGCCCCACCACTGTGAGTCTTTGTGTTTTTGTGTGCATGTCAAATCTTACTGCTGTATTGCAACTTCAGAGGAATCCCGGATTACTCTTCTCAATTGCAGATTCTAGAGTTTGTGCAGATTCTTCAGGGCATGCTATGTTTAGGATTGGCTTTGTGTTTAAGTCCATTATGTTAACACAAAAGCTGGTGCAACTTTGTTAACACAAAAGCTGGTGCAACTTTATTTTGAATCCTTTTGTTGAGTGAATGCATTGAAAGAACCGCCTCTTGTCCCGCAACTCATGGACTTGTGTAAGTTTTCTGTTCTGGGGAAAAGGATTTATTGTTGCCTCACCAGATCCCCTTAAAGGAAACAAAAAGCGGATTTTGTTGTTATTTTAAGCTTTTGTTGGTTGGAACTGAAACCATGAGGGAATGACAAAGATATGTGTGTATATGACCAAAATATATTAACTCATAATTGCCCGTTTTGTGGACCCAAACCTACTTTCTCTAATACATGACTTTTATCTCAACTCAAGTTAAGTTTGAGTTGAATTTGTTAAGTTGAATTTCAGGGACGATAGGAGGGTTAAAGATCAGACAGTCAGTTTTGAAACTATAAAACTATTTACAATAAGTATAAACCTCTACACAGTGCAACTTAAAATTTTGAGTGATAGTACAGGACTGACCAAACAGTGGCTTACAATAGTATTCACACCTCTCTTTTCCACACCAGTGCATTTCACTGGGATAGTACTGGGATGTCAGACCAATGCAAAGTTTTGCATTGCATTGAAAACACACAAAATTTGACCAAGTATTCATTTGTCTTGTTTTTAGTGCAAATATCCAAATACACTTGAAATAAAAATAACATTTAGATATTGGCTGACCAGTACTCCCTAACCATTGTAGTTGAACTTGAGTTATTTTGCCAGTGATTGGGCAAACATATTTTGAATCTC
Source organism: Poecilia formosa (assembly GCF_000485575.1). Lineage (NCBI taxonomy): Eukaryota > Metazoa > Chordata > Actinopteri > Cyprinodontiformes > Poeciliidae > Poecilia > Poecilia formosa. The sequence goes on from NW_006800074.1 coordinate 804,969, forward strand.
TACATATGCAAAAATAGTAAGAGACATAGTCACAAATGCAGGCAGCTTTAAAGGAGCTGAACACAAATACATGGCTGTCTTTATAGATTTTTCTTAAAAAAAAAAAAAAAAAAGAAAACCATGATTTTTCCTTTCACTTCAGGATTACACCCTATTCTTTTTGTTGGGGTATCGCATAAAATCTCAATAAAACTTGTGGTTGTAATGTGACAAAATGTGGAAATGTTCAGAGGTTGTGAATACTTTCACAAGACACTGTAAATGTAGGAAACTAACCTTATTACGTCCACTGTGTAACCTAACTCCCATCACTGATGGATATTGGACTCTGTAGATAAGAGGGAATTGATAGCCCTGTAACCCGGCCTACAACCACTGAAATAGGGTGGCATGCCACGACAAAGCAATGCTGCAGAGTTTCCATATTGCAGAGAACGCTGTCACTGGAGAGGTGTGGATCAGGTGTGATTTCTCAGAAAGATACCTGATGTTACAACATCTTTGTAGCCCTTCACCAACATGGTACATTAAACCACAGCTTCATTGGAAACGCAGGCTGACATCACATGAAGATCACCACCACTCAGCTGCATTACAAGCCTTAACAACCAGCAAGGTACTGAGCACTTTTTACACACAAACTGTTGTGACTTTAACCAGGCAGAACATAACAAGAAGGGTAATGTCAGAAGATTCAAACTCAAATGTTGATACTCGAAACAATCACAGTTCAGTGCTTGGATTTGAAATCCATGTTTGCTAAATATTGAAATAAAGAATATTATTGCAGCCTGTCATTCTGTAAACAGCAGAATCCATGATTTTTTTTTATTCTTAGACATGTTTTAGGAGGGGTTAATATTAAATTCACATGATGAAGGAGAGAGGCAGATGTTTAGACAGTGTCTCATTTTTCATCAGGACCACTTTACTGTCTCTGACCTCAAACCCTAGTCATGTGAAGATACACCAAAAACATTAAACAGACTTATAAAGGATCAAAACAATGGCTCTAATCTTTGTTCTTTGCAGCTAGAGATAGAAATTTGGCTGTTCAAAATGTTCTGGTCGTATTCATCCATTTATGTGATATGTGTGTCTGGCAACTTTAGTAATGTTTTCTAAATACCTGTTTGAAAGGTGTGTTTTGTAGGTCTGCTTATGTTTAGGTGGACTGTTCCCAGAGCTCTGTTGGATCCAGGATAAGCAGGTTGCCATATCATGGCTCTAACCGGCTTTACTTGGATCAGAGGCTGTTATACAAGTAGAGCCCCCTTGCCACAGAGTTGGGACTTGGGTGAAGTGAGAACAATTTTCTGTAACAGTGCATTCAAAGGAGCTGTAGAGCAGGCTTTATGTTGAGCAGATTAGTATTTTTTTATATACAATGCTGTAAAAATGCCCTGTTCTTTTTATTTATGACTCAAACATGAATGCTTTAGAATAGATCATCAAGCAAACTTAATATCAGACAAAGGAAACTTCAATCATTTTACTTTAGGGAGAGGCCAAACCAACCTTGAACGATCTGAAAAAATAATTTCCTCTTGGCTTAGTAATTGGTGGCAATACCTCCCATTAATCGCCGATGATATAGTAACTGCCAATGAATCTTTTGCATTCCTGTGGAGGAACTGTGGTGTCTCTTTTGAAGCTGTGTGCAGGTTCTTTTGAAAAATTCCACATCAGAGATGTTTTCTGGTATAAAAAAAGACTGTTTATGGTCATATCCCAGAACGTCAATCAGATTTAATTGTAGGCTTTGATTAGGCCACTCCAAAAATTATTTTGTAATTTATCTGCCATTCCAAGGTGGACTTTCTGGTGTGCTTCAGATCATTGTCCTTTTGCACAATCTATGTACATCATACCTTAATCTGGATGATAGACATTTGCCTTCAGGAAATTTTGGTGGAGAAATACAATCGATAGCTCCATCAAGTCATCCAGGACCAGCAAAGCAGCCCTAGGACATCACAGTACCACTACCATGCTTGGCTCTTATGAATAATGTTGTTTTTCTAAAATGCAGTGTTAATTTTACACCAAATGCAGTGGGACGCAAACCTTCAAAAAAGTTCCACTTTTGTCTACTCAGGCCACAAAATATTATCCCGAAAGCCTTTGGTGCAACAGGCCTTCGTGTTTTCTGTCAGCTGTGGTTTTGGGTTGAAACGCTCTCATGGATGTTAGTCTTGTCCCTTCTTTTTCTGCTTGTTGAATCATGAACATTGACCTCAGCTGAGGCAAGTTAGTACCACAGTGGTTTAGATGTTGTCCTGGGTTCTTTTTGACCTCCCTCATGACCTCATCAGCGTGGTTTTGGGTTAGTTTTAGTAAGCCAGAAACTCCTGGGAAGATTTGCCACCATTTCTTGATTTTTTTTTTTTTTTACGTATGAGTGATGGCTCCCACTATGGTTTGATGGAATCCAAAGGCCTTGGAGAAGGATTTGTAACATTTTCCAGGTGGATAGATGTCAATGGTTGTTTCATGGCATGTTTTGTTGCATTTCCACATCTTTAACCTATTTCTGCTGTCAGGCAGGATCTATTTAGGAAATGTCTTAATTTTGCATATCTGGTGGTAAGACTAATCTAAAATAAACTTTTACAAAAACTCTGGTTTGTAAGTTATGTTATGATTATTCTCACTCATTAAAAAAAAAAAAAGTTATGTTGCAATATCAATTATAAAACAATTGATCTTTATATTGCACAGGTTGCTGACCCCTGACAGCGACTCAGTCTGTCCTTTTTCCTAATAAAGACTAATCACAGGAACATTGAGTGCACCCCTCTATTACAAGCCTTCAGCTTCTGTTATTAGGCTACACAGACTCCAGTGATGAAGTCAGTCACTTCTTGCTTCAGTGAGTCTGCATATCAATATGTTTGGCTTAGTTAACCCAAGGGAATTAACTTTATCCTTCGGCTGACAATCTTTAATTACATGCATGATTAGTTGCGGAACTCGGCTATTTACAGATGACTCTGCTCTTTGAAATTTATTACACTTTTCTTCATGTGAGATGCCAGTGAAGACTGTGTACTCTATGCGTGGGAATATGGCTGTGTCATTCATTATTAAAATGTTGGATTATATCCACACTGTGACCAACCATAAAGTATACATCCCCTATTTATAGATCATTGAAACAAGGACTCCGTCTTTGGAAATTACCTGACCTTCCAACTGTCGGCGTTCACTACGTCTCACTGTCGATGTTTTCTTTGATCATTGACGGGGTGTGGTTTAGGTGCCAGTGTGTACAGTTGAATGGGCCTTCTTATCATGGTATCCGTAGCCCCTATCTGTGGTGCATTACAGTGTACTGCAGTTTAGAGTTCTGACACTTGTCCTTTGCCCTTTTTTATCTTCTGTTAGAGGGGATGTATTTGATTAATCAGATAACTGTCAATGGTGAAACTGGAGAAAACTGATCAATGTTCAGATTTACACCTTGCAGGGCCTCTGTGAATGAGGTAAGACCCCCATAAAGTTATTAATACTCTTTTCAACTAGAGCTAAACGGAGACCAGGAGCCACTATGTTGTTTTTTTTTTTTGTTTTTTTTTTTGCTTGCCTGGCAAGCTATTCTAGTTCTGATTCATTTGATTGGATTGTATACCAAGCAGTCAGTAGGCAGGATCAGAAATTAGTCTTTCGCTTCACAGCATGTGTAAGTTAACTCACAATTGTTTTTTTTCTGTATAATGCCACCTTAAAGATTTCAAAAAAAGGGAAAACCCCTTTGCTACAAAACAAAAACACCTGAAACATTTTTTGTTGACCTGCACTTGTTGACCTATGTGGAGGAATGTGCCTAAGGATGGATGTCTGTGTCAGGTTGTGTAAATGGGTGCCAAACTGGTTTTTCTTGCTTCTAGATGGCTTTCTATGGGCAGGTAGAAAGAACAGACTGGGACTTGGTACAATCTTGCTTTGTAGTCCAGTTACACCTATTGCCCCAGTTGGAAAAATACTAGGAACTGGTTTCCCTTTCTTCTTACCAGTTTTTGTAACCCTGTAAAAATTATGCCATCATCTTAACCATGGTGTCTGGACTTTTCTGGTTAAACTACAGCAATTACATGAATTGCACATTTCAAATACATTTAATATAGTAGTAATAGAATACACTAGTTGTACAAGAGGATTTGAAACAAATATTCTATTTAATATATTGGTTAAAATAGGTGATTAATATATAAGCTTATAAAATGTGTCTTAAAAGGGATTTAAAAGACAAAGTTTTTTTTTGTTTGTTTCCAATCTGATCTTCCCACTGATTTTGTTCTAGTGAACAGGTAGTTTGAACTAGAAAGCTTGGTTTCTTACTGTATAACTGAGTCGGTCAGAAGAGTGTAGAGTGCCTCAGAGATGTATATTCAGAGATCTGATCCGATCTGTTCAAACCAACTACAAAAAGTAATCAACAAAACCTCTCTGTTAATATTCTATAAAGTTTTTTTTAAATCCATTGTTATCCTAAATTGTTTATTTTTTGTTACTACAACAAAGTTTTATACAACTCTTTATTATTATGCACATACTTCCCAAACCTCATAAGATATGTTCCTTGCTGTCAAATTCGTGTTACATGGCACTAAGGCAAAGTAAATTTTCTTTTGGTATTAATAAAGGATCTAACCATCCACCTGTTGTGCTTGTGCACATTTTCCAACCATTCATTTTCTTTTCACTCAACTTTTCAAGTTTCTTTAGCAATGACCTTTTGTGGCTTACCCTCATTTTGAAATGTGTAAGTGACTGTATGCTGGACAGCTGTTGAGTCAGCAGACTTCTTCCTGAGTTTGTGCATTTCTACATTAAAAAATCTATTTTATGTAATTGGCTGTGTAATATGCTGGCTTTTTCATAACACTGCAGTTGTTTAAATGGACGTGTAAAAGTTGCATGGCTCCATTTATAAAGCTTATGGTGCATTCTGTTGCTCACCATTGTCAAAGTGTTTGTAGTGGCGATAATTTGAACAGTTTCATTAAGCATTAAAAGTTGCTCAGAATTGGATTGGATTCTTTGAGCCTTAATTATAAAGCGTTGCTTTTTATTTCCTCATGTCTGCTGTCGTAGTTATCTTGAGTCGGTGAAAAACAATCCCTACCTGATCTATTTGCGCTCTCTGAAGATGACGGGCTGCTGCGCGTGCCCTACAGCTGAAGGGGATGATGTCATCCCTGCGCTCTGAGAGGGAGGGAGAAGTGGGCGGGGCTTCCGCTAACTGAGTTTCAGGTGTGATTTAAACTTTTCACAACAAGCCGCGCGGGTAGAAGCGAACGGAGCGTTAAGTGAAACTTAGCGACAGAGCGAACCGTCTGGGAGTTTTATTCACTGAAACTTAAACGAATCTACACTAATGAAAACACAGAGCTGGTTGCTACTGGGAGGAAAAAAATGTACTGGGAACAACTTCTCCGTTGGAGGAATGGAAAGGTGAGCTGTTCAAGTTCACAGGAGAGATGGTGGTTTCGAGTGTAATAACGTGTATACACTTAAAAAAAAGAAAAGCTTAAATTGCTTTACATTTAATCATAATATATTGTTTTCCTGAGTGCATTGTTGGCTGCGACTTGGCTAGTCATTCAGATCAAATTGCATGTGAGGCAATAGTATCATGCTTCTGAGCTCCTGGTGGACAGTTATTTTCATCAGTCAGAGCAGTTCTGACTTTTGCTTGAGGTGTTTCAGGAAATGAATCACATCCTCTGCCTGTGACTGCAGGTGATAGACTCCTTATTATCTCAGGTAGACTTCATGTAGATGAAACTCAATTTAGATGGTGACTGATTTCTCTACGAATACTTGTAGGGCACCAGACAAAATTAGGTCACAGTCTGGAAAGTAATCCACAAAAACTGTATAAAGCCAAGATACCTGTTATACAAATAAAACCACCCTTTATTTGGTAAAGGAAATTAAAAAAAAATTAAAGAAGACATTAAGAGCCTGTTTTCTATTTTTGTGAAAATAACATATTTATTTATTTACAAGACTTTACCAATATGCAACATGTACAAAACAATAAGTACACCAGTGGGTGGGAACCTCAGATTTGTGTGAAGATGTGTTATTTCTTCCAGTTTCTTTTCTTCATATATTGATAATTGGGAAGTTAATAACTGGCATCTTCCTCTTCAGACAAACTGACCATAAGTTGCCTTTTCAGCTGTCTCACTTTCCGCTTTCCAAACTACAGGCCCCCAAAAAAGCAGAAACCTAATTTTTTTAACATGTCAGCAAATTAAAAACAAAAAAAAAAAAACAAGAAACCAACAATATGCAACTTTTCCAGTTACTCAAGCGCCTTACATCATGCCTCTTTACCCACTCTAAACTTCCTCTCTGTTTGCTGCAGATTGACCGGCTGGAGGTGAGCGGGTTGGGCCAGACACCCCTCGCTGTTTCATATGGAGCAGACGGCTCTTTCCCTTCGGGTGACGATGCCACACCTGACCCTCAGCGCACAAAACAGGCTATCGCTCAGCTGCAACAGAAGATCATCAAGCTCACAGAGCAGATTAAGATCGAGCAGACGGCAAGGGACGATAATGTCGCAGAATACCTCAAACTAGCCAACAATGCTGACAAACAGCAAAGCACACGTATCAAACAGGTATTGTACCAAAAGTTTGTGATTATTTAGTTTCAAATTTGATCAGGTGCACAATCACTTCATCAAAATAAATTCTGTTGAATCAATCTGTGCACACCTTTAAGCTGGAAAGAAGGTTGCACATTGCATTTAATAATAAGTAAAATGTGTCATTCTTTGTGATTTAACACATTCTGTTAACTGGCAGGTGTTTGAGAAAAAGAACCAGAAGTCAGCGCAGACCATCCAGCAGCTGCAGAGGAAGCTTGAGCACTACCACCGGAAGCTAAGGGAAGTGGAGCACAATGGGATCCCTCGCCAACCCAAGGATGTTCTTCGGGACATGCAGCAGGGCCTCAAGGACGTCGGTGCCAAAGTCAGTGGATTTAGCGAGGGCGTGGTAGACAGCGTGAAGGGAGGCCTATCCAGCTTCTCCCAAGCCACCCACTCTGCTGCAGGCGCAGTCGTCTCCAAGCCACGGGAGATCGCCTCGCTCATTCGCAACAAATTTGGTAGTGCCGACAACATCCCCAACCTCAAAGACTCGTTAGACGACCCCTCGGTGGAAGAAGGGGTAACGGGTGGGGGCGGAAGATCCCTGACCAATACTGGACACCATCTCCAGCTGAGCCCCAAATACATAAGTGACGACGACTGCTCTAGTGCTACGTCGGGTTCAGCCGGGGCAAACAGCACCACTGGGGCTCCTGGGGGCCCTCCAAGCTCTAAGGGGAACACACTGGAGAGAAGCCAGGGCTCCAGCTTAGACATGCTGCTACAGGAGATGCAGGACTTGAGGGACGGTCAGACGAGGCTTGAGGAGAGCCTGGACAGTTTGAAGAGCAACTATCAGAGAGACTACACAGTCGTTATGCAAGCTCTGCAGGAGGAACGCTTCAGGTAACTCAGAGAACGTTCAAGAATGTGTCACACATTCCGGAGAGGTTTACGTGATCACAATCAATGGTTGGGAAGAAATTAGCTAGAATTAACTGGCAGGTAACTGGGAAGCACCTGCTAATTTTAGAAACTTTTTTTTTTAAATTCACATGCGGGTGATGTCATCTCTGTGGGTAATTGCATTTCTATGAAAAGTTTCTATTACAAGAGAAAAACTTTGTTTTTCTTGCAGTTAGTCACTTACTACTTCTAAAGAAATGCACCTTTTATGCTAAAAAATAAGACCTTTTGTAAGACAAATTTTACAGATTATACTATAATATAATTTTTACTGTAGTTAGCAGTTGTCATCTAATCTGTAATAAGGTGACAAATGCATCCACCCCCTTGTGTCTTCTCATTATTCACGCCCTCGTGTTTCTATCAGCTCTTTTCCCAGGCCTGCATTCAGACTCTGGGCTTAAGACACACATTCACATTCCTCTAGAATGTTCCAACATGAGGGCACAAACACTGAGGTCAGATAAAGAAATATTGGACATATTTCTTCCTAAAATGTCCCGGCCCAGAGCAGTCTGTTTTTTTCCAATAAGGCTAAAATCATTTCCACCATGAAGGACTGACCACTAGGTTTTTTTCTGGCCTGTCTGCAGGGAAATACCCGTCCATAAACCACCAGAGATAATATAAGTCTTCAGCAACTAATTCCAACATTATTATATCCAGTAAAATGCCACCAACTCAGTAACTCGGTAAACTCAGTGCTTTGGCCTCATTCACAGCCAAAGCAATGAATGAGGAATCATGAATTTCATGAGAATAACCAGACATTAATTTAACATTTTCAGATCTAAGCTAACAAATACTTTTTGAAATAAAAGACTCAGTCCAGTATATGTTGAATTATTAAAAGATTACTTTTCAACTTTTGGGCCTTTTCCAGCTATTAACAAATGATTTATTTGAAATTTCTAAATAAAGCTAACAGATAATCATCAAAGAAAGAAACTCAACCTTTTTAAGTTGGATGATTATTGGAGTAAATATGAAATGAGTAGATTTGGCATTTCAATAAATACTCTTCACAATAAAAATGTCTATATTTCATAGTTCCAATTATTTCAAATGTACATTATGCATTTAAATAAAAGATGTAGCACAGTAACCAAGAAAGAATTTACTTTTCAAATTAAAGCCTACAGATACTCCTTAAAATAAAAGCCTACATCTTCCATGGGTTTGATTACTGTGATGGGCTCCACATCACTCACAAACCTAAGCCAGGCATTAAAACATGTTTATGATGAATTTTCTAAACAAAGCTCAAAGAAACCCTTCACTGAGCATTGATGAAGAGGGGAAAACCATTAAGTTGTTTAGATTATTAAAGGTTCTACTGTCAACCACCTGACTTAAATGAACAAGAGATTAAGAAGCCTCTTCAGCACTTGGTGACACGTGGAGGAGGTAATTTAAATCAGGTGTGCTGGAGCAGAGCCGCGTCTGAAACATGCAAGACAACGAACCCTGGGGACCAAGATGGAGAACCACTGAACTTGATGAACAAAAAATTGTTGGGAAAACACAAAACACAGTTCAAAAGTGCAGCTCTAGGTTAGATATTGGTAATGGATTTAAAGCAGGCATGAAAAAGTGGTTTTTATTGGCCTTTCAAAATAAAGGTCAAAACAAAATAAATTTATGCTTGGGCCTCAGCAAAACATTTGAGAAAATTTTTATTTCAATTTATATTATGCTGGGTTTAATGTCCCATCTAAATTTTTTGAGAGTTTTCTCTCTTTTTTATTGTTGTTCAGTCTGAAGCCTGACAGCATTTCAACTCACTGGAAACAAAGAAATAAAAGCAACAGAAACCAAAATGAAATGTACAGTCTTAACATGGTTAAACTTTTTCTTTAAGGAGCACTAACGTGAAGACATTTTAAATGGAAGCCTTTGTAGAATTTACCTATGCCAAGCAATTTTTCAGGACAGGGTGGCTTCTAAAAGTTGAAATGTCCCAACAATTTATTTATTTAAAAAAAGGAAATGTAGTTGTAGGGTGTTGAAACTCCAGAGATTTTTGTCTACCATTATTTCTGAAAAGAAACAATCATTTGAATGTCAGTCCGTTTGTCTGAGCCCCAAATAAACAGGAGCTTAGATCCCCCTCCTCCCACTGGGTTCATGCCATTGGCCAGTCTCATTCTGGTAACTCTCCCTGTGGTTGGCCAGTTGAATGAGGAGATGAGTAAGCGCATCCTAATCTTATCAGGAGAAGTCATCAGTTCAGTCAGGTGCCATGTGGTCAAATGCCCCCTGGCCTGTTTCTGCTAATGCTTGCATGTGTGTGGGTTTTTTTTTTTTCCCCCTTCTTCTTGGTTTAAGCTAATTATGGCTCAGGAGCTCACGTGTGTTTACTTTACATGTGTCTTTAGGTGTGAGCGTTTGGAGGAGCAGCTGAACGACCTGACAGAACTTCATCAGAACGAGATCCTCAACCTCAAACAGGAGCTGGCCAGCATGGAGGAGAAGATCGCCTATCAGTCCTACGAGAGAGCCCGAGACATCCAGGTGTGCCCATCGAACCTATGTCCACAACAACTTCACTGACGATAAAAGAAAACACGTGCTTATTTTACAACATAGTATGTAGATGGATTAAGATATTCTTAAGTTGCTGGGTAATAAAGCTAAGTGATGATGGGTCTCACTTCTGACTGGAGCTGAAATATTTTTCAGTAAAAATAACTAATTCATTAAATAAATTATTCTCTGTGTGTCTGAAGATTCTCTTCCATATTCTTATCTCGCCCCACAAACCTATCAAGTGTTTTTATAGGTCAAAAATGATAGCTGACTATTCACAATGTGCTGGCTTTTTAGTAATTACCGTTTCCTTTTAAACTGTTTATTTATTTATTTGGAGCTACATCTGCCCCATGTTGTACGTACTTTACTACAACATGTTGTACATGTGTGACTTCCAGTTTTAAGCAGTGGTAAGGTATTACAGGCTGGTCAGACGCGTGTTAAACAGAGGTGGGCACACACGCTGCAACAGTCAGTGGCTTTATCTCACCTTGCATATTGACACTGTAAACACTGTCGATACAAAGATCTGTCCAAAGAATCCTGTTGGTCCAAAACAAACACATTTCCTTGTAGTAGTCTCATGTTACTCTATGCTTCCCTGCTGGCATTAAGGGCTTGAGTTTTAGGTAAATGTCTCCTCATAACCCACAGCTGAAGCTGTTTCTGGCTGCTCTTCCTTACTCGGACAGCAGAGAGTGCTAGAAACCTGTGAGTGATACACTCCCATCCCTGAGATCAACACTTTGGGCCCCCGTTGTTCAATGTGATGTGGATTTTCGGTCAGCTGTTGAACTGTTAAGGCTCTAGATTATTTAAAAAGATTAATAAATAATTGAAACCAAAACAGAGAGACACCAGCCAATCATGAAGTTACAGAAGGATAATGACGAAAGCTGCGAAGCTTAAAGTTCATTACCAAGAGGAAGCAATCGTCCTTAGGTGTTATTCCCACTGAAATCTATAAAATAATTGAATAATTATAAAAAAATATATATAAATAAGATTAAAAAAATCTTAAATAAGAAAACTTCAACTAGTCTGCAAAAAAACTAGTACAAATAAGAAGTAAAATATCCAACAAGGTTGAAGTGGGAATAAGAGGTTTGCTCAAACTAGGTTATCTGCAATGTCTACCAGTTAAAAAGACATTATATTTGTAGACATTATATATCTTTAAAGACGTTCAAGGTGGTGTTTGATTACCAGACATTTTTCTCTGACAACCCAGGTTTTGGAAGCTCACTAATACTTGTTTGAAATGCAGATCTGACTATTATTATCTTATTTTCTCAATGAATGAGATTTAGTCCAGGGACATGAAGCTGCACTGAAGATCTCAGTCTTGCCGTTGATGACGCTAAAGTTTGCATTGTTCTTCTTTCATTTAGTATGTTTTTAAACATAAAACACCGTAAATACTTGTGTGTAGCGTAGTGCGGACCCAGCGGGTTGTACGTTTACGTCGAGCTTCAGTTTTTATTTACAAAAATGGTTTCTTGGCTGACCTTTTTCCCTTCTGGGTGTCATTTTCCACAGGAGGCCCTGGAAGCGTGTCAGACCAGGATCTCTAAGATGGAGCTCCAGCAGCAGCAACAGCAGGTCGTCCAGTTGGAGGGGCTGGAAAATGCCACGGCCAGGACCCTCCTGGGAAAACTTATCAATGTCCTGCTGGCCCTTATGGCCGTCCTTCTGGTTTTTGTCTCAACTGTGGCCAACTGCGTGGTCCCGCTGATGAGGACGCGCTCACGCTCCGTCTCCACCATCATCATTGTTCTCCTGCTGGCCTTCCTGTGGCGAAACTGGGACGCTCTGTCGGGGTACACGCATCGTGCTCTGCAGCCCCCAGGATGACCATATTGGCGCTTTGCTTTTGGATGATTATACTGTCGCTGCAGTCACGCAGGAGACTCAGAGAATGTGATTAGGTTGGGGTGGCTGCTTGGCCGTGCACTCTGAGCACATTTGGACACAACCTGGAACCTAGATGGAGAGGAAGAGTTAGTGAACAGCTGAGGACACTCAAACTGTGGAAGGAGAAGACTGTTTACAGTTCTAAAACGAAACGATATGGTGTTATCCCTCGCAGGATCCAACACTCTACTGTTTTGTCTTTGGAGTTTAATTGATTATAATGTTATTTCTAATAATATTTAATTTCCATTGTTATTTTATTCAGTACCATGTAGCATTATGACCTTCTCCTTTTACACAGAGGAGGATTTAGTCAGGAAACTGGGCTGGCGCCTCAGCCTAAAGGTCCAGTCTAATTTTAGAGTCATGTGGGAATGTGGTTGATTGCTTTTAGGAGAAGAAGAGAACTCTTACCTTTCTGTGATTGGTAGATTTGAACCGTGGCTATGAACTTTATTGGGAGTTGGTCCATTTTTGCTGTGATGAACTGGTTCAGAAGGACTGAATATGGCTGTTGTGTCATGGTAACTTAAGATGATGTTGTGTTTTCTTAGCATTTCTGATAGCTAAGATCACCTGCTTTGATTTAGCTCCCTTTCTAAGTGGAAAAAACTTGATTAATGAAGGTTATGAACGACAGATGAAGACTCAAGAAGACATGCTGCTTCCCGTTTAAAAAGAAAACAACCCATAAACAGAGAACATCTGTTAATTCTTAAGCATCTGCCATACGCGTAACACGGAAACAAAGCCGCTTGTTGTCATTAAGAAAATTACATGCAAACCAGTTCTGCTGCTAAAAGCAATGACGGAGCGCTGTTGTCCATCTAAAATCAATTTGCCAGGATAATTGCCTCCCACCTGCCATGTTTGATATGATCAGTTTAGGGAAAAGAGACCGCTGGTGCTCATCCAGCCCCGTCTCGGCAGGATCAGCAATGATGCTGCCCAATATCGACGGTGCAAGTCATCTCCACTGCCATGCAAATGCACACTGTCCGTCTTTAACACTGTACTAAAACATTCTCCCTGCGTATGAACAGTTTTTTTTTTTTTTTGTCTTTTTTTCTAGCACTAACTCTGTATTTAACACCCAGTGCCAAACTTGAGTTGAAACCGGGTTGACTGGCACAACTAAGACGATGCTCTGCACTTTTCACATATGGCATGAATGTACGCTGCAGGGTCGTCAGGGACGCAGCTCGTAGTTCTCATCAAGTCAGAGGCTCTACGTGATTTAGAGACCCCCCCCCTCCCACCCCACCATCACCACTACACCACCTCCTGGATTTTCAGTGGCAGATTTATTAGCTTGATCATCAAAACTGTCCAGCCTCTACTTTAGCACTGCTTGTGACGGCACGTGTCAGGCTGAAGTTTAACAAATCTTTGATAGACTCTTAAAAAGGTTTCACTCTCTAAAGGAAAAGTTGACTCGGGTCAGGATCACCCTCATCGCGGTTTTGACGAGAAAACCAACAAAGAAGAACTCGGAAGGTTTTGTGTCAAAATCATTGTAATCTCGGATTCCCTCAAGATAAACAGATTTTAAAAATGTATAATGTATTTATTCATCTGTTTTATTTTGGGATGAGGAGAAGAGCATTTGAGTTGAGTGAGCTGACCATTAACCTTGCATGACTTTTTCAGTAACACCTATAATGTAGGGTTGTGTGCTAAACCACTTCAGTGCCTTCTGATGTCCTTTTCTAAGTGTGGAATAAATAAAGTGCATTCCCAACTAAGCTTTTTTTTTTTTTTCCTAACCATTATTACATTTTTTGTCTGCAAGGCATAGAGTACAGCCAGGTACAATGTGACACAACATTTTTATTTCGAAACATTCTAAAATGCCAGAGAGAGGTTTAGATGATGTCCTGGCACGTTTCTTCACTCATCCTTCCAAAACCGGATTTTATCACCACCAAATTTCAATATTGATATTGTGTTTTGGGGATGCAGTGCCATTCGCATTGTAAAGGTGTAAAGGCAATGACATCGGGCCAGACAATGTTGTCCAAATGTTTAGCACCAAACTTGAAAGGGGCTTTATCTTCAGAAGTGGAAATCCTTCTGAAGAGAGCATTGAAAATTATTTAGGTAGAGAATACCCAGAAATTGTACTCAAGTAAGAGCAGCACTACTTCAGCATATTTTTACTTGAGTAAAAGTAAGAAGTATTCCATAATATGCTGCCTGAGTACCGAGGCTCAGGCAGTGACTGTTATGATTTATTATCATAAATCTGGTAATATGGTAATCATCATATTACCAGATTTTATAATGATGTCATTAGACAGAAAAAGATATGTAAAATAATTAGCAAATTCTGGTAGTTTAAAACAGAAATAATACAAAAGCATAATTACAGAGTTAAAAAGCCTATGGAGCCCCAAAAGGGGCATTGAAGGAAAAAAATTAACTTTCTGGTGAGCACCAGAAAGTTATTTTTTTTTTCCTTCAATTTTCCTTCAGAGTCTCCATACAAGATAAATTTAAGTAGAAGAAAATACTTTTCAAAATCAAATTAAGACACACATCTGTACTGGACATGATAGTCACTCAAAGCCTATTGGAGATCTATGTGATGAACTAAGGATGAAGCCATCGAATTTGGAGAAGCTTAAAGGATTTACCAGGTTTTTCATGTGACAAGTGACTGCAGGTTTAATCCAGCCAAACCTCTAACCCTCTTGAACATGTCACTTGACATTTGTTTCGTATCAACTACAATAACACGATGAGCCACATCTGGTCATTTGTTCTCAGAGTTTTGTACTTTTACAGATTTTACATTCCAGCCACTAGATGGTGTTCTTTCATCAGGCATTTCACTAATATATCAGCAGCTCATGAACGCGTATATATAGTGTGCTTCCAGAGAGATGGAGTCCAAACATAAATAGCTGTTGCTCCTTATCAAGAAGGAAACAGGTTAGGTGCTAAATGGGTCACCACTGGGAGTGTTCTAATGATAAATGCGCGAACTCCTTGTTTTACTCCCGTTGCATTTTAACGGCCGGCTGAGGGTATTTGACGCTGACCCGTCTGACCCAACCTTGGCTGCATTCCTCCTAAAATACACACCACCGTTCACCTGCATCTTACTCATTGTGTCGCGCAGTTTAAAGGTAATGATGTTGCACTTTATCACTTTCCTCCCCTTCCACGCAGCCAGATTTGATGCGCCTGGCTGTGCGCCAAGGAAAACACGCGCGGTGCACTTATCTGTCCAGCTGAAAGCTGCAAGTATAGTGACCGGGGGGAGGGAGGAGAGAGGAGAGAGTGAGTTTTGTCCCCCAGAGGAGTCCACGTTAAATTGGCACAGGGCGATTCCACACGATTTAGCATCAACTTTAATTATTGCGTGTATTCAGAGATAACACTTCTCTGGCTCGCCTGCGAGCTGATTTATGCAGCGTCTGACTCGCTGGTTCCACAACCAAGTATTCTATTTAGGGATGTGAGCATATGCTCACTTTATCCAGATTTCAAAAATGCAAACCATATTCACATTTTTTTAAATATTTCTTTGGAGTCGGGGGCGCATGTGTTTGGACTTGAAATATTTATGACTTGAAAGAAATCCGCAGTAGATGTCAGAGCCCGGAAAGGTGCGCTTTACGCGTCCATCTGGTTGCACTTTCACGGTTCTTACCGCGCCTTCTGTGCCCAAAACGGAACCCTTCGGATCTGCAGAACTAATCTGAGAGTCGGGCGATTTGGAGAGCACAGAAGGTGGGACGGTGACCCGTCATTAACCTCGAGATGAGCGGAACCACAATACCAGGATTACCAGGATGGCGGTGGTGGAGGCTCATCTTGATGGCAACCTACATTCAAAAGGAAATCATTAGTTTGCGCACTTGCGTGAAAAAACAAACAAACAAACAGGTTTTTAAAAATCACAATAAATGACTGAACTGTTGCTTTGCTCTATGGAGATTTTGACCAACGTTCAGTCTTTTTGGGTACATGCCAAACATCCTCTACTGGGAAAAGTCACTAAGCTGAAAAAACAGTTGTAGAATCCTCCTGAAAAATTGCATCTATAGCTAAAGTGAAGGTACAGAAAGGGAACAGAGCATCTAACGTCTATCAGTGCATCTGTCCAGGAGAAGGGCACCAACAAATTATTTCTAGATGTTTTCAGTGAGACAATGAATTAGAGGTTTTAAGAAAGTTACTCTTTTCTTAGTTCAGTCTATGAAAGTTCACACAAAGCTCAGTGTGTGAACTTTAAAAGTTCAGTAAGAAAAGGGAGAAGTGTTTTCTTTCAGATGCTACATGGAAAGTATTTGGGACAAAAAACAACAACAACAACAGTGTGTATTATCAAAAGAACAAAATGGCCATTTTGGAACATGGTGGTGGCAACAGCATGATGTGGGTTGATGGAACTAAACAGTTTGGGTCAAAATCAATAAAATAAGAAAAGTTTAAATATCAGACAGGTATAACCCTTGACATTCAGGTGTCTGCTAGAGAGCTAAAGATTAAAGGTGATTTTAGTTGTAAGCCTCACAGTGAGC
>NW_006800074.1:821862-834995 GCF_000485575.1 Poecilia formosa
TTCTGGTAATTCAGCAAAATCTGCCATTTTACATCGGTGTGTGAACTTTAAAAAGTGACTGTAAAAGTTGAAATGAGCGATTTGGCTTTTTTTTTTTTTTTTTTTTTTTTAGCAGCTGTTGCACCCGAGTTGATGTTTTGATAATAAAATCGAAAATATGAGAGCAAAGATCAATCAGGCAGACAGAGTGCTCTCAAAGGACAATATATGTCATATCAGGGAGGCAGCACCATTCATCACGGTTAATGAGATGACACCCCTGCTTCTGTGAAAGAGCAAGTTTTATTATATTAGGAATGTATTATTATTGCTTTCGTTATTAATCAATATTGCAGAGAAACGTGACTGCAAACAAGTTTTGTTTTCAGAGAATGTCTGTAAATTGCGCATCACAAAATATATACACTTAAGTAGTTTTATTTAAAGAAAAAATGTGTAACTAGACTACTCTAATGTGTCTCTGCTGAGCTGCGCGGCGGGCAGAGGGGGACAGAGGCAGAGGAGGCAGCCTGAAAAAGGAAACACGACTCGTTTATCGCGTCATTCTGGGCTCGGCCGTTGAGCAGGAAACAGCCTTTCCTCTCGGATTGTCGCCGTCGGAACAAACATACATTTTTGTCCTTGCTCAATGCACCCCTCGGCACAGAACACGCGGAAGCCGGTCAGAAGGAAGAATGCCTCCTTCGATGGAGATAGCCGTCCTGCTCCTCGGCGTCCTGGCTTTGGAGACGCGCAGGAGCGCCAGCGCGCTGCACATCCAGCAGGCGTTCGCGTCTCCAAACCTCACCAATAACTTCGTGGTGGATCCGGTGTCCAGGAGGGTCTACCTGGCCACTGTCAACACGGTGTACCAGCTCAACGGGACCCTGACCGTGGAGGTGGAGAAGAGGACGGGGCCGGTGGAGGACAACCTGTTGTGCCATGCGCCACAGCTGCCCCAGGCTCCGTGCGAGCATCCCAAATCCCTCACTGACAACTACAACAAGCTCCTGAAGCTCGACCGGGAGCAGGGGGTCGTGGTGATGTGTGGATCTGTGTACCAAGGCTTCTGCGAGCTGCGGAGGATGGGAAATATTTCAGAGATAGCGGTGGAGTTCCCACCTCAGGGCGAAAAGACGGTCTTCCCCAGCATGCTCAACATCGCTGCGAATCACCCGAACGCGTCCACAGTGGGGCTCATCTTCAAGAGCCACGGGGGGAACACCCGGCTTTTAGTCGGGGCCACATACACAGGAGCTGGGACTCAGTTCTTCCCAAAGAACCACAGTAAGGAGGACCTGCGCTTTGAGAACACGCCGGAGATCGCAATCCGCTCCCTGAACGTCAAGGATCTATCCAGGCTGTTCACCTATGACATCAACCCCTCTGAGGATAATGTGTTCAAAATCAAACAAGAGGTCAAAACCAAAAACAAGCTCAACTTCGTTCACGCCTTCATCCAGAAAACTTACTCCTACATCGCCTTTAACAACGACGCCAAAATGGGCCACAAGGAGAGCCAGCCGAACAGCATCCTGGCTCGGATATGTCTGGACAGCGACATCCCCCGAAAGTCCACCGGGTCGGAGAGTAAGAAGCTCACCGAGTCCTACATTCAGATGCCTCTGCAGTGTGGAGCTAACGGGAACATTTACAACCGCCTGCTGTCCGTGTACCCCGCGGAGGTCCACGGAGGGAGCGGTGGGGGCCCGGAGCCCTATCTGTTTGGAGTGTTCTCCAAGGCGGACAGAAACTCTGCGCTGTGCGCTTTCAAGTTTGGAGACATCGAGGCGGAGATCCGACAGGGCCGCTCGAACTGCTCCAACTCCCCCAGCAGCGATGTTCAGGTGCTGGACAGCGTGATCCAAGGCTCCGGGGCCGTCTGCATCCAGAAGGGAAATATAGTGGTAAGCTTCACTTATGAAAATAAACAGTTTGCAAACATTGTTTACACCCTTGAACTTTTTGGAACTTCATTTATTTGGATTTTAAGAAACACAATAACACAATGTAAAGAAAACCACATGCGCCACATTGGTTGGAGTATAGCTTTTTAAGTTAGAAATCTGAAAGTGTGGTGTACACTTATAGTTTCCTTTACTGAGATACCCATAAATAAAATTCCACCCAACCAACTGGCTTCAGAAGTAAAATATTTCCACTTGATTATATAATCTAATGTAACAGCCAAATTGTTTTGTGCTGCAGAAAACACAGCATCTCATCATGAACAAAACATGCTTTAGATGAAATATTGTGATGTCAGCAGCATGATGTGGGGACAGGGAAGTCAGATAAAGTTACACACAGGGAAATCCCAGAAGAAATCCTGTTAGGATCTGCAAATGACATAAGAGAAGTTTGGAGGTTGGCCTTCCAACAAAACATAGTCCAGACTTAAATCTAATTAACGGTTGTCTTAATTAGATTTAATTAACATAGTCTGAAAGAGCTCCAGCTGTTTTTTCCAAACAAGTACTGGTAAAAACTGACTTCTCTTTATGTGCTAAATAAAAGCTTGGAGTTGTAACTGTACAAAATATTGCTCTATAAAATACTAACCCAGACATATGACTACAGGTACACACCACACTTTTTAGATTTTTAGTTGTAAAAATAAAAATAAAATGTTCAGAATGCCAATGTGGCATTCTGTGCCATATTCAGAGTCTCCAGTCCTCAAAGCAGTTGTCTCCAGTTCGACTCCTGCAATTTCCTATATGCTTGGATATCTAATCCACACATTTTGTTTTATTGCTATGCTGTAAACATAGAAACAGAATTTGCTTACTTATGAAACATAGGGCCCTATAGTTCCTCAGGGTGCAAACATGACTACTGTATCTCACACAGAAAGTTAACCTCCTGAGCCCTGAGGCTCCTGGCTCAGAGAGAGGATCTCCTATGTAAGAAATAAAGGTCATTAGAGATGAAAAGATCTTTAGAGCCACTTGAAAGGTTGTGGGAATGTTCAGACTCCCCTCACATCTAACAGCTCTGCTCTTCTCTGTCTTATCAAATCTGAAGCACAGAAAGGGTTAACAGCTTACTATGTTTTTTTTTTTTTTGTTGTTGTTTTTTTCTGCTGCAGTTTATACTTGTGAGTTTTTGCCGCTAACTATAGCTCAGCCACAGATTTGGTTGCAGTGGTCGAGTACAAATAGCCGCTTTGTTGCTGTCCCGTGGTCAGACATTATCTTGTATTTCCACTCACATACCAGGCTAAATATCTGCCCTTAAGGAAACATCAATGCTGGAAACTATATTTACCCTCTGTTCGGATGCCGTCACACAATGGAGGCAAAGTGAATCGGGAATGTGATGAAATTCCAGATTTCTGTTGTTGTGGTTCATACTGCCACAGTTAAGGTCAAAGGATGCTGCTGTGGCGCGACCAGGGAGCTGCCCTGCTCCACGGCACCGCCTTATTGTCTGTGGGCCCCGGGGCCACTCCATCCATGACCCGTTTTCTGAATGGATCTAACATCCTACTTGGTCCTCAGGCCTTTGCAATATAGACAACTTCTTGTTCAAAAGCAATTTAGTCCAGATTTGTTTTTCCGCTTTTGATGTCATAAAAATACTTCTCATAGAAAAAAGTTAGTCCCTTTGGTTTTACATTTATTGGCTGCGGACACGTGATCCTTTTTGTAGTTGACAGTTTGAAGGCCAGCGCTGAGGGAAAGTCAGACACAATTTATGATAAGAGCGATGAGGCTGTGAGCAGAAGGGGCCCGTGGGAAACAACGCTACAAATATCCACTGTTCTTAATTCTTTCCCTCCCTTTTCTTTTTACTTCTTTCTTTTCTTTTCGTTTTCCTTTTTGGCTGAGCATGTTCTAAAATATTCAGCAAATTCCCAGTAGATCCTGGTGCTCATCCGAGCGTGGCGCTAATGTTTTATCACTGCTTACCGAGGATTTGACAAAAGCAAAGTCTTATGAGTGTTGAAGAGCATTGTAATCCCTTTTCAAGTATTCACTGACATGCCCACAAAGTAATTTAGAAGAACGAGCAGCACCAGAGTGATAGCTCCTATCACACACCACTTGCTTTCCACCAGACATTAATCACGCCGTGCTCCTGTTGTGCGCTCTGCTGTCCTGTCTTCTAATCTGTGTGAAAAACTGATGAGGATTGATCTCTTTTTCATTTCATCTTCCCTTCCAGTTGCAGCCTGAGCAGCTGGACTGCGGCGCCGCCCACCTGCAGCACCCTCTGGCTCTACGGAGGCCTCTTAGGGCCATTCCTCTTTTTGGAAACTCAGCCCTCAGTTCGGTCTCAGTGGATAATGTGCACAACCACACTGTGGTATTTCTGGGAACCAGTAACGGGCGTCTTCATAAGGTGAGGCCCACTGTCGCAGCATTACGGGTGAATGAAACTTCCATTGAATGCATATCTAAGGGCTAGACCCCCCTCCTGATATTATCCTGAAGAACTTATTTTAGGTAGGGGTTAAGCTGAAAAATGGGACATTCAGCAAACAGATACACGTCAGTTCTAATAGAACACACATTACTACTAATTATAAATGCATAAATGTGGTGTAAATAGTTTTAAATGCTACTGCATTATTTTTTTATGCTTGTTAGCCAAGGACAACAAATAAGGCTGAATGATATCTGGAATATATAGAACTGGGATAGTATTGCTGAATATTGCAACAATATTGATTGTTATTAACCCATCTTTCATTTTTTTCCCCCTTCATCACTATCTCTTCTCCCAACCGTATTAATTTTTGCATCAAAGCTGGTAAAAAAATTATGATCATCATGAACATCATATGCCAGGAAAATTCCTCCAAAAGGCCGAATATATTCCTGGTATACAGGCCTTGAATGCTTGGTTCTTAAAGGGGAGACATTACGTGTTTTCCATGCACATAGTGCCATTTTACAACACAATCAAGTAACTAATTACTGGGGCTGCTGCTAGTCAGTCGCGGGGTAGAGAAGCTCTCTGAGGTGGGGGCTCGGCTGGAGACTGCAGTGCCGAGAACTAGCTTAATGGAAATAGGCGTTACTTTATGAGAGCAGGCATTTAGGCATCCCAAATGGCTGCTAAAAATGCAAGAATTACTCAAAAGTGCATGAAAGAATCAAAGCAACATTCCTGGTATGTGTTCGATAACGTAATAACGCCATAATATGACATAAAGTTTGAAAAGAGTCAGTTTTACTTAATAACCCCCCTTTAAAATGCAGCATGCTAAATATTACACTAAAATAGTCATTTGCACACATGGAAATTGTGATGACAGCTTTGATTTGACATATTGTAGAGCTGTAATACTGAAAAGTTGGATTTTCCGGGTTCCCGGTCAGAAAAACAAAACAAAACAGCCTGCTGATGCTGGAACTCAGGCCGGGAACATCAGAGCTCACGGAGCAACCTTGAGTTTCAATATGGCTGCAGGCATACAAAATGTAATGAATGTTGCCAGTATAAACCGAAAACTATGCACCTCTGACGGCATGTAGCCCGTTAAACCAGTGGCACACATGTTGTTGTAAAATATCCGTTCCCTTTGTGTTTCAACACATAAAACAGAAAGAGAAATATATTGTTTTTGTCTTGTTTTCCTAGTTAGCTGCAAAACAAATAGGAAATCCTGGTGCTTTCCGACTTGTAACCGGGACGCTCTCATCCTGGGGCAACATCATTTCCAGCTCCCAGCTCTGAACAGCGAGACGACTTAAATGCAGCATAATTCCAAATGTCCGTTGGTGAAAAATAAATATACCCTATAGTAATGCTGCAAAACAATACAAATTTCTTCTCTTTGTTCTAGAAGGTGTTTCACCTTTCATCTTAAAGGCTTCTTTATCATATCTGAAGGAAAGACATCCATGGAGCTTATAAAGGCTGGGGTATTCTAGGGTGGAGGTTCATCTTCCAGTAAGATCAGAAACTAAACAAACAACCACACATGCAAAGGGTGTTTCAGATTGAAGCATATTTGTGTATTAGAAAAGGCCTAGTCAAAGTCCTTACTTTAACCCAATTAAGAATCTGTTGCGAGACTTAAAAACTGATCTTCAGAGCCTCCTCTCTGATTGAGTTTGAGCTATTTTGTAAAGTAGAACTGGTGGGAATAGATGTTGAAAGCCTTTAGAGACAGACCTGGACAGAAACATAGACTTGGTGAGGGTGAACACAAATACACACCTTAGTTGTTCACACTTTCATTTAAAGAAAAACTTTACTATTATATACATCTGGTTTTGCTTTGCAACTATGAATTAATTCATGTTCATCTAAATCCCAGTAAAATACGCTAGCCTCTCCTTACACCAGTACAAAAAATATATTAGGATGCCTTAATCCTTACAAATGTTTGGTAAAGAATGATGAGCAATGGGTAAAAAAAAACAGACTAAAAGCGCTAACTCCTCAGGTCATAGAGTTATTGCTGTATAAAATGGCCCCTCTGAAAGGAGCTCAAGTTTTTAATTTGATTGAGCCCTGAAGCTTGGAAAAACTGTTGGATCAGGAGACACGCACGGATGCTCTGATGTGGCTGCCGCAGCTGTCAATAAAGCTGAAGGTGTGTGAGAAAACACTCAGAGAACAAGCAGGACTATCTGCTTTCATCCTGTATCTTCTCAGCTCTGTCATCACTCCATCCCCCCCACTAGGTCTTCTCCGCTTCAGTCATCGTCAGGTCATCCCTAAGCAGCCCTAATCATGCGCTCTAATGTTCCTCAGACCTGGTTATTGTCTGAGAGAAGCTCTTTAACAAGACTCAGTGAGGACTCGTGACTCAGCCCTGCCATGTGTTGGCCCGCGACCTCCGCTTTTACACATCCACCGACCATCCAGCTCGTGTCTAATTAGCAGCATTCCTTAATTCCTGTCTCAGTCACATTCCCAGTCGCCCCTGACTGAGATCCCTGCGAGCGCAACAATCTGCTGTCTTCAGATGCCTGTGGAAACAACGCAAGCCGACTCTGAAGGCTTGCTTTGCATGAGCTCTGTGCCTTTTACAGCATTAAAACCATACTGCTGGGAGCCAGTGGGGGTTGGGGGAAGCTCATTGTTTGGCCCCAACTGAGCTTGCCGTAATTGTTTTTTTTTTGTTTTTTTTTTTCGGAGGCTTTTTGCCGTAAACCAGATGCACCACATTGGTCGGAGTGGTGTAAACAGCACTGAGTGTGTATTTGTGTGAGTCTGTTTGCCTGATTACAGGTTCGACTGTGTTTTTTAGGTGTTTGACTTTGTCTGCAGGCCATTGCGAGAAGGTTTAGTGATTCCACGTGTTTACTTAGATGGATACAAACCCTGAGATTATGCATGTGTGCGTCAACCTTGTTAAATCCAGAGTGTGGCGTTTCGGTGACCTTGCAGCAACAACTTACTTGCTTTGTGCTTTTTAGCTGTATGTGGCTCTGATTGTTTGCGTGCGTATTAGCGTGCATGTGTGTGGTGATGATTGTGCATGCGTGTGTGTGCCCTGAGGATAGAGCTGTTACAGAGGTTAATGGTGCTGTTAGTGTGTGTAATGTGATTCTGACTGTGAGTTTGGCTCAGACTAAACACAGGGGAGCAGTGGTTCAGATTAAGTTAGACCTCCTTTACTGTCTTTGAGAGAGCCCTCACTGAAGTAATTTGTAATTACATGCATTTTTTTAATGAAGTCTCTCCCTCCCCATTACGACTGACTTCCATTTTCCTGCGTCTGGCAGTTTCCGCCTCTATCGCTCTCTCTCTCTCTCTCTCTCACTCACATCCAAATTTGCTCCCTCAATCTCTCACTTCATCGCTCCACTGTCCCTTCCTCCCCACGTGATTCCATTTTTATTTCACCTCAGCCTCAAATGTAGAAAAAAACAACAACCTTTGATTCACTGTGGAAACAAACTTTATCTACAGATATTGAAATAAAGGGTGCAAAAAGATGTAATCACACTAAACATTTCCTGTTTTAAGTCAGTTTGGATAAACAAAGCCCTTTCTGTTTGCTATTATTCTGGTTGCTCCAGAATAATAAGGGAGGGATTTTTGAAAATAAGTTTTGAAAAATAAGCTTATAGACATACTATTGTCTATAAGCGCCAGACAATAGTTTGCAGGGCCTTTTGTCCCATTCCTCCTGACAGAACTGGTGTAACCGAGTCAGGTTTGTAGATTGCCTTTACTGACTTTAAAGTTTTGTGACGTTTGCTCCAAAAATGACTTTGTTATCCATATGCTTCATTGTACCTAAATGGTGGTATGTTTTGGATCATTTGCACCCAAGCTTTAGCTTCCTGATTGAAACCTTGAGACTTTGCTCTAATATGTCAACTCCTCTCCAGTTCTTTCCTCGGGATGCCATCTTCTTGAAAAGTGCACCAGTCCCTCCTGCAGTAAAACACTCCCGACATGATATTGTCTACATTGTACATCACATAGTGATGGTTCTCAGGTTTGCTAGCTTCCCACCTTTTTCCACAAAATGTAAAAAATGATCATTACGGCTGAACAAACACCAAAACATGTCCAAGAAAAGTTAAGGCCTTCGCCTTGAGTGTGTTTCCAAATTGTAGTCTTGCTTTTGATGTTTCTTTTACAGTAGATTAGTCTTTTAGCCCGACTGCATTCAGAACTGTGAATGATAACTGACTGGTTTCAGCCAGCATCTATTTAAGGTCTTTTGGTTTTGTTATAAAAATAACAAAAATTTATTAAAATTTAAAATTTAAAATTTATTAAATAAAAGTTTTATTTCCTCATTGTATTTTGAGGCGATGCTTTAAATGTCATCCACAAAAAAAAAGAAATAAAAATAAAATAAAGTGTTCTGGCATTTAGAAAATAGAATAAAAATACATAAATTGGAAGTTGTTTATTTTGATTTAAAACTAAATAATGGTTACAGAAAACTAATGTGACCTTTTATGCAGTGTATGTTAGTATCTGGTATAAACTACATTTCTCTTGCTGGCTCACCTCTATCGATCTTTATTCTCCTGGTTGTACACATCCAAAACATGCTCACACAGAGAGAGAGGACAGGAGAGAATGAGTGCACAGCAGCTGAGCGTTCCTTGGTTGAATAGAGCCTTTGATCTGCATGAAGATAGATAGAGAATGGAGTCAGAGCGACCTGCCAGTGCAGCAGGTGTTTTGCTGGCTGACCGGGTGGCGCTTTGTGCCACAGCTCACCTCCTATTCTTTACCCTTTCCAGGTGTGTGGGCCGCTGTTTGCAGGCTCCTCGCTGTGTCACTCTCTGCGTGTGTTCGCAGTCACTGGGGTGCAGGCTGAAGACACAATACAGCTGCTCACTATCCCCACTGTGTGTTGCTTATAGAAGTGGTGGGTGGCGTTTAAAAATGACAGCAATATTTGGAGCCTGAGACAATGTCTTTCATCCGGCTTTACTAAGCTTCTGTCTGCTTCGGTTTAAAATTACCCGGCCTGGCTCAGTAGGTGGTGACGTTTGTTTTTCTTGCGCAGTTCAATGCAGAAATATTCTCCTTTCTTGGACATTGTCCCATTTTGACATGTTACCGCCAGAAATTATTATTTTTTTATTATTATTATTATTCAAATGAAGTGGAAAGAAAATGATAAAAGAATGTGAACATCTGTAAAGTGAGGGGCTCGTTTGTATCCACAACCTTTACTCTAAATCCATTTCAAACACGTTTCTT
Source organism: Poecilia formosa (assembly GCF_000485575.1). Lineage (NCBI taxonomy): Eukaryota > Metazoa > Chordata > Actinopteri > Cyprinodontiformes > Poeciliidae > Poecilia > Poecilia formosa. The sequence continues at coordinate 831,484 of NW_006800074.1, forward strand.
CAAATGTCATGTAAATAGTTAGCAAAGTTTAGCTGCTTGTTCTTTTTTAATAGAAAACAATGCAAGTGTTCTGTAAAGACCTCAAAGTTTTGAAAATAAAAAGAGTATAGTATAGCAGCAAACCTGTCAAGACATGACACCTAAACAGGAATCTCCATCTTGTGGGTCGAAAATGTCTCTTCAGATCCTCCACTGTGATAAGATAAAATGAGGAATTGATCAGTGCTTTAAAATGTAAAGCCACGTAACCAAATGCCGTCCTTTGAAGTTTTAGTGTAAAGAATATTTTTGTTTTGTAATTTGTTTGTGTTTTGGTTGCAAACTGTGGTGTTTTTGGCATCGTTTTCTAAAAATACGCAATGTTATGCCAAAGAATAAATATCCATTCTCTTTTGTGTAAAGGTTTAATGAACAACATAAAAATTGTGCTTTAATTTGAAAATCTAAACAAATATAGTATTGTAGATATTGTAAAAACAAGCTATTTCAAGCTTCTCTTACACAATGACCAGCATTTCTGCCTCTAAATACATTTCTAGGAGAAAAAAAAATTGTTTGGGTGCAAAGGTTGTTGACCCCATGACCTAAAGTGACAGAGAAGCAGTGAAATGGTCCATGGTAGATGTGCAGATTCACAGCTCAGATGGAAGAATCTCTTAACAGGATAGAGCATAAGTCTGATATCATTTTAGTGGTAAAAGAAGGCCTCTGCTGAAAGAAAGCTGTAAGCAGTCCTGTCTAAAATTTAGATATTCAAATAAACCCTTCAACATGAAGCATGTGGAAGAAGGTGCTCTGATGAAGTAAAAGGTTATGTGGAGGACCTAACACTGCGCGTCACCATAGACATACCATTCTCACTGTGAAAAATACTGGTGGCAGCATCATGTCCACAACTGGAGTGAATGAACGGATAATTACAAGACGAACCTGGAAGAATTTACAATCTGTGTTAAAGCTGCAGTAGTTAACGTTCGAAAACATTTGTTGAAACTGTCACTGTGTTGTGACTCGATAACATGAGACAGATAATTTGTGAAAACTATCATGCTCCTCCACCTCCTTCCTGAGCGACTACTGTAATCTGCAGAAATGCACATCTCCCAGTCAGAAACCAAAAGGCCAGGAAGAAGGTCTTAGTGCTGTCAATCACATTTGTATATCCGCTGCTCAGTGCGCTAACAGTGGAGAAACAACTTGCTGTTACAAGAGCTCCTTTTGACGCTGGGAGAGACATGCCTCAAACTAAAGCAAAAGGAAGGCTGAGTGTGGATGCACACCAACCCTTTTTAGAGTTTCATGTGTGAAAATCTAGAAAATGATCCATTATTGCCTTCCACTTCAAACTACAAGCGCTGCTTTGTGTCGGTCTATCACATAAAATCCCAGTAAAATAAATTACTGACAAAAAAAAAAAAAACCTGGAAAAAGTTCTAAAAGTGTGAATGCTATTCTAAGGCCCCGTGCATGTCCCACAGATGGAGAGGCGACAGTGCCCATGATTGTCAATAAAAGTGTCAGTCAGTGTGCCAGTTCCCTAGAATGGCAGGATGTCTCCACTGAAGAGAAACCCAGTGAATTACAGAAATAAGGGCTTTCTCTGTTAGCGTGACAGGAAGTCTCACTCAGCGCTGTTTGTTTTTCCTACAGAGCTCTTTATGTGCGAGTGTGTCTGTGTGTGCATATGTTTGTGCGTACGTGTTAATATTTCACCATTTTATTATCTTGAGCTGTAAGACGGCCAGTCTGTAGATAAATCACAGCTCGGCAGAGCAAGATTAGGCACATTTGCTCGAGCAGAGAATCTCCTAAAATGTTTTTGAGCGGGTGAAACAAGAAAAAAACATATTCAGGAAATTAAGTAATGAACTAAAATTATTTTAAGGATTTTTTTTTGTTTGTTTGTTTCTTAAGACTTGCCGATACTCGCAGTTGCTGTCAGACATGAAAGCTTTTAACATGCTGAGTTGAAGTTTCTACTGTCAAGTTGGATGATTTAGGAGGGACTCTGTCAATTTGTCATTTCACCTATTTGTACCCAAACATTTCCATTTCACCCCATGCTGAGCTATTTGCCTCAAATTGCTGACTTTGCATTAAATTTTGCAAAACCTCTTGAACATAGGATGTGGTCATGTGAAGGCTGATTGAGCTTCATGTATGAAATCAGTTCTCTGGTAGAGTTTTTCTTTGACACTCAGTTCTCCTTTAGATAGTTTTTAAGCTTTAAGATACTTCTTTTGTCCTCCGCTTCGCTTGTCAACTTTCCACCTTTTGAGGAAAAGGAGTAAAACAGCAGCCGTAATCCACACAGAAACTTTAAAGGACCTTCAAGGGAATCACTGATGAAAACTGATTGTGACTCTCGGAAGTAAAAAAAATAGAGAAATTGGAAGTGCTCTAAAAAACTTTTGCCAAATACAGCATTGTTCTCGGCAAACGATTCATTAATATTTCAACAAGCAGCTCCTGGAGCCTCCGATGACACCTTTCCCGACATGGGAAGGAGCAAGCCGATCGGCAGGCTGACGAAACCTCGCAAACATTGTTGTAGGTGGAAGCAGCCTCCCAGCAGAGATCATTATGTGCAAGTTTCTGTCGGGAGTCACCAAGCATGTATAGACAAATGTCAGAAAGCCTGAATTTGTTCAATCAGCAGAAAGCAAATGCAATTCATGTTGTCTTGTAAATCATGTGGTGCTTAGATAAAGCTAGTGGTGCCAGACTGAGGTTCTCTGGTACGTTTGATCTTAATTCACACTGATTTCTACTCTCACTCTATCTTGGCAGCTGACCCTCTTCCCTAACATGACCTTGGCCAGCCAGAGGAACATGAAGCTGCCAGCTGGCGAAGCGGTCCACCACATCATGACTTTCGACCCCAACGACGGCAATTTTCTTTATGTCATGACCTCTCACCACGTAAGCACCCGAGCACAGACAAGGTTTCAGGCGGTAGATGTTTACTGCTAATCTGCACAGATGTCACAGACAGAGGAACCACAAGAACCACTTTCAGAACACATCTGCTAAAATCCAGGCTCATTGCTTCCATTTAGCAGAACACGGTTAGATTTGTTGTGGCGCTCTGAGCTCCTTCAGAGTTCAAAGCTCCCAGCTGGTTTCACAACTGCTGCACTTAAGGCTCTATGCGGTTGCACCTACAGCATTTATGTCACATAACATCGGTGTACCTGATTTCTTTCTGTGAAGAGATTAAATCACATTGCTTCCTGTTGCAGACACATTTTAATATGCACACTGAGGAGCTGAAATTGTTTTCACACATTTTATGGGAAGTTGTTGCAAAAGATCTCGTTAGCAACATACAGCACGATCCATAACCTCTTGAATGTCATTTTGAAATCTGTAACATTTGACTGAAAATTGAATAGATTGACCTCAAAGTTTGGAAATATGACACAAATACATTGTTCTTTGCAAACTGCCATGCACACGTGTTCTAGACAGAAAGCACTGTAGAAAAAAACAGGTACAAAATTATATATATA
>NW_006800074.1:835005-906771 GCF_000485575.1 Poecilia formosa
TATATATATATATATATATATCCAGAGCTTCTCAGTCAGTAAAAACTCCCCAATCATTGGTAGAGTGATGTTATGTTTTTTTTGTTTTTTTTTTCATTTCATTGTAATTTCACCAATTTTGACAATTTTGACATTGAAACCAGGGATAACAACAATGGTATATGTACAGTGACCCAGAAATGTAAAAAATTTTTTTAAAAAATGCATCAACAAAATCACAAGCTGAAGTTACGCTAAAATGAAAGTTATGCTAAACATGCTAGCATAGCTTCTGTTGTAGCTTTTGTTTTGTTGTGAATTCTGCATTTTGTCAACCCTTCCGGGTCATATTAATGATGATAATAATAATAACTACAAAATCCCTTTTTCATGCTCCTTGTCAAAAACAATACATAATCTACTACCCACAGAATCTGCTTTGTAAAATGAAGAAACGTATATTTACAACAGCAAAAATAATGCTCTGTCACTACCTATTTTCCTAGAATAACTGAATCTGCAAATTTCTGCTGACCAATTTACGGACTATTTTTAAGTTCATTTATTGCATTATCCATTGGGAATGCTAGAAATTACTATTTTCTCTGAGGCCAGACCACATCATTAAATTGCTTGTTATGTCCGCCCAGCAGTCCAAATCCCACAGATGACCTAATTACAAAGATTAGGCAACAGAGAAAAAGAAGCAAATCCCGACTTCTGACAAGCTGTAGCCAGCAGATGTTGTGGAGTGTATTTGTTCAGTGACATATTAACTGATGTTCAGAGCTGTCAGAGTAAATTGCTGTTATTTATTTGTCTTCTACCAAACCAGCAAGTTTGTTAAAACCGTAAATCTCTCTCTCTCTCTCGCTCTCTTTTTTTTAATTGCTGTTGCTGCTTTGTACAGATGCTGAGAGTAAAAGTAGCAGAATGTGACCAGTGGAAGAGCTGCACTGACTGCTTGGGGGCTAAAGACGCCTACTGTGGTTGGTGCACTTTGGAGAACAGGTGAGAATGACAACCTTTTGTGGTTTTGAAATATCTTTCTTTCAGGGTGCATTCACACCAGCCCTGCTTAGTTCACTTTGATCAAACTCTTAGTTTGTGTGCCTACACAGCCCGGTTCATTTGGGGAGGATAGAAATCACAATAAAACTCTGACACTCACCAAAACTATCAGTCTTCGCTTCAGTCTGGTCTGCAGACCAGAGAAAAGTGAACTCTGGTCTGCCTGAAAACCTAGAAGGGGTGAACAGGTTTCTCCAGCGGTTTGGTATGTTTGACGCAGCTGAAAATGTAACAAATTTGGCCCCTTATCGAACCGAGCCCACCGGACTGTCAGGTGTGAAAACAACCTTTATTGTATTCTGTTTTCCTTGATTTTCTTCTGGTAAACATAATTGAATCATATTACCGTGTGATATAGTGCCAAGGTCATGCCATGTGGTTGATGACATAATCAGAAAGGATGAAGTGTGGAAAGGTTCACTTCGTCTTTTTAGTTAAAAGCAGAAGTTTGACTGCTGCTGTGATGCTGTGCTACAGAGTGATCTGACTTAGCAGTCCTTTGGAAGCAATAAAAGCGAAGACTGATAGTTTGATGAAATCGCTTCTGTTTGCCGCTTTGATACTTGAGGCACAGTAAAAAAAAAAACAAAAAAACCACTGACTCTTTTCCTGTTTTGGGGATTTGTCACTCTCGGTTTGAAAGTGTCGCCTTGGCACTAGCAGAGCGTGTTTTGGGTTTGAAAAACTGTCCTTGGATCACTATTGATTTGCTTTCCACTGAGCTGAGCCTCAGACTTGGGAGTAACATTATTGTTTGGAGTGTTCCCCTGGCTCTGGGGCGGTCTGAGGGTGGGAGTGCCTGACGAGGAGTGACTTGGCTGAAGTGGAGCTGTGAGCTGGTGGAAGTACACAGTGATTAATGTGACTGAGTCTGGATGGGCTTTCTGGACCCATGTCAGAATATGAGTGCCGTCGAGCTGTGTTTATGTGGGTCCGTGTTCTGGTTAGTTGCCAGTGATTAAAGCAGATCAGTCCAGATAGTAAATTTAGTGACAAGCTGTGCTGCAGCTCTAGAGGTCCTAGGGCTGCTAGAGGTCGTTAAGAGCTGGAAGGGTTAAAACGAAGTGTGTCTGTGTGAATGTGATCAGCCTGTCTCACTGTCTCGTTGTCAGTGGTGGTTTTTGATATGAGCGATATGGCCTAACATCCTGGGCAGCACAGCTTTTGGGATGATATACAAAACAAAATGCTCTCAATCAATCTCATATGAAAACACTTTATCTGCACCGATGAAGGCTTACTCATCTTGGAATGCCAGACACTTGACAATGAACATGAAACTGATGCTGTGAGCTACTTGTTGACTCATTTCACCAGAACATTGACATTTCCTTTCTAGGTGTTTTGTTCATCTTTAAAAAATTGGGGGAAAAATATGAAAAGAGCTTCGTCTGAATGTGGTGTCACTCTTGATGTGGAGACTTATGAGCTACTCAGACCATACGCACATTAATAGCAACACACAGACTTTAAAAAAGTATCAGGACCTACACTAGAATACTAAAACCACAAAAGAAAAGATGAGACGGGATGTGCTGAGCAGAAGTAGGGACTTGCCCAGGGCTTCAGTCATCTAAAACCCGGCATTGCTCATTGTTATCTCCCTGTCTCCTCTCCCTATTTATCTATCTGTTGTTTTTATTCCGCTTTCTTTCTCACTTCACTGCATTTTTTACTCTAGCGACCCTCCCTGTCCTCCGCTTTCTATTTTTTTTTATTTTCATTCCTCGCCCTTCTATTCTCCAGTAGCTTTGAGAATTTTAGCCGTCTATCTCTCTGCCTGCCACCCTGTCTCCCTACTTCTCGTCTTCTCCTCCCCCTGTGCCCCTGTCCCCTTTCCTATCCCTCTACAAAGGAGCGTTGATTGTGATGATGGTAGTGGGAGGGAGCGAGCACACTGGTTCTTTTTACAAGGAAATGTCAAAGTGTGTAAGCCTGCGTGCAAGTGTCAGCGTGAGTGCGCGTCTCTCTCTGGCTCTCAGAGGCCAGGGAGCTGATGTCATGAGTGTTTGTGTGTTTGATGCACTGTTTGGCCAGGCCCGCCGGCCGCTGGGCTGGCTTTGTGGTTTCGAGGCCTGGGGGATGTGGCGTGGGGGTGGATGACGTCCTTCATCACCTCACTGTCTGATACAACGACAGACACTGGGAGCAGAGGAGGAAAAGCCAAACTACTAGATTTCGCAATCTGTGAAGCCGCCACTGTCCCTTTGGGGGCCAGCTTGATTATATGCACGGCTCTGACGTCTCTCGGCACATCCGCAATGTGGAGGGAGCACGAAAACACGTCTGTTCGCTTGTGTGAGGTGACGCTGTTGTCAGAAAAAGAGAGCCGGTTTCTCTGGCGGAGATAAAACCCAGTCCTTGATCACTGCTTTCATGCCGGTGCTGGTTTAATCTGCCACATGTCACGAGAAAGCACTTAAATATCTTTATTTGAATCAAATTATGCATGACATGCCATCGTTGCTATTCACAAATTATCATGCTTATCTGCATGTTCTTATCTCTCAGTGTATGTGTGCGTGCGTGCGTGCGTGCGTGCGTGTGTGTCTGCGTTCGTTTGTGTTGGCGTGAGCACTTCAGAAGCTCATATGTTGTGCTGCTGTTTAACAGCTTCACCGGCTTCCCACCTCTTCAGACACTCTGGGGGGTGATGAGTTTTCACAGGTCATATTTTAGCTGAAAATGTTGACTCTGTTTATTTTAAAGGAGCTTTTTTGAAAAAGCTTTTAAAGTCTGGCAGAGCGTGGAGAGGGAGAGGACGAGTGTTTGCATGTCAGAACTGTATTTTCATCGCTGTGCGTATTAGTGTTTCAAAAGAAAGTGAAGTGCTTTGAATTAATTTCTTCACAGTGCAATGTTTGAGAAAATTGTTGTTTGAATTAGCAGGCAAGGTGTGAATACATTTTAGGAAAGAAAAAAAAAACACTATGAGTGAGTTTGTTGTTTTCCTCTCCTAACAGTAGGACAGCTATTAGTAGTGCACTTCACAAATCTGGCCTTTATGGAAGTGTGGCTTGGAGAAAGCTATTGTTTAAATAATGCTGTAAGATTTGAAGTTTGTGGCGTGCAAATTACAAGAAACAAGAAGATGGTGGAAGCAATTTGCCTAGTCAGATGAATCGAACAATGAACTTCTTGACCTTCTTGCACCGTGAAGCATAGTAGTGTTGGCATCATGCTGAGGGAATCCTACCAGTGGTAAAAAAGTAACTGCTGCCCCGTTTACACCACTCTTCAGTAAAGCCGCAACAGGTTTGCCTCGTTAACCTGTCGCCGATGATCGCAGTCTCTCACACCGACACTTTTCGAAACCAGATCTTAGAGTGACACTTTTCTGTGCGACACCTCCGCGGAGGTCTGAAGAACTCCTCAAGCATGAAAGCGCACATGCACAGAAAACACAGCTGTAGGGTTCAATCTATGCGTGCACAGGCAGATAACAATAATGATCCTAATGCTACCTGGGAAAGAATCCCAGGTAGCATTGAGCTATGTTGTGCTACTTAATCTGTCCAATTTAACACAACTTCTGATAAGGAATATTACACGTTACATGAACATTTGGCTAATGGGAGATGAAGATGGATTAGTGTTTTGTAAATGAGGTGGAAGCTAAGGGTCAAAAGCACGTGCGCGTTTGATGACATGTTAGAATCACAGTGCCATATAGTGGCCTGGAATGACAACTGCAACTGACTCAAAGTGTCCTGGTGGTGCCATCTAAATGTGGAGCTTTTCGCCAATCAACAACCGAAAATAACGGCAGTTTCCAGGCAGCCGGCTCGTGTAACTGTAACCTACATGTACCACGCCAACCCTGCTGTGAAACATGGTGGTGGTAGTACCGTGCTGTGGGGAGGCTACTACTGCAGAGGCAGGGAAGCTGGTTAGATTTAAAGGGTAAGATGACTGTTGTTGTTTCGAGGAGTTGTTTTGAACATCTTTTAAAGTGGCGCGGAGTTTGTGTAAATTCATCGCTGTCTGTATTTGTACTTAAGAGGAAAGTGAAATAATTTGACTTAATTCCTCCACAGTGCAGCGTTAGAGCAAATTGCTGTTTGAATTAGCAAGATTTTACGAATGAATTCAAGATAATGAAATGAGAGAGTTTCTTTTCTTTTTTTTTCTTGCTGTTTGTTGATGCTCCTTTCCTTTTGAGATGTAAAATAAAATTTCCTGGATGCTTGCTTCAGTTTCGTCCAATTAGGACGCATTCAGCACTTAAAAGATAAAATCTAGACATTACTGCGTGAACTAAATATATTCTTCCGGGCTGAAAGCAAGGGACGCTGTCACAGTGGTTAGCGCTGTCACAGTGAGAAAACTGACGGTTGGCCTAGGGACTTTCTGAGTGGAGTTTGCATGTTCTGCCTGAGCCTTTGTGGGTTTTTTATGGCTTCTTTCCACTTCCAAAAACAGTCACATTCAGTTTTATTGCTGATTGTAAATTAGCAGTAGGTGTAAGTAGGGGCAAGCATGGTAGTCTGCCTCTCTGTTTGATTTGAACTGAATGTACCCAACCCCTGGAAGGCGCTGCGATTTAAAGCACGACTCTTTAGATTGGAAGGAGGAAAATAACCATACTTTCACAGCTTTTCCCCCCTCCCGTACTTAGCTACAGTATATCATAATGTAGCACATTTGTGGGATTCCTGCAGGGGACCAGTCAGCAAGAGTTCACATATCTTGATCAACTAGCAGGCTAGTGCGTGCGGGCATTTTTCAGAAAGGGGATATTAAAGACACAGGTGGTAAAAGTTTTTTTCATAGAGGATGATCTTGTAAACAGCATCTAATGATACATTTTCTTCTTAATGGTAATACATTTGGATCTCTGCTCTTTAGTTTCTTACACCAAATTTCAAAATGTCTCAGTTTTGCAAGGTCAGTGATGGTATTCAGCATAGCTTGGTTTTTAGGAGTGGTCATTTGAGCTGCGGTTGCCTTTCTATCGTGTTGAACCAGTCTGACCATGACCTCTGACATCACAGAGCCATAATTTTTGCCGCAACTGCCTCTCACTGGATAGTTTGGCCTGTTTTTTTTTTCATCCATTCTCTGCAAAGCAAAGAGATGATTCTGCATGAAAATCTCACTGAAGACCAGCATTTTCAGAAATACTACGATCAGCCCATGTGGTGCTAACAAATATTCCAGAATCAAAACACTTTCATTCCCTTTCTGGTGCTTGGTTGGAACTACATCAAGTCGCCTTCATCATATCCAGCGACCTAAATACTTTGAGTTACATACTGACATATGGAAGAAATATATCTTGTAAGAGTAAGACTTTTTTTTTTTTTTTAGACAAGATAGGGATCAAGTTAATCTTGGGATGGATTGAGAAAACTCCTTTTCGGAGTTGAAATTTTTATTGAATATAAAGATGGGTGGGGGGGATAGAAATTCAAAGGATGAGCAGTGAAGGCCAAAAAGCCTTTTTTCTCTTCTCTACTCATCAGTTGTTTTTCATTAATAAAATATATGCACTTTTGACTGTTTGGCCAAGGAAGACTGCCTTGGTGTCATCACAGCATCCTGACCATGGTGAGAGTGGGCTGCTGCATTCACTGCTGACTTTATAGTAATCTATCCCATAAGCAGGCATGTCGCTCAAGATAAGAGAAAATACAATGCTTTTCATAAAACTGCATTATATGCAGTGTCTAATTTAACATCAGTTTGCACAATATCCTGATTTTAAAGAACAGCTCGGATGTAATATTTGGTTAAGGATAATGTTTGTATTGCCATGCATTCCCATATGATGCATCAGTAATAGCTTTAGACAGTTAGATGGCCCTTGATGCCTATGCGGGGGGTTAAGTCATGGTAGGTATTTAAAACATCATGATGTGGGTAAATTAAACAACTTAAAAGTAATTTCAACCAATATAATCATTATAATATACTAAAATAATATTGCAATTGCTTGTATTCCTACCTTTGTGCAGCTAGGCCTTTAATAAGCATGAAGGCTAAGCTTTGGCACAGCTCACATAAACATGATTTCAGTTAAGTTGTTGTAAGATAATGTGGCTGATTTATTGCTAAAGTCCAAGACTGCGCCAATCAGTTTTGGAGTTATCAAAATATTTTTTGTCCTCTCACTGACGTCTGCCCTCTTAAATTTAGTCATCGTCTTTGCAGCTTTGCTAAATTCCAAAACAAGTGGTAATTATCGTCCTGTGTGCATTGTGAGGGTGAACAAAATCCCCTTCAGTTGGGACCGTTGAGAATGCGTTCAGAGTTTGAGTTTGTTTGTGTCTGGGTTTCTTTTCTTTTTTTTCCACATTGCTTCCAGAGCCATCATTTTTATTTTTAGCTCAGTAGCTGACCTCACAGACCCTCCAGGTCCCTAAGTGCCAGTGGGACTGAGATTTTGGATGTCTACTTTCCTCAAACACAAATCCTCACACTTGCAGGCACATGGCCACACACTTTACTTTAAAACAACCACAAAAGTGTGAAAGGAAAGTGGGATGTGCCAAGCTCATAATGGGACATGTGAGGAGGACACTAAATGGGCCCCTCTTTTGATTCTTCTGTAGCTCTGACTGAAAGGTCACTTTGTCCTTTCAGTCAGAGCTACAGATGAACTGAACTCTGTGCCAGCATTGAAGTTCATTAGTGAAACACAAGTCAAAGTGTGAGCCCATGTTGCTTGTCGAATGGCCTTTCACAATCTTTCCTGTACCAGGAATTCATTATTTTACAGCCAAGCAGCTTTAAATGTGTCCTTGAAACAAACATGCAGATTCATGGATGCACTGTTGCTTCATGCAGATTAAGTCCCAGTCTGGTAGTTTTTGTTATTCTGATATCTGCGACTGGTTCCTGATCTTGGCGCCTGCCGGATGGGTTACCATAGCAATGCGTGTGACCTAGAGTCAAGTGGTCTCCTGTGCCGAGCCAGGCAAACTGACAGCCGAGGTCCGAATGTGACATTAGGAGACCAGAGCACCTCATAAATCTGCGGGAAGCAGACCGTGAAACCCAACGGTGAGACTTTGACAAGTTCTGGAATGAAATGGAAACTGAAAAGTTCGTGCTTTCCTCGCAAAGGATGAAATGTTGACCTTAAAGCTCTGCGTTCACACATGCACAGCTCTCAATTACAAGATGCAGCGATGACAAGCGGTTATTATATGTGATCATAGCGTCAAATGGGACCGAGAGAGTTTTCTAAGCAAGGTGGAGCTTAAAGCCTATGTGGCCATGTTGTCTCAGTGCTTTGCAGAATTAATCAAACGCCTTAAACTTTTTCACACTTTGTGATGCTAAAACCGGAGAGTGTAGTTATTTAACTGATAGACAAACCTAAAATAACTGGCACTATGACAACATTAGTGGACAAATAGCATCATGAAGACCAAAGAACTTTGTAGACGGGTCAGGGAGAAGGGTGTGAAGATGTTTAAAGTCAGGTTTAAGATTGCAAAAGATTATCACGAGCTTCGGATTCCTCATAGAGATCAGTCCTCAGGGACCCCCCCCCAGTCCTGCATGTTTTAGATGTGTCTCTGTACCAGCACAACCAATTCAAATCACAGTGTTATCTTGTCAGCATGATGCTAAGGGTTGCAGAACCCTTTTAAACACTCATTCTTTTAAGTCCTAAAACATGCATGGTGGTTGGTATAGACTAAAATGTAACTCTTTGGCCAAAAGTCTAAACATTGTGTGTTATGGAAAACTAATACTGCAAGTTACCTTGAACCCAACATTTGAACAGTAACAATTGTTGGTGTCAGCATCATGCTTTGGAGGCGGAGCAGCTGGTTGTAGTTGAGGGAAGGTTAAATGAAGTTAATTCCTCAGAGACAACATGCTAAAGACTGTAAGACTTCAGTTTGGGGTTGTGGACTTATTTCCACCAAGACAACAGCCCGAATGATTCAACCAGATCTATAATTCAATTAAATCTTATTCAGGATTTGTTAGAATGCACTACAGTTGTTCAGTGAAAATTAGATCAAAGTCCAAATGAGAGTCTGTGACAGGACTTGAAAATCCTGTCAGTCTAACTGAGGATGAGTTATCTCGCGAAGAAGAATAGATACAAGTTTCAGCCTCCAGATGTGCAAAGCTGCTAGAGGCCCCAAAGGAAAACCACAGATCTACAAATACTGAGTCAGCTTTGAAGAATACAAATGCAAAACTGTTCACAAAACTGTAGCACACCAAACATCGTTTTCCTAAAACTTTGTGACTGTGCTGCAGAATGTATTGGACTGTATCAGAAAGAAATCCTATTACGATAACATTGAGGTTTGTGTTTGCACTGTGACAAAATGTGATGAAGCTCAGTAAGTGGGAAAACCTTTGCAATTCGTAGTGAGATGTGATGTGATAAGGCAATATGCATGCGAATCATATTTTGCCACTTTCTATCTAGATGCACCATCCAGAACGAGTGTGCCCGAGGGTTGCTGCCTCGCTCCTGGATCACGCTGGGTGAAGGCCCCAAGCAGTGTCCCTCCATCACCCTGACCCCCCCAGAGATCAGCATCTCTGCAAAAATCGAGGTACTGTTATCTCTCTCTCTCTCTCCCCCCCCTGCTATTGCCATCACCTTGTCATAAGCTGCAAGGAATGGCAGTAATGGGGTCACTGTATTTAAAGCAGATTTTTCCCACACACATTTATAATCTGACACCACCTCTGTCGTTGCCCGCCCTATTATTATAACTCGGCTGATACAATCGGACCTCTGCTGTTTGATGCTGTAACCCCCCCCGCCTCCTTTTAATGCCACCTTCTCCTTTTTAGTAAAGCTGACATTCATCTGCTTGTTTAGCTTTCTGATTTACAGCAGTACTGCCTTTGTTCATGGTCACCGCTCTGATAGCACCTCAGTTTAAATGCACTTTGCCGCACTGAATCACATGGGAGCTCTTTGTGCGGAAATAAGTGGCACACAGCTGCTAAACAAACAAGCCAAATGTGAATTAAAATATCTGTTTTCCCCTCTCAGGTCTTTCACTCACTGAGTGATTAAAGATGCAACCCTGAAATGAGGATTGCGTGCAGTACTGAAATTTTGCACTTCCCTAACATTGTTTTGCAACATCTAACAATTTAAGGTGGTTTGGATTGTAAGTAGTCTGACCCAAAATGAAGTGCAGCTATCCTGATACGTCCAATAAATCTGGACTGAGATGTCGGGTTTCTAGACAAAAGCTTTTCCCCCTCATGAAACCATTGAACCAGTGGTCTCAAACTGCAGTCATCAAGGACTGGTGTCCGATAACTTTTAAATGTCTCTCTCAGCTTCAGCCCACCTGGCGCCAATATTAGCTCATTAGCAGAGGTCTGTAGAGCCTGACTGCATGCCACGGAGGCAGTTAGCGATTTAATTCAAGTGTGTAGGACAAGGGACACATCTAAAAGTTAAAGGACACTGATTCTCAAAGACGATGGTTTAAGACCACTGCACTAAACCCAGGATGAGAATATGCCGTGGTCTGATTAAACCAGGTATCTTTGTTGTTAAATAAAAAAGATCTGTGCATCATTAAAGGAGGTCACACCTACTGTAAAACATGGTGGTGGCAGCCACGGAGTTACTTTTCTTCAAATAGAGCAGAGGTTTTACCTGACGTGGATGAAACTTCTATCAGAACCAGGTTTAGTCTAAACAGCCACCTGCCTCGTTCAGCTGGGACTTGAAACTGAATGGGACAAAGACATGCAAAGAGCCACTGGGATAAAGTCTGTCTAAGGGTAGAAAAAGCAGCTGAAGACCATAACTACAGAGACAGATCAAGATAAACTATCATCTCTCTCAAAAAAGGACAGTTTTATGCCTAATCTTAAAAGTAAACAGGGGGTCTGCCTCATAAACAAACACAGGCATCTGGTTCCACAGGAGAGGAGCCTGATAATTGAAAAAGACCCTGCCGTTTAAAAGCCAAGTGCTCCGTTGGGAACATAGAGTTACAGGAAGAAATTAATATATACTCTAAACTCATCAAAAATGTCGTAGTATATGTGGGGGTTTTAATGATGCTTTTTTTTTTCACAGTTTAATGACTATACAGCAAACATGTTCGATAATTTAATAAAGAAGATTTGGATGCACAAGATTGATTATAATGTTAATTTTTCTCTAAATTTCTCAGGGTCAAAATTATACATGCAATCCGGCTAATGTTGGTAAGCAAACTATACCCCAACCACATGTTTGTTGTATTCACGAACAACCCTCTTGCATAGTTCTGGCAGGGTGTTTGACCACTCTTCTAGGGTTTATGTAATTTAGTTGGTTTCTAAGCAAAAGCTATCCTTTTAAGTCTAATCCTTAAATTTCCAATAGGGCTTGATATGGCAGACACTTTGTCCGCTTTGGACACATATTGTCAAAGGGCTGAAGTGAATGTTATTCCACCCACTTTGTACGATGTAAACCCTCAGGATGACACAGCCACCAACATGCCTGACAGTGAAGAGTAAGAACATTCTTACTCTTCAAAGCTGCATCTCGACTCATCCAAACATTCTTCTTGTCATTATGACCAAGGTCTTATCATATCATCTTATCACAAAACATCTTTGTCCAGACTGGTGCAAACTTCCGTTGAACTTAGACGTATTTGGTGTTTTATCTTTGGACCTACAAAGGAACCATAAAGAATTACTACAGCTAGAAACTTGTGATCAGGCTCAAAATCTGGGTGTAGTTGTAGACCTGAACCTTCAGAGACGCATACAAACAATTGCAAAGTTGGCCTTCTATTAGTTGAAGATCATTTCTAGGATTAAAGAACTAGTGTCATCTTGAGAAGCTCATCCATGCATTTATCTTTAGTTGCATTGATTACTAAACAATAATGTCTTCACATGTCTGCCTAAAAAGTCACTCAGCTGCAGCTGATCCAGAACGCTGCTGCTCATGTTCTCACTAAAACTAGGGAACATCAGCGCAGTTTTAAAAGTGCTTCCACTGGCTTCCTGTAGCTCTAAGAATAAACTTTAACATACTTTTGTTAGTTTATAAAATGGCACCAAAGCAGATTAAAGCCCCGTTGTCATTGTATCAACCTTCTAGACCACTCAGGTCTTCTGGTTCTTCTGGTCTACTCTACATCCCCAGAATCAGAACCAAACATGGAGACGCAGCACGCAGTTTTTATGCCCCACTATTTTGGAATAAATTTCCAGAAAACCGCAAAGATCCAGAGACACTGACCCTGAAACACACTAAACCTACACCAAAACCCCACCTGTTTAGAGTTGCATTTGATTAATAAGAACAGAAACTTGAATAATATATTTGATGATTTAATGATTTGTTTCTCGTTTCATAATTGGTTCTGCGTTATGTGTTTATGGTGTAAAGCACCTAAAACTTGCTGAAATGCGCAGTAGAAATAAATTTGTCTTGGTTTGACTTGTTTTTGGGACCTGGGTTGTTGCTTGGCAATTCTGTGGTCTGAGCAAGTTTTTAGACTTTCCATCATTGTCATGCATTTGTTATAAATAATCACCTCAATAATGCAGATTTTTACCATTTCCTTAATCCGAGTGGGTGTTTGTTCTTTGGTGGCATTGCTGGGCTTCTTTAACAGCGCCAGTCTGATTTAATCATTCTTGGCAGGATAATATATCTGGGTTCAAAGATTCCCTGAGTGGTCTGACATGCAAACTGTTGTTTTCAATAATCCCTTCTCATCAGTGCATCGTGTTACAGGGAGATAACAATGCCGTGATTAGATCACTGATCTCTGCCACTTGGAATATATTTGACCTCTAATTACGGAGCGTAATTTGATGGAAGGCGGAGACGACAGGTCATTAATTGCTTCATTAATTGTGAATATTTGCTTGTTGGGGGGGTGGTCGGTCTTCAGTGGGCCATAATTGCTTCACCAAACGGCTGATTCAACGGCAGGAAGCCCAGCTCAAGGTTGTCTCCGCAAACAGGAAGCAGGAGGCAGGAAGTCAGGGCCCGAGCGGGGGGAAATGAACGATTCCAGCAAACAATGGGGCAGATTTTTGAGACATGTCAGCACAAGCCGCTGACCACCTCAGCTCCTACCTGCTGAGACGCTGATTTGTTTTCCTCCAGCAGTCCAAGATCCTCTCTCTAAACTTACACCCTCATCCTCAGCCTACATGTTTTTTGTTTTTTTTTCCCCTCACATTGAATTCATTTAACTAAAATTCAGACATGTCAGCGAGGTGTTATGTTTCTCATTATGCATCTGTCATACTTCATCACTTTCTGCAGATTTAGATGTGATTCTAGCACTCTGCCATCTGTTTCTCCATCACATGGTAGTTTTTCTCTTTTTCTGCCTGATCTCCTGAGCAATCTCGAAGTGGCGCCAACATCCTCCGCCCTCTCTCGTCGAGCGTGTGCGCATAAACTCCACCAGAACACACATTTGCGGGCACGGCAAATTAAAAATCTAATTAATTTTGATCAACATGAGCAGCTATTTATGTTTCTGCTCCTATATCTGTTATTTTTTTGTTTGTTTGTTTTTTTTTCTTTCTTTCGCTGCAGGCTGTTGGCATCCTAATAAACGGCAGCATTCCCGATCTGATTGGCTCGAAGGTAGAGTGTGAGTACAAGCCCGGGGTTTCCACCGCTGCCACGGTCTACGGTCTCCAGATCCAGACCTGCCCCCTCCTTCCACCAGAAAACTACCAACCAATACCCCCTGGCACAGGTGAGCCATCCATTTGTCAGGCACATTCATTTTTTTTTTTTTTTTTTTTNGGTCTACGGTCTCCAGATCCAGACCTGCCCCCTCCTTCCACCAGAAAACTACCAACCAATACCCCCTGGCACAGGTGAGCCATCCATTTGTCAGGATGAATCATTCTTTTTTTTTTTTTTTTTTCAGCATAGAACAAATGTAATTTCCGCTCTCATCTCTCATAATGCAGAAAAGGGTCTGAGTCTGGTGCCGTCTATTTTGCTTCGTGAGAGCGATACCATCTCCAAATGTTGCAGAGCTTGACACATGCGGCCTTTGTTTCTGCAGATCACCTCACTGTTTCGGTGGCGATAAAGGTGAACGGCACGTCTGTTGTTTCTGGGAGCTTCATCATCTACGACTGTGAGAGAACCGGACAAATACACCCAAAGACATCGTAAGTCAAACATTTCACGTCACACTCTCAGAGTTTGTGATTCTTGGCAAATATTTGATGATTCTGTGTCACAGCTCTTCTTAATGCACCTTTTTTTTTCTTCTGTCGATAATTTTTCTTCTCTTTTGACATCTTTCTACTTTCTTCCTCAGATTCTAGTATAAAAAGATCTCCCTTCTAGTTTTTAATTAAAAGTATAATTAAGGTTTTCACATGAACAGCACATAGCGATGGCATGCTGTCAACGACGACACTGGTGGGCTTCACACTTCTCCATCTGACACACTTTTTAAAAAAGCTCCAACTACCTGATGTTCAGTTTAACGTCTTAAATTACTAGTTAGCATTTCATCCAAATAAGAATTTTGGGTCTGAGATGTAAATTGATGATTCTCTGCTGTCACCGCACTGACAGCTTTAAAGTATTTTTTTTTTTTAACTCTGGCTGCTTTTCTCTTATTTCCACTAGTTTTTTTTTTTTTTTTAGAGGAATGAGTTCGGTTTGCTTTTCTTGTTAATTCACCTGACACATTCATATAAAACTTTTAATTGAATCTCTTGGCACTTAGTTACCAGCATCTTGTTAGAAATACATAATTTTTTCCCGATATATAGTTTAATCTTTGAAAAGTAGTAAATACTAAAATAGTTTAAGGTAAGGTAGTTCCTAAAGAACAGAAAACTTGTAATATTTGAGGATGAGACATCACTCTGGACTTTAACTGGACCATCCTTCCCTGCCAGGTCATTATTGTAAATAAAAAATTGTTCTTAATAACTCACCTGGTTAAATAAAGGTTAATTAAAATAAAATAAAAATAAAAAAAAACGTGGATGTTTTTCAATCTAAATCATTTCATTTCAGCTCTGGTTGTGTGTTTAGGGTCATTGTTCTGGTTGAAGCTGGATTTCTACCTTAGCCTAAAGTCTCTTGTAACAATTCTTCTACAATTGTTTTATACTTTAACATCTGCCAAAATGAGTTTAAAAAAAAACATAAGAAATGAAAACTTATGAAAGTTTGAAGAACAGTCCCAGCACTACCTTAAGAAGGTCCTTCCTTGATTTAAAAGTTTTGCACAAAGCTGTGGCTCTGATCTGTGTTTTCTGAAAGGACAGAAATCCGAATAAATATGTAAACCACATCGCAAGACAACTTCTTAAATCTAACTGTCACTTTATTAGTAAATACTTTGTGCCATTTATTGGGTAGAACATTCATTTCCAATAGACTATTTATTCTCTATGCCTGCAGTTTTTATTGAATTACTTAATCTGATTATATCCTCTCCACTTTCCCACGTTTTAACGACAAGGCTTATACTAAATCCCCCAAAACAATCCCTCCTAACGGAGACTAAACACCAACAAACTGCTCTTGTAGCAGTCTCCAAACAGAAAACCTGAACCGAAATATCGAGCCTTTCCCTCAGTGCCGTTTCAGATCTGCACACACAGCTGGACAATAAAGACAAAGCAAAGCCTCAATTCTGTGTTTGTTCTTCTTCTTCCACGTCCCTCGTCTCCTCATCAAATGCTTTTTATTTAGGCCATGCTGGGTAAACACAGCCAACATGTCCTCTCCCAGGGCTTATTGTGTGTGTTTGGTTTGCTCAAGGTTTCCTCAGTGCCGGATCAAATGCGGGATTAATATTCTGTAAATGTTAAGCCAAAGGAAATTACATATGTATGTTTGGTTGATCACACCCGTGTTTGTTTTTGTTAAAGATTTTGACTTGGATGTCCTTGTCATAGCGGCGGGGTTTTTCCTCAAAATGTGGAGGCATTCCAGCTGGCATCCTCCTGCATGCTGGACCATGTTGCAGGATCTTCTCTATCTGATCCCGAGAGCCTCATCCATGTGCATTGAGTGTGTTTGACAGATTCACAGAGATGCCCCGCCCCACCGACAAAAAAAAGCATTTTGGTGTCCCCCTCCCTTTGTTCACTTTTTGAAAGTAGTTTCGAGGTGTGAACACAGCGGCTGCAGGTGTACGTGTGTGAGACTGCACCCAATATGTGGCGGGGTCCAGGAGTGTGAAATTAGACGGCGGTTTGTCGGAGGTGATAATGAGCAAAGTGCCGTTCGCACAGGAAGAGCATTACGCAGAGAGGTGCAGAACTGCTGGGCTCTATCTGATCTCATTCACTTCATGCTGTTTATTTTTTTTCAACAGTGGGTTTTGTTATACACTTAGATCCAATGAAACCACACAAAAGAGCTCTTCTTTTATGAGAAGCGCCATCACTCTGCTAATAGATAAATCAAAGTCTTGAAGGATGAGAAAGGAAAACCTCCTCTTCTGAAGAAAGCATTTTCTTTGGTTTTAAAGCAGAGATCCTCCTCTGTTTTATGCTAACTGAGGCTATTATGTTTCATTTAAGTAACGTCGGGCATTAATGCTTTTAGAACCAAAGGCATTAGACTTTTTATTCCGCACACTTCGAATGAAATTATGCGCTTTTATAAAGCTAATTTTGCTTCAGTAATAAAGTTAATCGACAACATGATTGTTTGCTAGCTGAGTACAAGCTCCTCTGGTATGAACAAAATTAATTTCAGAATGCACGTATGTCATTACTTGTAATCTTTAAGCACAAATGTTGCTTTGATTCGTTTGAATAAGTCAGAATGCCACAGAAAAGAAAGTCATTGTAGTGATTAAACTAATAACAGTGAAAGTTGTGTGTTATATATTGTTTTGCAAGTAGAGTGATACGTTTCCAGTGTTTATTTCTGTGAGTTTTGATTATTGTGGACTGTATCTAATGAAAACCTAAAATTCAGATTTTTATAAAAATCAGAATCCATCCATTGTCTAGATCTTTACAGGGGAGGCTGGTGCTTTTCTCCAGCAGCCATTGGGCAAGAGGCAGGGTGCATCTTGCACCTGTCGCCAGCGCATCTCATAGCAACACAGTACAAACAATCACTCACACGAAAAGACAATATATAGACCAGTCAGCCTAATGGTTGTGATTTTGGACGGTGAAAGGAAGCTGCAGTACCTGGAGAGAATCCATGCATGCACATATAAACTCCATGAAAGACCCCAGCCGGGACTAAAAGCCATTACTTTCTTGCTGCAATGCAACAGGGCTACCAACTGCACCACTGTGCATCCCATGCAATCCAAATCCAAATAATGAGAAATGCTTTTTATTCAGAAAATATCTGTCTACCAAAATATTCTCGTATTGCACAGTAAATACAATCAGTTCTTACTCAGTGGTACTTTTGCCTGAACATCCAAGTACATATAAAGTCCTTCTAGAAATAAAACCCCCATCTTCATGAAACCTTTGCACCTTTTTCTGCTGCAGTTTTTCCTTTCACTTGACTTTCTATTGATAGTCATGGACAGAGCTCTATGTGATCTCTCTCTCTCTCTCTCTCTCTCTCTCTCTGTAACGTCCCTTCTTATCTTTTTAGCCATTTTTACATAACATAATCGTCACATAACATTATAAAATAATCTTTATATTCATCTTATGTGATGAAGTTGAGTTTTACAGTAGCTATAAGTTGCAATAATAAAACTTTATAGACCTAAACTATCTCACAAATATCGATTATTTAACAAATAGCTCTCTGTAATTAATCCATATAATATGCATACATATGCTTAAAATGAAATAAAAAGTAATAAAAAAAAGAACTGTAAGCTTGACATTAGTGATTATAAAACAGAGGTTTGTAATTTGGTACTGTTTGCATTGTATTTTTATGACTGTGAAGTGGTAGGGTATATGTGTGTTTTTTGAGTTTACACTATTATTAACTCTGCTGCTTATGGATTACAATTGGAAACTTGCTTCAGCTAAATCTGGTTTTTAACTAAATTATTGAAATTAAGTGTTTCATTCATTTACTGAGTTGCACCAGTACAAAGAAGTAATTGTGAAAAATTCACAAATGTATTGTATCTGTAGGACTAATGTAGATTTTATAAGAAAATAGTGAGAAGACTGAGAAAATTTCACTCCAAGCCGTTTTTTTCAGAACAACAGACAACGTGCAAGCACTTGAAAATCAACACAGTCGCAGTTTTAATTTATCTATTTCCTAACATGGTCGCAGGTTATTTATTTGGAAAGTTTGGATCTCATGTCTGTTGCCAGAAATTCAGAATATTTTGGCCTTCGCTGACTGAATGTTGTCCAATATTTTTCATTGTGTTGAATTTTTTTTTCCTCCTTTGTTGAGTCCAGAAAATTAACAGAAGTGAAATAATAATGAAAGGTTTCATACAATATATTTGGCTGAACGAGCCCGCTAGCTGTTCCTGTTCCAAATGTAACGAATCAGGAGAAATGTGTTAAAAACGAAGAAAACAGATAGTATTTGTACACGGTAAAGTTCATTTATGATATAATGGTGCCAAACCAGTTTGCATGCGTGTGTTTGTCTGAGAGAGTGAGCGCTGTTTATACAACTCTCCCTGAACACGGTTAAAGTGATCACTGGGTAAAGTGTTAATGACAAGCAGACCGTGGCATTCCAGCGTCGCTCTGCAGCCTAGAAGGACAAACACTAAACATTCACTTCTCTCTCTGCCACAAACTTACTCTATTTATGTTCCATCCTTTACTTTCTTTTCATTTCACTTTTTTTTCCACATCTCAGTTCTCTTTCTTTTTTCCTCTTGTGTCTGTTAGTTAACTTGCACTCCCCTCCCTGAGAGTGAGGCTTTCTTCTGGATGTATTTCTCTCTGACAGAGGTGTGATTGAGGATGTGTGTTTAACCGCTGTGTCCACGGAGGGACCCTGAGAGTGTGTGTATTTAGCGCGAGTGTGTACGCGAGTGGTCATTACGACCAGGGGTGAGCAGTTTCACAGGGTGTTTGCTGTCAGCTTTCAGTCGAGCACAGAGAGAGTGTGGTGTGTATGCAAACAGTCTGCATGTAAATGTGGGTGGGTGGTGAGGTTTTTAGGTGTTTTAGTAGGACAGAAAGGGAGTCAGGGAAAAGTGCAGCTGATAACAGCCTGGAGGAGTCCGTCTGCTTTTAATCAGAACACACACACGCAGACAGTTACACATCCTCTTACACCCTCCGCCGTCTAATCTAGAGACCCCCTCAGAGTGTTGCTATCACTGGAGGCACCATCTTTCCTAGTGTGGGACATCTGTCTCTACCCAGAGGCTACTCAAAGATGCAGACTCCACACACACACACACACCCACACACACACACACACACACGTCTACAGAGTGCTGGTATATTTAGGTGGTTTATCTGGAAGCCACATTGTTGGCCCTTGTCTACAAACGATCTGTTTGTTACAACTCAGAATGACAAAGAAAGGAGTTGATTTAGATGTTTTCCAGGCCTGGAGGATGGAAACAATTTCACATTTCCAGAATTTGAATATTCTTTTATCTAAAACATCCATCCATCCGTACGTCCATCCATTTATCATCTGTCCATCCATCTGTCCACCTGTCTGTCAATTCCTCCATCCATCTTTGCAGTTATTGTATTTGCGAGTTCCTTAGTTAAAGCCGAATCTGTGACTCCTTCAGGGCCGATTTTTGAAGCGATCCTTCAAAACAAGAAATTTCCCTAAAAAAAAAAAAAAATACAACACTTTGTCATGAAAAATGCCAATACATGAAAAAACCTTCTTTTTTTTTTTTTATCATCTCAACTGCTTTTCCAGCCTTCGTGCTCACTGTGCACACATCAGCTGAGCCCGCGAGCGTGATCTAGCAAATGTTCTCGGTAAAGCCGCTACATGTCGGCACCGTAAAACCCGAACCTGATTTCACAGAAATTTAAACACATGAGACGGCATGCGTACTCATGCATCATCATTTAGCAGCGAGAGAGTCTGATCTCAGCCGAGTTGGCCCACCCTGACCTCTCCGCCGGCTGAGCTGCGACCGTGGAATGAGCGTGTCTGCCACTGTGACTAATCATTACTTCCTTTTATTAAAGCTTCACTTTGACGCCCGTAATCAGTTCAGCCTCCCCATTTGTTTTGCACTCCAAAATGAGTCAGAGCGGGCTTCATGCTCAACTTTTACATGGGGACGATCACAGGGACATGATATGGGGGTGAAAACAAACCAGATGGAATGTTTTCCCTCTGTTTTTGATTTCTGTCACAGTATGTTAGAAAATACACAATGCATGTTGTAATACATCATATTGGCATTATGTACAAAAAAGCCATGCGTAATTAAAAAGTAAAAGGAAATTTTATTCATTTTTGGAAATGAGTATATGAGTAATGCACTGTGTCTTTGTAAGTAACTCCCTTTTCTCTTAAACCCTAAATAAACATCCATGAAATAGGGGTAGAGTTTGAAGCAGGGTAAAGTAAAACATTATTACAATAATCTGATGGAGCACTGTTCAGTAAATAATCTGAAATAGAGTATCGCCACCTAATTTGACACATTGAACAAGTTCACGATTGTGCTGCAGAATGCATGTGGGTCAGAGGAAAATATTTACCGTATTTTTCAGACTTTAAGCCGCTGCTTTTCTTCCCATGCTTTGAACAATGCGACTCAAAGCCCGGTGCGGCTTTTCTGTGGATTTTTCTTCAACTGCCAGGGGGCTCTTTAGCAGGAAGTGAATCATTGGAAGTCAAAATTAGAAATCAAAGAAGAAAGTGCTAATTTTCATATAGAACAAGCACATGCTAGCAGCAGTCACGACGGAGAAATGTTTTCAAACTCATACCTCCTCGTCATGGAAACAACATGAAGAAGTTCATATGATGCCGCTTTTAAGTTGAAGGCTATCGATCTGGCAGTACAGATGCGCGTAAGCTCGGCGTGAACGAATCCATGGTTCGGCGTATATATAGCCTGTTAAAAAAAACAAACAAAAAAAAAACTTTGTGGGTGCGGCTTATAGTGAGGTGCGCTCTATAGTCCGGAAAATACGGTACCCTCCTGGTCAGGCTGTGTAGTTTAAGGTATAGTAATATGATTTGAATAGTTCTGTGTCTATCTTTGTTTTCAGGTGCATGAGCTGCCTGAGCACAAGGTGGAAGTGCTACTGGGACCAAGAGCACCACCAGTGCCTCTCAAGCAAAGATGAATCGAAGCCAAATCTGCTTGAAGTGAGTAATTCTCCCTCCAATCTATCAACCAGACAGATCCTAGGAGGAGATCATGATATCAGTATCCTACAAGCCCAAACCTCCGACACAATCCAGACTCGGCAGTAAAAAAGAAAAGTTTTCTTTTAATAATGTGAGTCCAGACTGGTTAGGCAAGAGCAGCCATGTGGTGAATCATCGTGAGGCTACAGTGTCAGTGTCTCAACTACAGTGTGCAGAAAAGTTGAAACCAGCTATAAAATCTCAAGAGGTTCTGCTTTTACAGACTCATAACAGGATAATGTGGTATTTTAAAGCTCCTATGACCTGCTCTAACGTTTCACTCTGCCAGATATTTGCGAATGAGTGA
This sequence comes from Poecilia formosa, assembly GCF_000485575.1. Taxonomy (NCBI): domain Eukaryota; kingdom Metazoa; phylum Chordata; class Actinopteri; order Cyprinodontiformes; family Poeciliidae; genus Poecilia; species Poecilia formosa. The sequence continues at coordinate 856,590 of NW_006800074.1, forward strand.
AAGAGTATATTCAATGCGCCTTAACGTCTGTACGGACCTGCTTTTATATGTTTTTGAGTAGGAGCCCATACACATAAATTTTATAGATATATATTTAGTAATATAAACCGTGTAAGTGCAAGAAGTGCTCTAAAACAACAACATCAAAAAAAAAAAAGCATATCAAACAGAGTAACAAGATACGAGAGCAAAAAAGGGAAAGTTATCCATAACAAGCCCAGCCTCATTGGAAACTATTACCAGCCTTCTTTGGACGCTTTCCTGACAACATCAAGATTAAGTCGGCTATCAAACTATTTGTGTCGACTTTAGAGTTTTACTGCTGAGCCAAATCCCATGGCCTGTGTGGCCCCGCAGATTTTCCCTCTCCGCTCACACTCTTTTATTATCGGGTCACATGGGAGGGGGAGGACACGGCTCTCTCTCCTCTGGTCAGCTACAGGTCTACTGGTGTTTTCCTTAAGCCTTTTATTGCTATGAGTGTTTAATGATTAGTTTTATATCTCGTGAGTTTTACACAGTCGGAGTAATAGAAGCACGATTGCATCTGTAAAGTAAATGGAGTAAATCTCCATTAGATTAGCATGAAAGACTGGTGCTTTTTTTTAAGCTGCTTTATGTATTTAAATTATAGTTTCTGTTTAAACGTGAAATAAGATTTTTATAATATGGGTCATGAGGTCATCGGGAAGTAGGCTGCCGTTTCCTGCTCTGCTCGGGGCTTCACAGCGTCCGGTGGCTCTGTTTTTCTAATCCTTCATCATCTCCCTATTTGAAGCCATTGTTGTTTCCCTCAAAGAGAGACTTCACCCTCTCATTTCCTGCTTGTCCAGATAAACAGGACAGGTATTTTTGGGTGGTGGATGTATGGAAGAGGGGGCAGACGAAGCCATTGTTTTCTTTAACTCTTGTATGTCACTTCCTTCCCCCTCTGAAATCCCCCATCTCCCACTGCAGAGCGCTGCTTCCTGTCCCAGCCTGATTTCCTCTGAGGTTCCTCCATCACCTTCAGGAATGGCCCAAGACTTCATCATGAACCTGAGCAACATCAAAGGGGTACGTTAGATGTCCTCCAGCCTCTGAGCTGGGCTGTCTCCAGAAACCGCATGTGGTGAATGTGATTGGAAGAAAAAAGAAGCATATGGTGTCTTTGCTTCAAGCTGGGCTAAAACAGATGAATGTTTTCGCTCTGGGATTGGGGTCAATGGATGACTGAAACCAGCCTGGGTGTTCTACTTGTTGAGAATACATTGACTCTCAACCATTACAAGGTCTGCTTGCTATGACATAAAAAATATAAAAAATTGACTTTTTCAGCATGAAATTTGATTGTATCCTGTAACGTTCAAAAAGCAAATCAATCAAAGGGAAAAGTATTTTAAAAACTAATGGTGTGGTTGCACAAAATGTACACAATCCCAAACTAAAATGTTTTTATTTAGTTTCTTGAGTTCACATGCTCATCAATGTTCATTTTCCTTGAAGGATTTTTCTATCATGGCTCTTTTGCATCTATTAGTTTCCAATATTATGTCATCGTACAAAGATATCAGTCAGGAGAAGGGTACAAAAAAGAAACACTGCAGTTTATATATGTCATGGCACAGTAAAGGCAGTAACAAATAATTCTAAAAAAATAATAACAAGCTTTATCCAATATTTGTGAATAGAGAAGCTGCAACTAGCAATGTTGACTACAGCTACAGCAATTTCTGGTAGGTGCAGGTTGTGTTTAACATGTGATAGCAATGTTGTGGATTCTCCATATGTCTGAAATAAATCACAACTTTAAAAGACAGATGCATTTTCATCCAAATGAATCTTCCAGATTATATCGACCTGCAGATGTACCTACTTGTGCAATATCACAATCACAAAGGACTTCTTGGATGCAATATTTGAAAGAATATTGTATTTCATGTGTCATGCAAGCAACATTTGTCAATAACATTTAGCCTATTGGATGGACTGTTCCTGCCCTTGATGCCCACAGTGGCTGTTTATTATTATTATTATTTTTTTTTACTGTCTAAAATGCTAAAAGTCACGTTGTGAAGAAAGAAACAGCAAGGAAAATGTGAGCAAATTATAATCAGTATCATCATCACAGTATTCAGAAAATATTCCCAAATACATGGTTCTTGCCATTATGTACCCATATTCTAGTCCTAGGTCAAATTTCTTAAAGCCATGACAAAGATTTTGTTTTGGTCTGCTGAAACCAAACTGGCCACAAATACAAAAAAATATATATATATATTTTCAGACAAAAAGCAAAACTCTGACAGAAGTTTTCACCTGAATTATATGTGGACAACAGGTGTCCACATTGCCTGATCAAATATTTTCAAGTTAAGATGCTGACAGAATTCTACCACATGAGACTGAATGCTGATATTCCCTTAATAAAGTGTCAGTGTTTGCACACTTAGCAACCGGGACTTTTTGTTTATGACATCATTCCCTCCAACAAATTTGTCTTTTCACTGGAATTGCACAGGATAAATGTCACACTATTTGCGGGAAATCCATGATCTGACTTTCGAGAATGAAAAGAGTTTTGGGATGAAGAGTTCCTCGGCTGTTTGGGCATGCTCACCCTCCGGTATCCAACCATGATGAGTAGTGTCTTTGTCAGCACACTGTACGGCGTGTGCATTCAGCCCGAGGCAGCAACACTCGGAGCAGGAGCTTAATTTTGCTCTTGTTCATTTTCATTCAGGCAGTCCTCTCAGATCACTGGTTAAAACTCCCATTCATGCAGTTAATCTGCACCGAGGGGCTTCAGAAGCTGACACTGCACCAACGAGGATGAGGACACAACTCCGAGATCTGCTCAAAATGCCAGTGCTGACTGGTTGCCAGGCGTGGCCGGTCACACTCTTAACCCCGGCTGGCCTCTCACGTTGTCTTTCTGGCGTGTTGCTATGGTGACAGACATTGAGTCACACACAGACTTCTTCAGGATAGCTGTTCGTGCTACTCTTCATTATGAAAGTTTATACAGACTGACATTGTTTGATCAATGTCTTCATCTCGGACAAGTCAGCAGAGCAGGAAATGTGCTGCCAATCAAATTTATCCGGTGCTCGGATCCTCCCGGGATCTTTCTTTTGAATTCCCACGCTTTCACCACAGAGAAAAAAATAAATTCAGAACGAGTTTCTCATCTTTTACATCCCATCTCTGACTGACTCTCAGAGAAATTTTCACAGTAGCACAGAAAACGGAGAACCGTGCAGCTGCCATAAATATTAGCCGTCTCCGGTGTCAGAAAGCGCCGTGAAATAGCAGCGTCCTGGAGAGGCCGATCAAAGTAGACCCATTTAAGCCGGCCGGATTCACAGACAAATGACTTCTTCCACTTTAAGCACTTATCGTCTGCTGCTCTTACCTGTCTCTGCTTCTCCATGGTCTCAGATATCCCCGCTCCGGAGAACTCAGGGCACTTATTTTGTGGAGAAATAAATTCACACTCATTATTCTGACTCCCAGATGAGCTGCTGAGGTGTGGGAGTCCAGATGTTTATGAATATGAAATCTGAAAGTCTTTTTCTGGCAAGCTCAGTTAATATGGGATTAATTTTATTTTCATTTTCCTGGTGCCTTCTCAGGGTTGATGATTGTTGCCAGAAATTAAGATTCTGTGCATTTGTTTAATCCTTTAATTTTTATTTATTTATTTTTTATTTTCTTTTTTTCAAATCTGGAGAGCCACATAGTATCACATTTTTCTTGGCCGTTGTTTTAAAAAATACTCCATATTGTTTAAAGTAAGTGTCTTGCTCAACAGACGGAGAAGCTTGAGTGTGACTTTGGAATAGGACGGCGCTATGAGGCCATATGGCTGGACAACTCAACTGTCAAGTGCAGTGGGGTGACGGTAAGTTCGGACAATAACCTTCCAGAAATAACCAGTGAGGCAATTTGTTTCATCCACTGCTTTACTGAGCTCACTCTTGTTATGTTTAAAGCTTGTCAGCTGTTTTTAATAATAACTTTCCTTTGTTTATGAGTTAACAAGAGACCCATTATCACAGCGCTGACCACATTTATTGTCAAGCCTGGAAACGATGAGTAATTGCAGAAGCATATTACACTAAAAGATCTTTAAAAAATAAAGATAAAAAAATCCAACCTGAAATTTGTGCACACTTATCAAGTTAAAAAAACCCTAATTTTAACGAATTGTTAGGAACAAGATCATGTTCAATTTTCCAGCACAGGGCATCAGATTTTTATTTAAAATCTTCTGGTTTTTGAAAACGTTAACTGGTAAGGCATCCTAGTAGGTAGTGGTGGGCAACGCTAAATAAAAATGAATTGCACTAACCCTAACCAACATGGCGTTCATTAGAGGGCAGTGCTAAAACAATAAAGCGCTAAACAAAAAGTCAGTTCCACTGTTAGCTCATTACTACTGTTCCCACTACTGCCTATAGGAATCTCAGGGTCTTTGGATAAGCATCACATATTCTCCACCATAATTCACAGTTAGTATTTGTGGCTTTTCCAGATATTTTGTTTTACTAAACTCCAGTTCAGATCTCAGTTGACTTTAGCTATTTCCACAGGTTTTGAGATGATATGACAGAAAATCTTTCCCTTGCATGCCTCTCAAATAACCAATTGGTCTACAGATTGCATTTAATGGTTATTATGGAGACTTGGTAACTGGTATTTCAAAGAGTTCATGATGTTATGAACTCTAACAAGGTTCCCAGAGCCTTTGGAAGAAAAATGGCCCCACACCATTATTAGTCCTCTACCGTACTAAAAAATGGACATGAAGAGTTTTTTTTTTATTTTTAAATATTCATCCACTGTTTCACACTAATCATACCTAAAGTATCTGTTGCTGAAAGTGAATATTAGTCTGTTCTAATCAAAACTCACAATTCTTGCAGTATATATTAAAAATCCATGTTTATGTTCGTTACACTGCAACAGAAACTGTGTTTTTACAGCATGACTCTCAAATATTGATTGGCTCATAGATAGCATCTAATAGCTCTTACTGACTTGACCCCAAGACGTTACTCTTGGTGCAACAGTAAAATTAGTAGATTGTTTTGTGATTCCAAGATGAATAAGAGACCTTTTGCAGCGTAGAAACTCGGATCAGCCTGAAAAGGTATAAATAACGTGAAAACTTAATTTACATAAATTTTGTTAACTTTAAATCAGTTGTTTCATTAAAGAAATCATTATTTTCTAACATGGATTTACCCCACCCAATTGAATAAATTATAGTCAAATTAAAGATTTGATTTATTAAAAATATTCAGTGTGACATTATGCACTGCAATGCTCCAGTCCCGGTGCACTAAATCCATCTAAAAGGGCTTTTACATGGATCCATCTAAAAAGGCTTTTAGGTGGATTTAGTGGTGCCAATAAATGTGGCTCCCGCTGTATGTGGGGCAACAGTAAGAAGAAGCACAATGGATATAACACAGAGTCCAAGCACCCAATGTTTGGCTGATATTACCTTCCTCTTTGCTCATTTAGTTGTTCACCAATCAGAGGAGTCAGATTTATCACCTCAGCCTCAGGAGAGCAGGATACTTCAGCAGTCAGAGGGAGGATATATTCCTTGACAGCCCTCAGCCCATGAAAGGTAAGACGTAAAACCTGTGATTAGACAGACATGCAAAAGGAATGAAAAACACAGCCCGATGCTATGCTGAGATCCTTCTCCTCTTCCGTACTTTAAAGGGAAAAACACACACACACACACACAAAAAACATGACACCGATGCTCAGAGAATGCATTCTTGACGAGTCGGGTGGATTTGATTGACCCTGTTGAAAAATAAAGAAATACTTACAGGGATAGAGCGTGTCAGACTGCCTTTCACTTGTAATCATAGCAGTTTGTGTATTCCAACACATAATTTTCCAACAACCAGTAATTTACCATAATGTTATATTCTGCTAACGCCTAATTACACGTAATAATTACAGAACATGGGGGAGCTGCAATTGAAGGTGTTATCATTGCCTCTTAGAAGCAATGTCCAAACCTATTGTCACAAATACAGTTTGAGCTCCATGACAACAGCGAGATGATGAGGGGTGGCTTGCGCTGTTGAACTTGGCATATTGTCTCGCGGAGCTGCTCCAAGCCAGTTGTTTGCTTGTCCCAGTCCCAGATGTGACGTTCGCAGTCCATGCGAGCAACAGCCCTGGCCCGCTGCCAGACATTCTGCTTAACAGGCACCTCGTCGCAGCGTGCAAAGTCATCACATTTTAAAATGACACACACTTTATCACATACATACAGATGCGTGCGGCCTAATATGCACACAGTCGTGCAGATGTGCATGCGGTAATACAAATGGGACGTCTCGCTGGGAGGCACTTTGGAACACGAACATAATCATCTGTTTTCCCTGGCTTTGTTCTCATCCTCTCCGGGGTTTTTTTTATTTTTTTTCCTGGTTTATTTTTATAACCATGAATATATCACCCTCCAAATGTTTATTCTGCTTATTTAGAGCATGCAGCCCATATGGTTCAAGTAAGCTGCGGAGGAAAATGTTTCTAACAGTGTACCTTCAGCTGACCATTCAAGGGCCAACACAGCAAACAGATGCTTTTTCAGGCGGGGAGTGGTGGGGGGGTGGAAGTACTCCAATTATTTATTTCAGTAAAAGTACCAATGCAGCAGCCTAAAAAGACTCAGATTGATTGCATGCTAAATATATTGCAAATATAGGTCATGCATGAAATGAGACAAAGCATCAGCAGCAACATTTAATTACACTGGGCGCTGCCTTTTGTAGAACATGATGAGCCTAAAAATAGTTTAGACTACTGTTCTAATGTTTGCAATTTCCACAAATTAGCTTACGGAGCCACTTGCACCCATCCGTGCGTTATTGTCGCCGAGAAAGTACTTTGTAGACATTTTTTTCCCAGTAGATGCGTTTGAGAATGATAATGCTTTTCAAAGAGAGTCTGTTACCATCAATTTTCTGTTCTCACCTTTAATTTTTAGTTAGATTTCGGTCAGGACTTTGAGTGAGCCATTCTGACACACAAGTGAGATTTGGTGGGAATATAGTAGCTCTGGCTGGTTGTCCACACTTTTCAGATTTTGTTTTATTATTTTCCAGAAAAAAATATTTTTTTATTATTGTTACTGATGCTGACCACATGTGACAAACTCGAGGCCTGGGGGCCAAATCTGGCATGCCGTAACTTTTTTATGGGGCCCTTTTATCTCTAGAATGCCCCATGAAAAGCACCTTAAAACATTTGTGTACTTAAATATTTTATCAAATCAAATCAGTTTTTATATGTACACTGCCAAATTACATCAATGTGAGAAAATGCATTCACTGAGTGGAGAGTCATCTGGTTATTAATATTTTTTAAATATTTTATCAATCTATTTCTGCCACAACCATGGGCCATATCAAACTGATTAGGACATTCATGAACTTCATACGACTCAAGACGAAAATGAGTTTGACACCCCTGATCTAGACAAAGACACCAAAAATAATCTTCATACGATTGTCTGATAATGTCTTCCTGTCTCTATCTCTCCCCTCCTTCCTCCCGTCTCCCTCTAGTGGAGGTGTACAACTGTGGAGCGGGCAGTTCAGACTGCTCCCAGTGCTGGGGCCGTGAGGATCAGGGACACCTCTGTGGATGGTGTGAAAGCAGCTGCAGGCCGAGGGACGACTGCCAGCCAGACAGGAATGTGTGTCCTGCTCCTGAGATCCACAAGGTAGAATCCTTGCATTCAACATTAAGCCCTCTCCTCTTCCTCCATTTCTCTGTGGTCTCCAGCCTCACTTTCGTTTCGCTGAATCATGAGGTCACTCACATGGTCCTTTATGTCCAGTGTCAGCTGCTGAGGGCCTGTTTGGACCGATTCCTAATAAAGCAGTTCATTCTGCAACAACACCAACACTCACTCAGCCACAGCCCACACGGGACACAGCGGAGAGGATCTGTGATCCATCAGGAGGGCATGGGAACACCTCCCCCCCTTTAAAACAGCAACATGTGCGTGTTTAATCTGTGCGGATTGGGAGCTGTAAGTGTAAAAGCCTTCATGTGAAAGAAACCACAGAAGCTAGAATAAGCTCCCATGAGAGGTTTTTTTTTGACGTTCAACCATAACAGGAGCAAAACCACTCTGGTAAAAAAAAAAGAAGAAAAGAATTAAGGGCCGTTTATCTAACACAGATCTGATTGCGGTTGTGTCATCGTCATCTCTGAAAGGGTGCCCTTCCTCAAACGCTTCTTTGCGGCTCAGACGGGTGATCATATTTATTTGTTTGCCTAACTGTAGTGGAAGCGCTTTCAGTCTCATCCCTGAAGTCTGTTTTCTGCAGCTTATATCGGCGCAGCCACGGTAGGCGGTCATGGGAAGCACGGCTCACATGAGAGCCAGTCGGCCCGAACTTCCTGTAGATAAAACCTGGTCAGCCCAGGAGAATAAGCAAAGCAGAACAAAGCAGCCAAATACACACACACACACACACACACACACACACACACACACACACACACCAAACTCCTTCACGTATACACACACATAAGCCCACAATCTGTCACACAAACTGGCCATATTGAAGCATTCATGATTATCCTTCATTCTTTGTAGCTGTCAGCATACTGTGACTAACAGGATGCTCTTTGAGAGCCTAACTCATATGGACTTCTTACGTGACTGAAGTTAGCTGGGCAGAGATGTGTGTGTGGGTAGACTATTGTTGCACGGCTCTCTTGCACACACCCGCACACACACGCATTGGTTCTCGCAGGAGAGAGGATTGTGGGGCTGTGGTTCACTCGGGTGTGTGATGCAATGCTTTGGCAGCCGTGTTTTCTCAGAGAATCCGCAGGGGTTAAAGCCCAAGTACTCCAACTTACTGAAACCAGATCCCATCTCCCTCAACACACACACACACACCAAAATCAGACAGCAGCAGCTCTTTGTTATACAATCGTGCTGTGGCTACGGTAATGAAACATGTTTGTCTTCACTCTCCCGTGTCACATGCAATCTCTCTCATGAGATACAGGTGCCAAAATATCAATATTAAAATGGAGGACTTCATTATTCGCTAAAGTTTTCCACCTACAGCCTAATTATGAAAAATGCTTTCTGTTTCATGCGCTGGTGACGGACAAAAGGAGATATTTATTATCTCCCTGGGCTCTTTGTTCCCATGTTATGTGTAGGCCAGTTCATCGCTAAAAGAAAACACACTTTGGCATCCAAACAGGAACTGACAACATGGTTTACCCACCACATGTAAAGAAAACAAGAACAGAAGGACCTGGCTCATAGAGGAAAGAGGATGTAAAAGGTTTGAACAGAGAAAAGGGCGGAGAGCGCTACATTTACAGCGAGGAGCTTTTTTCCTGTTTTGTCTTTGTGTCCTCCTTGATTAGAGTGATGCAGAGGAACTGGACTGACAGGAAGAGGATGAAAGCTATGGTGGCAACAGACAAAATAAACAAAAGGAAAGCATATGCTTCAAGGCAGGTTGGATTCAGTATAGTGTGATGGAAAAGTTTAGACCCCTAAAGCTTGCTCAAGTTTTGCGACGTTGCAATCCTTAAACGTTGTAACGTTGGCTTGGACTGACACAAAGTAAAGCTCATAAATGAAAAGAAAATACCATCTGTCTTAATCCAAATCTAAAAGGTGTGAGGTGCTTTTGCAAGCCAAGCAATCCCCATAGCATGATGCTGACACCACCATGTTTCACAGTGGCAATGGTGTTTTCATGGTGATGTGCAGTGTAAGGGTCAAAAAGTTCAGTCCTAGTCTCATCTGATCAGATCACCCTCTTCCATGTGTTTGCTGTGTCTCATACATGGTTTGTGTCAAATTGCTGATGGTACTTCTTAACATTTTTTCCTTCAACAAGACCTTTCTTCTTGCCACTCTTCTATGAAGGACAGGATTGTGGAGATAATTTGATTTGATTCTCCCACCTAAGCCCCAGCTCTCTTAGATTATGCTCTGAGATTTTTCAAAGATTAGGATATTCTTAAATTATGCATCGGCAGACTAATTATTGACTTTTGAACGTAATTGCGTGCCATGGATTTTATTTAAGGGTTTCAGAGTAAAGCACCACATGAAACTTTAATAATAAATACATTGAGGTTTGTGGTTTGAACATGACAGAGAGTTTGAGTTTGAATACTTGTTCAAGACAGTATAAATGTTTGTACTCTGCTTATAGAGCATGTTAGACTGAGGTATAATTTACTGTTCATATGTGTTTAATCGCTCAGGAATTGGGTCTGGGAGCTTTTGCAGACACAAACCCCCACCCTGCAATCTCTCTGGAGGCCTGGCAGAGTTTGCGCTGTAAATCAAGACTCGCAGACCCGTAAGAGGTGTAAATGAATAGCAGAGCAGGCTGATGTTAATGTTAATTCCCAAAGGCACCACACAGGCACACTGGGTGCTCCGAGATGCGTTCTGATAATAAATAGCTGCTTTTCTGTCTTTTGTCTGAAATGCTCGAGAGCTTGTGCAACCGTGGTTGCCGATTTATTAATGTGCTGCGTATACGTGTATGAAAAGGGAGTTATTTCCTATGTCATCCGAGTAAGTAAGCACAGCGTTGTCCCACATCTGCAAAAACTTTAAGACATCTCATAAACATCAGAATAACTTCCTGAGGAACAACATATTATGCTACCCCTAATTACTTTTTCACATTTGTCATCAAAATTTCCAATGTAGCCGAATATAAAATGGTGCAAAATTACATAGTTAAAGTAAAAGATTTTAGCATGTGTACATTCTGAGAAGAGCAACATGCATTTTCTATTCAGTCACCCTTGAAGCACATAAGTATTAGCTCTGCTAGCACTAAAGTGCAACACCGACATGACATTTCATGGAAGCTAATGCTACAGTGCTAACTTCAGTTCAAATTATATCAGCAAGACTACAACCCTCGAATACCTTTTTACTTGTTCTATAATGCCCTTACATATTGTACTTACATTTAGATTTTGTTCTTCACTGTGTGTGGAAAAAAGAGAATGTGAGGACATTAAATGTTTTCAAAGTTACCAAAGAAGCCAAACAAAAAATTATCTCTGCTATAAGTGCATTAGTGGAAATGTGCTCAACACTGCAAACACTTCAACTTGCCAATGGCCTTCTGGAGTGACCAAATAATCACTTGTTCATTAATCTTAGTTTAAATGTAGGTGTTCTGTGAAGTTTAGAGGGTTGCTAAAAGACATCAGTGACTAAAAGGTCAAATATCAGGAAGACCAAGAAACACAGGACACATGTTGAAGAAATTCTGACCTTTTTTGTCCACATGCAAAACACTATTTGGGGTACAAAACTAATGCTGCACATCACCCTGAAATACTATCAATACTTCTAAAGTTAGTAGTGGAAGCATCATGCTGAGGCAGTGCCTTTCTTCAGTTGAGACAAAGAAGCCGGTCAAAGTTGATGAAAGATGGATGGAGCCGCGGTACGTGGAAAAAAACGTAGGGTGGAGGACAACGATCCTAAACATGAAACTGGAGCTACTATTGAATAGCTCAGAACATAGCACAATTTCCATTTGATGCAATGGTCCAGTCAAAGTCCAGACTTAAATTCAATTGAAAATTTGTTTCAAGACTTAAAGCATTGTTCACAGAAGCTCTACAACCAGTTTGACTGAGCTTGGAGCATTTTTCAAAGAACAAGGAAAAATCCGTGCGATACATAAGGCTGGTAAAATCTTACCTAAAAACATTTAATTAGCGACTCCCTTCCAAGGTGCTTCTATTGCAGTACTTTGTGTTGCTCTGTAAAACGTGGGGAATTTACACTTTTCAAGGCATTGAACATTCACTTCTACAGTTTATTTTTACTCAGACTTTAAAGAAGTTCATCCTTGCTATTTTTAACCTCCCTCCCTTTTTTCCTGGGAGATATAGAGTTTTTTCATCTGTCCCGGTGTTCTTGTGAGCTCCTGGTGGGTGTCTGAATGTAAAGGCAAACCTTGTCCTCTCACCCAGACCAAACACAAGTGTTGTTTTCACTTTACAGCACAGTTTCCCTTAGCAGTGGAGCCAGGCTAATAACACCAAGAAGGGGGTCATGGCGACCTCGCGTCGGCCTGGAGGTTATTCTGAGAAGCGCTGCCGAAGCGCAGCCTTGCTACACCGGCTTGACCATAGTGGATTTCTTCTGTCTTGGTCTCAGAGATGCTATCTTTAAGGTTGTTTCTCCCCGTGACTGAGGAGGCGATCGTTTCCTCTCCTTTGTTCCCTCCCCATGGTTTTCCGAATGGAAAATGAAGGAAGCAGAGGCAGGGGCTGAAATGACGCGTGAGAGCACGCCTCAGAACAACAGCTGAAATAGGACTAAGGAATTTGACGGAGCAGACACAGGAAAACAGATGAAAGGGGAAAAAGCGCTGCGCATTAATTCCCCTGTTGAGGCTTTGCTCTCTCACCACCATCATCAGCATTCAGTCTCCTCTCGACACTCGGTTCTCTAAATTGCCTCCCCACTCATCCACCTTTCTGCTGTGCTCTACACCTCGCCTCTCCAGCCCTCACTTTCCCACTCTGTCTGTCTCTCGTGGGATGTGAAGGGGGCTCTTAGCCTGCTCTTTATTTGCATGTGCTGTAGAGGATTAGAGACTGAAGGGTCTCAGACAGGCTCTGTTAAGAGTCTGCGGTGCGCGCCCATATAGCTAAACCGTGTGTCTGTTCAATTGAATCCCCATCTCTGTCCGTGACACGCTCCACATCTCCACGCATGGCCCCTGCTAATTCTCTGTCGCCTCAATTATCACCCATCATTATTTGAGTGATTTTAGGGCAGTAATCTTCTTATGAGCTCTAATTTATTGTGCTTATTACGGCACCTTCTGTGTGTGTGTTTTTTTTTCCCCTTTTTTTGGTGTGTGTGTGTGTGTGTTCATTGCCTCACTCTGTCTTTGTCAGATCTCCCCCCTGAGGGGCCCTGTTGAAGGAGGCACACTGCTGACGGTACAGGGCAGGAACCTGGGACGAAGGCCAGCAGGAGTGAACATCTTTATAGGAGACGTTCCCTGTGATCTCCTGCCCGAGCGCTACACCGTCTCTGTCGAGTGAGTATCCAAACAGAAACTTCCTTAATGAGTCACAAAGTCGCGTGTTTTGCAATGGTGTTTTTGTGGCTTGAGTGTTTTCTGCTGACTTCTCACACCTCATACTTATTTCGTTATCCATGCTGTCGAGGGTGGTGGGGGGAAAAAAAGGAAGGGGGTGGGGCTGAGAAAAATCCTCGCAAGATTTTTATTTAAAGACCCGTTAAAATATGCAGCAACGTCGCAGCCGGGACTTGTGATGACAGGTGCCAATTACCTGTTGCCATGGTAACCCGACATGCGTTGAGGCAGGTGAGCAATTGGATGGACAGAAAGAAGAGAGAGATACAAAAAAACTAAATGGAGAATCTAAAGATTTGTTACTGAAAGAAATCCTGAAGTGAACATGTCAGATGGGAGCATGTTGTGCCTTAACTCAGGCAGTACAGTTGGAGCTGCCAACTCTGACTGAAAACAGGAACCAAGCTCCCTGCTCTGGAATGCCTTATCGGCTGGGAAAACATAAAGAAAGCTTCAAAAACATTTTCAGAACTCCTGAAACTGTCTAAATACCTCCAATTTAGGGCTTAGAGTGGTTTTTGAAGGTGAACCGGACTCCAAATCCCATGTTTCCACGTCTTCTGGGGGGAAATGTTGGCTATGTGTTGGGGAAACATTAAAGTCATATAGTTTTATGTGGCTTCAAAGGCAACTGTGGGAATTTTCTCAGACATATAAATAAAAACATGAGGCTGAGGGGAGAGCTTACCAGACCTGCTCAGTGCAAATCCTCCACAATTCTTGGTTATTGACATGTATTACTGAGGAGAAAGAAGAATACATGAATAAGTGGAGATGCACCCATTAGGATACGGATTTCCAATTGTCTGTGACGTCAGACCCTGCGGAAGATTTTTTTTTTCAAGATTTAAAACAAAAAATAGACTAAATTTACTGACGATTCATTGATAGAGTCAGTAGTTTCCAGATGGAAAATTAAAGTACTGCTGATTAATTACTTAACAAAGTGATTAATGGACTGTTCCTAATTTTCTCCTATTTTGCATGCATGCAAAACACAAACTTTGTAATTTTTGACTAAGTAAATAAATCATTTGACTTGCTGATCACAAATCAGAGATGATTTTGTGAAAATTGATTTCTTCATGTCTCTGGTGACTGACTTGTGCATCTAGTGATAAAAATATGTAACGTTTTTCCCCATCAAGTTATTTTATTTTTAATTTTTTTCACATATATATTGCTACTGGGTTTGATAAAAATAGATTTGCCGAACCTAGAGAACTGTTACTAAGACCATATGTGGTTTTATTGCTCAATGACCAAATACTTTTATGTCGATCATTAAAGCTACATCGTTATTGCAGCTTGAGAAGAAACATGATGTCATAAATGGTGCGTGCTCAGTTGCATGCTGAGGACAACTAGCTGGTATTCTAACTCACTGTTGTCAGGAACATCTGTCAAATTTTTCATTTTGATTTCCAAATACAACAAAGACGTCTTTTGCCATAAGTCTGATATCATAACTATGATGTTAGAAATGTCCCTATTGAGTTGATTTCTTTCCTGAATACGGACCCGAGTCAGATTGAGTAATACTGAGTAGAGTAATTGCATTTCTTATAGCACAGACACGCACACTATATGACATAAATAATACAAGGTTTTAACATTATTGCCATACATTTAATATATTGATAGCTCTAGAGAGGTTTGCAGTACTCAGTCTTCCTTTTCTTAATCTGTATCTGTAACATTTCACTGTGAGACCAAGTTAATCAATGTGCATGAAGTTTCCTAAGCTTACAATATATATTTTAGTTTTTTTTTTGTTTTTTTTTAGCATTTATTAGATTCTTGTGTTGTTGGAATGGGTATAACCTTTCCCCCTGCCAACCAGGCAAACACTTAGATTGCAGTCAGCTTCCCCATTAAAGATCATTGAAAAATGCCTCGATTTTAACCCCAAACATGTTGCATCAAAGCGTCCTCATATGGTATCTTGTGTGTGCATGTGAACTGTCTCATTTTAAGTGCACAATAATTCTCGGGAAGTATATCCAAAGAAAGCTCATAGACTTGAGTAACTAGCACTTCGAGTTGTGGCTTTGCAGTCTGAATTACAGTTGAAACGTTTTGATTTATTATCCAAAACAATCATAGGTATAATAAACTGATGCCCAAGCGTTGCCAAGAGTAGGTACAGGCAGAACCAGGTGTTTTTCATTTCACTGCCTCCTGAAATGTCTTCTCAGAGTTTCATACTGGCTTTTTACTCATTGAATGATTCATCAGCATGTCCAGTCATGCTTTGGGGATCAAGTTTCAACAGTGTTGTGACTAAATGTGCTTTGTTATCTCTTCATCGGGGTGGAAATTGTTGATTTCAGTTTGTACATTAGCTTTTGCCCATATTCTGAAAGCAACCGCCAAATGCAATCATGCTTTTCAAACTCAATTAGTGCTCTGTTTGTGTGCTGCACAATTTTCTTAAACATTTGGTCTCCCTGTTGCAACTAAATAGAAAAGCCCTGGCTTGCACCTAGAGAGAGACAGTTAGCTCAGTCTTGTCCAAGGACTGTAAGCATAGCAACTCTAACGACAAAGAGATACTTCAATGACATGAAATTTTCCACAGATGTCTCTGGCCATTTTGAAGGAAAATTGAGTGGAAGGAAAAATAAGCAAGACATGCTAAAACAACTCCTAAACCTGAGATAACAAGTGGTTCAAAGTCCTCTTTTCAGATAAAGGAAGTTTTGCACTTAATGAGGAAAACATGGTCCTGCAGTCTGGAGGAAGAGTGGAGAGCCTCACAATCCATCCTGCTTAAGGTCCTGAGTGAAGTTTCCAAAGTGTGAGATTAAATGGAGTTCAAATATTACACTGCTTCACTGTTTTTCCTAAAGTTCACATTCAGCACAGCCATTTCAGATCACTTTGACCTCTGATGACAAACTTTATGGAGATTTTCCAGCAGGAATTCCCATTTAAAACTGCCAGAATTACCAATCCCTCCTTTAACGACCAGGCTTGAACGGCCAGCAATCTCACCTGACATAAGTTCTTCACTTTTTGATCGTACTGATACATCCCTAAGGTATATGTGTCTTTGTAAAGTAATAGATATGTTAGGTGTTATCAGCAACAAAGCCAAATAGAGACAATCGTATTTGTAAAGTTGTTAGACCTTTCAATCAGACATGCAGTTCTTGGCCCTAAATCCTCTGCACTCCATTAAAATAACAATAGATATATCTAAAATGAATCTTTTTTTCTTTTCTTTTGACGAGACAGTAAGTGGAAAAAAAAATGTCAGTGGTTATTTTCAGTTAGTGACTCATAAGCTTTTATTGAAAGAAATAAAAAAAGAGGAAAAACACATGCAAATAGCTTAGCTTACCATCTCCTCACATAATATCTGTGTTGTTCTGGTCTCAAAAGAAGAATCTCAGCCATCCATTTGTGTTTTAGTTTATATGTATTCACAAGGCTAATTTTCACAAATATTATTATGCAGCACATCTCTCAATTTAAATGACTCCGCCGCTATCCCCTCGTGGCTCGGGGACCATTGCACTGTCACCATGGAGACAGCAGGACCCTGCTTTGACACTGGCGAAAAAGAGCTCAGTAACTCCAAAATTACATCCAAAACTTCTATTCAGTATCTGTAATGTTCCTTGAATAGAAGTGTTTATCTGGTCGTGCTCCAGTGAAGCCAATCATTGTTTTAAAACCAGTTCCAGGGTGACCTGCAGGTCTCACCTGTCACTCCAAACGCCTGACACATCCGCACCCCTCCTCTTCCCTAAACAGACAAAAAAAAAAAAAGAAAGAAAAAAAGAATTCACGTTTCACTCCGGGGATGATCAAATCTCCCGTCTTCATTTCTCATTGGTTCCCGAGCCTGGCTGCTGTGGCAGAGGAGCAACATTCTGTCTGCTTTAAGACTCACTGACAAATCACAACATGTTAGTGCATCTGACACTGTCAGCACTTTTGACTTACACACGCATGCATGAGCACACCTTGTTGTTGCTACATCCAGTGTCTGATCAACTTTGATCTTATTTTATCACTTAAGCTGGAATATTTTAATCTCCGCTTCAACATCTGACAGTTGGTAATTTAAACATAAAATGAAAGAGTTGAAACCAGATGTTATGAGATTAAATCTGTCTTACATGTTTTTAGTCGGTTAGGATTAACAAAATGACTTCTGTTTGCTAGAACAATTAGAGAGATATTAAATTGTTGACTTCTTCAGATTCAAAAAATAGATTAAGATTGTAACTTTAAACAATTTTGCGAACCAGATGATGATGATGTCATGGCTATTTAAGTTTCTGATTAGTTAATTTCACAACACTAAAGTTGAAGCTTAAACACATCGTTTCCTTGTGTGACATCATGGGAAAAATCACATGCAAGATGTCTTGTGGGAAAGAATTGGCCCTCCAGAAGTCCAATCCATCAATACCCAAATGCCTGAAGGTGCCACGTTCATCCGTTTAAACAATTATATACAAGTATAAACATCTTGGGAATGTCCAACTGTGATGAAAAGATGAATGTGTCTTATAGCAAAATGTGTGAATCAACTTGAGTACCAAAGCAAGACTTTATGAATATGGTAACGGAGTGTGATTTCTCACAATGAAGCCATACTAATGAAAGGCCACTAAAAAGTGACATAAAACGCTGGATTGCAGTTTTAAATTTTCACAAAGACATTATTTTTTAGGAGATGTGTCCAGTAGTATAATGAAACTTATATTGAAATGTTTATTTTTTCCATAATAACCATCATTACATTAGAGGAAATGGAGACACTTACAAGCCTGAGAACATCATCCGCAGTGTGAATTGCAGTTTTGGCCGCATCATGTTGTACGGATGCTCTGCTGTGGGAGGGACTGGTGAACTTCATAACATAGATAGCATCACGAGGAAAAGACATTAAGTTGAAAAATTGAAGCAACATCTCAAGACAGTTAAAGCTTTTGCACAAATGACTCTGTCAAATCGAGAGTGGCCCTAAGCATAAAACCATATTAGTTACAAAGTGACTAAATGACAAAACAGTCAGTCTTTTGGACAGGGTGTCCGTCCCACAAACTCTGTCTTACAAGAAAGTTACAAGGCAACCTGACTGAGTTTCACTAGACCAGTCAGGAGGAATGGGCTAAAATTACAGCAATCTGTTATGAGACATTTGTGAAAAGATCCCATAAATATTTGAACCAAATCGTAGAGCTAAGCTAGCAATACTACCAAGTTCCAAGAAAATAAGAAGGATAATGTTAGCAATCCTAACTTAAAACAGGGAAACAGGGAGTGATATCAGTGAGAAAAAGGTAAAATGTGTATTTTAATATAGTGCACATGAATAAACATGATTTCAACTATGTCTAAATCTTACTAATAACCCTCCTTGCAATGCTACAAGCAAGATTACAGGTGTATGGAAAATGTATGGATTCTGTTGGTGCCTCTCTCCTGAAAGTTTTAAACAGTTTTCTTTTTAATTACCCTCATTTGTGAGATTTCGAGTTCAAAATGGCTCTCGCAGACTCCCACACTCATCAGCATACAAGCGCAGCACATACGCATGTGACCCCATTTACCGAAGCTGCTGAGACAGGTGCCCGAATCGTGTGCTGGAAAAGGCCAAAGTTCACATCTGTGTGCTGAAAAGAAAAGTGGGCAGCTCTGGAAGAACTCCTCTCCTCTCACTCTGTGTTGACATGTTAATTAATGGCAATGTCAGCCTGGGCGCAGCTCATTTACTTGAAGTGCATCTCTTGATATCTGTCGCAAATTCTTCACACCGCCCTTCCTATCAATTTCATTAGAGCACTAAGTGGCCCTCGCCCTGTCCGTTTGGCAAGACTCCGACAACACTCGCGTCAGACACACACATGCACACGCACACAGCTGATTGTTGATGATCCTCATCAGCCGCTCAGGGGAAATGATAGGAGACACTTCAGTACTTGCCCAAATATTGCCCTTTGACAGCCATAATACCTCTGCAGTGTGGCGGCATCGAAATGTGGAGCGGGGGTCAGTCTGGCTCTGTTTGCTCCTGCTGGGAGACAGCATGTCCTTTTGACTGGGACAGCTCTGCATCAGCATGCAATCACAGAGAAATACCAAGACTCTGAATTTGTTATTGTTTGTGTGTGTTTGGAATGCAATCTTTTAGAAAACCTCAGAAACATAAACCTGCCTTGTAAACGTTTCTGTGTTTTGTTATGTTACAGCTGCAGAACATGATGCGTTTTATTTAAGAAAATACTACATGTAAAGTGGAAGGGAAATTATGCATGGCTTGGACATTGTTTGCAAAAACAAATCCGATGAGTGTCGGTATGCACATATGTAATTCAGCAAACTTGGAAACCCCAAATAAAATCCACCATCTTACAGGCAACTGTTCACTCTATCATGCCGAAACGGAAAGAAGAAGGTACAACCACAAACCTGCCAAGACAGCTGAACTTACAGGTCTGGTGAAGAAAGCATTAGAAGCAGCTCTTCCAATTCTGGTGGTTCTGCAGAGAGCCAAGGCTCAGGTGACAGGATTTATCGACAAGGAGGCTGATAATGGCGCACTCATCAAATTTAGGCTTTATGAAGGATTGTCTACAAGAAAGCCATTACTGAAAGGAAGCCAGAACTCCTGTTTGAGGTTTGGTACAAGCCTTAGGAGACACAGGAAACATGTGGAAGAAGGTAACCTGCCCAAATTAGAAAATACTTCATGTATAACCTACATGCAAAATGTTATGTGTGGTGGAACACCAACCATAGAAGCTGCTCCAAACTAATGTGGAGAGACATGTAGGTAAATGCAGGGGCATTGTAAAAGATGATCTCTCAGATTCTGCAAAAGCCTTGATAGATGTCCACCTTCCAGGAGGAAAACAACCTCAAACACAGCCAGAACTACAAATGAACAGGTTAAATCGGAACATATTGCGTTAGCTTGGTCCTCTCTACCCCCACACCTGAATCAAATTGGCTTAAATTGATGGTTTAGCAAACAGTCAGTTTAAATGTTCAAAGTTCCTGGACTAGTTAGAACACCATGGATCACTTTCCTTCTGTGTACTCCTCCGTGCTGATCTGTCACATAAAATACAACAAAGTCTGTGGTTTTGCTTCATAAGATGAGAAATAGTTCAACACTTTAAATGCTTGATTGAGCAAGGGACTGTTAGACTGTGGTTGTGTTACAGCACAGGATCTGCATGCGGGAAATTGCTCAGTCTTGTGTAATTTTGGGTTTTAGTTACAACAAAAGCAACAGTAGCGGCCTCAAACTAAACAGAAACCCATCATATTCTTTTCAGCAGTTCACTTCAGTGGTGGTCATTTCATTCTCCCTTGAGAAAGTGAAAATTGTCGGTTTCATGTATTTTGGCTGGTCATTTGATCTCCAGCATTGTAGGATGGCGAACAGAAACATCTCATGTTTTATGACATTACAGAATATAAACATCAAATAAATCAGGGTATTTTATGCACTTTGGTATGGAGCGATTCTGTCAATACCTTGGTGAACGTCTCACCCGGGTCGGGTTAAGATGCAGCTGGCTTCCTCCGCTCTGGCAATCACCTGCTGAAAAAGCTTTGTTTTTACTCTTTAAATAGTAATTATTTTTACCAGTTTCTCTTATGCACCACATAGTCTTCTGCATTAGTTTTCAGCAGCAGATGTTTAATAATACGACATACTGTTCTGATAACCCTTGAGTCTGCAAAAACTGTGCATGCTCAGGCTGATTCAGGCTTCCGCGTCTCTTATTTCCCCTAGGCTTGAACCTGAGATTACTCATGTTTCATTATATTTGTCCCTTTTCATTCTTCTCCAAATTAGAGCCTGTGAAATGATGCATTTTTCTCAAAGAGCGTCCTCGTGCCAGGTGATGGCAGGAGTTTAATTTGAGGGTAATGACATTCTTTACCTGATGCTCTTGTTATTAATGAGCAGCACCGTAGGCCTCAGCAGGGTCTGCAGCTACTGCCGGTTATTTTAGAGTATTTTCAACAGCTACTCAGGCACAGGAGCAAAATTCACACTTTAAAATGGGCTCATTAGACGCTGCAGTCGCTCTGTCTTAGATACAGTCAACACAAAGCACGTTTCGGTTTGAGTTGCATATTTAAAAGCACACTCGAGTGCAAATTTCTTTCTAGTTTTAGCCACAACTGCTTGAATGAATCTCTGCCTAGTCTTATTGTACATCCAAACCAGGTTTGTCTATTTGAAACACGGCTCCTACGCTTGCATGCAGTACCCTGCAAAAGTATTCATAGCTCAATTTTAACTGCACTTTATCTGGTAGGTAGTCATACACAAACACATAAGTAATTGTGCAGTGGAAGGAAAATGCCACATGGTTTTCAAAATTTTCACAAATCTAAAAAGGGCGGGGAACATTTGCATTGAGCTGCTTTTACTCGGGCAAATATATAAAAAAAAAATCATTATTTTTTTTTGCTTCATTTGACTCTAATCTCCTTGCAATCAGATATTTTTCCCCCATTCTTCTGTGCAAACTCAATCAGATCAGCCTTCTTACAATTATACGCTAGTTTTAGGGGGTCTATGTAAAATCCTAGTTTGTCGCTGTAAGGTGACAAAATGTAACAAGAAGTCCTGAAGGTGTGAATACTTCTGCAAATTCCCAGTGATGTCTGCCAGTGTTCAGATCACTGGCTGAGAGTTTCTAACCTCTGCAGCAGCAGGTACCAGACTGAATAAACCAACAAGCTGTCAACCTGGAGGGGATCATTGGAGGGAATAAAGGTTATATCCCGCCCCTGGTACATTTATCCCTCCGAGGTCCCAGAGCAGTGGGTCCCCGTGCCTCCATTCTCCACTGTGTCATTAATACGAGTCGTCCCTGCAGAGCGTGCAGTGGTGGCAGAGGGTTTAATCACAGCCAGGAGGCTGGAGAACAAGCCTCGGCAGCCCCCTAATCTCCTTTGTGGTTAGACGCATTTGGTCAGGGGGGGCTTTGAACTTTACATCTGCTCATATCTGATACCTTCGAGGCGTTATTTGATTCCATATGTAAATGCAACAGGGACTGATGAATTAGCTCATAAGAACCATTCTCCGAGATATATTATGTCTTTGTTTAGCCGTCACAATCAGATTTCCCTCGCACACAATTTGGCTTGATTAAAGTCCTTATTAAATCAAAATTGGATGCTGTATTGTGTTATCCAGATTGTGTTTTTATTAACTGATCTCTCGCTGTGATGCTCCGTCCTAAGGCTCGTGTGTCGCACCGGGAGGTCCCTACGTGACGGGACGGATTCTGTCCGCGTGGACGTGGATCAGAGCGGGACGGGGACGTCAAAGGAAAGCTTCGCCTACTTGGTGAGCCTTCTTCCAGTGTCCGGCCCTCCTGCTGGGCTTTTGCTCTCCCTTCTGTCTGTGTCTTCCTCCGCATTCTTCCTGCATGCGCTTTTGCTTCGCTCCCCACTGGTAAAGGCCTCCCCAAGAGTGTCAGCTGAGTGTTAACAGATGTGTTTTATGACTAAGAGGAATGTTGGTGTGTGGGAATCTTCAAACGTCCATCTGAGCTGAAGCTAAAAGTAATTGTCATGTAGCTCTTTTTTCTTTTTCTGCCAACAAAAACAAATATTGAGACTCCTGGAATATCCCTTTTACTCTGAATTTATCAGTGGCTGAGGTAAACCGGGCCAGTGGTGTGGAAATTAACCTCAGCCCACACAACCTCTCATTGGAATAAGGACATTCAGCCTGTGGAAATACCCGTGTAAGCTCTTTGTTTCTCTCTGTGTTCATAGACAAAGACTGTTTCATAATTCACAGCGTCGTTTCAGCGGCTTCTAAGGGCAGCTCTGTCCATGAGTCATGCTGCAGAGAAATAACCCCAATCTGAAAACCCATCATGATACATTAAGATGAAAAAACTCTGAAACAGCGAGTTTAAAGGAGGGTACTACTGTGGGAACTCCTGTTTGGTATTTATTTATTTATTTTTTTTTTTTTTATCTCTAAGAAGCTCAACGAGAGCCAGGCTGAAGGGGAAGATGTAGGGGGAAGAAAAAGGGGAAAAGCTGTTTTGGAGACAGGATGTGTGTCTTTGCTGCATCTCCTTCCTCAAAATTTTAAACGGAAACATCTGCCTCCTTCCACCCACATTGACACAGCGAAGCACAATAGGTCTGCCCCATCCCTGCTCGCTGAGGAAGTGAATCCTGTCAGCAAGGATAAGAGGCATCCCTGGAGGCGAGGTTCATGGAGGGGATAGAAAGTTTAGAAAAAGCAGGAATGCTGATTCTGGTGGCTGCAGAATTCTAAGAGGATAATTTGCCCTAGGACTCTCTCTATTTATATATACATATATAAATATGAGCAAGTTTTAAAGTATTTAGAGCTTTTGCCCTGCCCTTTCGATATTTGATTAATATTTTTTTTCTAAGCCACAGTGCCATGCCAAGCACTCGTTTTCTTCTATTTTATTAGGGTTCTATGTGTTACACCAACACATTATTATGAAGTGGATGAAAGAGACTACATGTTTTCACATTTTATTTTACCAATATAAATATGACTAGTGCATGTGTATTTACTCCCTGACCCAATGCTTTGCAGCTACATGTGTTTTAGTGCATCTCTTTACTAATTTTGTACATTTAGAAACTAAAATTTGTGCCTACATTCAAAGTGTTTTGTGGCTAGCTTCCCTATCCCTAAGCTGAAACATTCCCACAGCATGATGCAGCCATTGCCATGTTTCTCTCTCTATAAACTGCCTGTGTTCAAACAAGGGCTTCCTCTTTCTCACTCATCCATGAAGGCCATATTTGCAGTTTTGTAGTCGACAGATTCTGCTGTACTGGCTGTTAATCTCTAGAGTTGTTATAGGCTTTTTGGCTGATTCTCTGGCTAATGCTAACCTCATTTGACCTGGTGGTGACAGCCTAGCAAATATACTGCATGCTCTTGTATCTGTTTGCATGCTAGATTGAACAGTGGTCCATGAGACGATCACAGCTTAACTCCGGTTTAAACATCTCCCCAACTTTTCCCACTTAATTTTTTTTTTTAATTAATTGCAGGGTCTGTACTTAATTGATCACAATTAATTGCAACATTTTTATTCCAAAAACCCTTCCCACATATTAGACCGATTCTTTTCTGTTAAATTAATTAATGAATAGACATCTTATTGTTTTTAATCATTTAGGTTATTCAGCCATCAGATTGGTCCAAAGTGCTTTTATACGCAGTTTTCAAGTGTTCCGGGAATCCTCAGTGAGGCAAGAAAAGCAGCTTTGATACCCACCAGGGTTTGAATGCTGTTGTGCGTCAGATTTATGGGCATACCAGAAACCCAATAGTAAGGTTCCGGTTTAAAATTTTGTATGTAAAAAATGAAAAATGCATTAACGTTAACATTTTTAACGCATTAAATTCCATGTAACTATTTAATTGAAATTAACATATTAAAGTCCAGCCACTGATAAGAGACATTATACATTGGTGTTCTCTTATTATTAACCGGGTGACTTCTGAAGACAGTTGATTGTGGCAGATTATTTTTGATGATGATGATAAATGATCATACATTTATTTATTTCACACTGACATTTCACCAACAAAACATAATAAAAGTAAAACTTTCATATTTTCTTGATGTAAATATAATACTCTATTACCAGATATATATTCAAATAAATTTAATAAATACAAATGCACAAAACAATAAAAAAAATTGTAAAAAATATTCTAAAAAAATTATAATTTTCTCTTAGCAGTTCTGCACCACTTTGTGTCTGTTACATAAAATTCCTATTAAGTACGCTGCAGTTTGGAGTGTGAATACTTTTGCAGGGAAATGTGCAGCACCGAATGACTGTCCTACCATTGCCGGGCCCCAAAGGGCTAATGGCTTCAGCTGCATAGTAATGATGTGCTGCAACATGGACTATCTTCACAGATTTCTTAATTGTTATAGCCAGCAGCTGTCTCAGTTAATTCGCAAAAACTGGACTTGTGAACCTCAGAGAAAGAGAAGTGTTTTCATTTGTTTCAAAGAAAAGCATTATGTAGGAGAAATGTCTAAATAGGAAAAGCTGTCAAGTGTTCTGTTATCAATCTGATATCTTTCTTGTCATTTGCTGAATCGTTGTTCTGAATGCAGAAGCCCAACGTGGAGTCCATATATCCAGAGAAAGGTTCTCGTGCTGGAGGAACCCGCGTGACAATCCGTGGAGAACATTTGGACATCGGCTCACAGGTTAGAGTAAAGGTCAACAGAACACAGGAGTGCACCATCACAGAGTGAGTACAACATTTTTTTTTTTTACATTTTCATTCTCAGATTGTTTGTATATTTTAGAGACGACGTGACCCTGCTTTGCAAGTCTGTGTGAATTCTGCCCATTACAATTACAAATCATTTGCATGGTTTCTTTTCCTTCCCACGTATTAATAGATTTCCTTTTTAAACAGTGGATATTAAACGCATGAAGTGACAATTAAATATTCAGAGTGCATTGCTTTGCAAGTTCTGCATAACTTCTCACAAGATTAAATTCAGCACTTCTAGTTGTTGCCATAGCGCATACCAAAATAGCTCCACCGTTCCTGTGAAAGTCTGCCAAGCAGCAAAAAAAAAAAAAGTAACTCCAGCTGTAATCAGAAACAGTTTTTAGGATTGAACCTTTTGCTACACATCACAAGTTGCGGGTAACAGTGTTTACATCTTTTTATTTTATTTTATTTTATTTTTTTCCCCCCAGAAAAACGGATCAAACGATTAAATGCATCATGCCTCCAGCGTTGGAGGCAGACGCTGAGCTGGTGACGGTTTGTGTGGAGTTCGAGGACCATCCTTGTGAGGAAGCAAACCTCAGCACCATGTACACCTATGAGCAAAACCCAACTATCAGCTTCATCCACCCCACGAAGAGCTTCCTCAGGTGAGTAAACTCCCAGAAGCCTTGTAAGTGAATTCTAGGCAAATTTTTAGTGTCTGCGATGTAACGATTGTCGTGTGTTTGTGTCACAGTGGTGGCAGGACCATCACGGTTAAAGGTCACGGCTTTGATCTGGTTCAGAGTGTCATCATGAATGTCCTGGAAATTGGGCAAACAGTAAGCAATTTTTCAGCCATGCTACTTTGAGTGTAATTTATTATTTCATGAAAGGTTTTAGCTATTATTTATCTTTTTTATTTTTATTTTTTGCAGAACTGCAGCGTTCTCTCCTCCTCAACAATCACCTGTCTATCTCCGGAGTCCAGCCAGTCCCAGGAAACCTCGGTGCAGTTCGTCCTGAACGGGGTCCCATACACCGGAGACAGCCCTTCGTCCGCCGATGACAGGCCTGAGGAAGAGGACGGGGAGCATCATAAAGAGCACTTCCAGCTGGGATACGTGGAGGACCCTCAGTTCTTCACCACCAACAAGGACAAGCAGATCAAACACCATTCAGGGGAGCCACTGACTCTCATCATCAATGTGAGTAACGAAGCTGAGACAGGATGTGCATCCCTGCTGTGTTCAGGCGTGATTTATTTAATATTAACCGACTTTTATCACAATTATATTTCCTTCCTGTTTCCCATCGTTTGTAGTAATTCATCACTGATTTGATGTATTTTAAGCAACTTTTAAATCAAATTTATGGGAATTAATCAGGAAATATTCAAATAAACTGACAATTTAAACTTTATTTAACCTCTGAACACTGTGTACACTCATAGTAAGAGACCTGTAGTGGTTTGGTTTCAGATAATCAAATTGAACATGAGGGAATGCTGCTTCAGATACATTTGACAGAAGAAGCTGATGCAGCCGAATGGCAACACATCTAGAAATGTTAAATGACCTGAGTTTATTTCAGGTCTTCAGACCTAAGTCAGTGACGTTATGTTTACATTGGTTTATTTTGTGTTGTTTTTAGCTACTAAGTAGATGAAAAGAGAATTACTAATCGGTCTATCGAGCATGAAACTCAAAGAAAATCTGAGAAGTTTATGTAAACAACTAAAATGACTGTAAGTGGGTGTGTGCGTGGTTATGCACTAACATTTTTGTTTTTTTTAACATTAGGCTTTATTTTTTGGGATATTTCTTACTGAAAGAAAACTGAGATTGCAGTTGGTTCAGAGACACTGAGAGAACCGTGGGAGCTTTCACATCATAATCATGTCTCCTGCCTGCTTCAGGAACATTGTCACTTGTATATTTTCATAACTCTGTTTAATTTTACTGTTAGATGAGTGACTAAACCCTGAAGTATACGAGTGGCGCCCATTCTGCGACATTGTTTTGTGGCATGCGGGAGCTTGAAGCCACTTCCTGTCAGCCCCCCTCGCCTGCTCAGTGAACCAGACCCCTTATCAGACCGTGTGAAGTTGGTTTGGGGCTCACCAAAGAAAATATGTGCCGTTAATGGGTTGAAAAGGATTTGAAAAAAATCCACTCAATAAATCTTTAATGTGGACAGAATTTATTATTGACTGATATCCTGAACAGTAGTTTTTAGTCCCAGTTGCTATAGCTACAGCTAAACCCAAAATCATTCATAACCTATCAGGTTTAGATTTTAAGTCAGTTTTCGTCCGACCAAGAAGTAAGTT
This sequence comes from Poecilia formosa, assembly GCF_000485575.1. Lineage (NCBI taxonomy): Eukaryota > Metazoa > Chordata > Actinopteri > Cyprinodontiformes > Poeciliidae > Poecilia > Poecilia formosa. Next base: position 884,338 of record NW_006800074.1, read on the forward strand.
TGTGACAGGAAATAAAACCATCGTCATTTGAAAGATAACAAAACAATGTACAAGCAGTTGATTTTTTGGGAAATAACAATATGATAATAGCATTTCATAAACAACAATATGTCAACAATTTTCATACTCTTCTAATCAATGAAATATTTTTTTTTAACAAGACAGCTTACTTGTTGTGATGCTCTTTCCATCTTCTTATTTTATCTTACCTTACTGTTTAATAGTTAATAATAAAAATTCATTTATCACAATAATTTAACAAGCTAGGTTTCTGCCAGTCAGCGTAGCACGGATATTCAAAAGCAACCTAAACCTTTGAAAGGGTATATTATGCAGGGTTATATAGTGGGATTATAAACATTATCATCTAAACTCGGTGCTGGCTGTGAACTTACTATTTTTCACGATTGTAGATTTACATGCAATTGTTTTCCTTTTTTACATCTTTTTTTGCTAATGCAGTAACAAAAACAATAACATAAGAGTTTCATTGACATCCAGTTGTCACATCCTCAAATCTATTACTGTGTTCTTAAGGTTTTATTTGTCGTTCTGTCTGCAAATATGGATAAGTTATGACAAGAAGCTACTTTATGGCTTATGGATGATATGTTCTCTGGTGTTTCTCATTAAGAAGAGATGGATAAAAGAGGCAGGCAGAGGCTGTGTAATGTAACATCTATAGCTAAGCAAGTAGGCTACAATTACAAATAAGTGGCCCTCTAGTTCACTTAAAATGTAAAGAATAGATAGATAAAAAGAAACGATGCCTAACTATGTCAGTTTTGTCATAAGCATAAGCATAATGGATGTCAATAATTATGGCTCCTGTAATTAGTTAAAAACAGTGATTTCTTAACTTAATCAATGTTCTGAAGTTAGTTAAAGATTGGATTTTCTCATTTTTTACAGTCATTTTTCTTTTTTTTTTTGAGATTATGGTGCAGGATAAAGAATCATTCTGTCATAATTCATCTTTTTGGTCAAAATGTGTTCCTATAGAGAAGGACTGAACAAGTCAGACAACTGGCACTGCTTTTCCCACAGTCAGAGAGGAGCTAGATATAATTAGACACATTCATTGCTTATTATTTTTGGTTAAGTGCTCTCTTATGATGCCAAGCTGACTTCGTGGCAAATATTTGTGACAAATATTTGTGATCACTAAAAGCCATCAACAAGTGATGGAATTTCCTTTCTTGGTTTTTGGATGCAAAATCATTACTTAACAAGACAAACTCGACTGTGCACATCAGACAGAGCTGAGCGTGTCCTTATTTATATTCACATAAACCAGAGGCACATAAAACACATCAAAGACCCTGTCCTCCTAAGCATGTTGATTTCTGTTGGAGGTGTGAGTGGGGTAGGGTGGGGTGCAGTGGCAGCTCAGTGGGAGGCCCCGTGTTTGTGCGTTCTGGCTGATTTAAGCACCTGTCTGCTTGAATCCATCACGTTAAAGGGCTGCCGGCTGTGACACCGCGCGACACGCACACAGGAACAGCACAGACAAGGATGTCTGAACATGATGCCACCTCCTCTTTATGTGTTAGCGCGTGCTAGGAGGAGGTCGCTGCAGGAGTCGCTGTCTCTGCCTGCCTACATGAGCGACTTGTCTGTTGTTTCCTGCTTTATTTAGGAAAGGTGGATTCCAGTCGCGGTGGACCTGAAGGGAGGGGAGGCTGCAGACAGAATGTGTTTGTTTAATAGGAAGCTTGTTAGTCAGCCAGGACCAGAGGTGGGGTTTGCTGTGCATCCTTCCTCAGAGTTTAGAAAACACTTGTTTTAATTCAACTATGTTTTCTACAGAAAATATTGTGACTCTCATATTTTTAAATCAATTTTTGCAAAGTATTTCAATATATATATATATATATACATGGATGATACTTTTCATTTTCTGTGTGTGTGTTGGTTGTGACGAAGCACTTTTTGACAAAGGTTAAAGAGGCTGCATCCTGTAGGGACCCTCTGTGTGTAATCACAGAAAGGAAACCCTCTGGTGATAAAGACACACACACACATACACACACACAGAAACACACTTCCTCACTTGGCCTAATTATATTGAAGGGATGTTGCTGTTTCAAACTAACAGGGGAATTTTTTGTAGGTCTGGTCATCCTTCCAATAAGTAATCGCAGTGTTGTTCATACTAGGTTAATTGCAGAGATCAAAGCGTGTTTCAGTCATGTAATTATTGGGATTACATAAAGAATGAAAGGTCAATGATAAAATGCAGCTCTGCTGTTTCTGAGTTACTAGCCTTGTGCGTGTTTGCAAACATTTGGTCCACTTTGAGGATTGACCTTGTTGAAATATTAAAGGGCATTTTTCATCCTTTTTGCAACTTGTCCTTTGTGCTTGTGTTGTGGGTTGTGGCTCGCAGTAGTGACATTCATAGCCAGGCCTGAATGGTTTTGATCAGTTGGTCTTTTAAGGGAAACGTCTAGTCTTGATTTACATCTCTCAGTCGTGTGTAGATCAGTCTCAAGGATGTTCTCAAGATCAATTTACATAAAGAAGATATGACGCAAATAGAAAGTCATTAAGCTTCATTGTGCTTTCTTACTTATTGACAATACAGTAATTCTGATTCTGAGATTTTCAGAGGTGCAAGCCATCCAGGAAAAAAATAAATCTTTATTAACAGTGGTGTATTGTGTAAAAACAACGTTTTAGAGCTTTATATAATTTAATGTTATTCCCTCAACAAAAACATACCTGGAGTGATGCTTTAATTGTTTCATAAAGGTTTGAGGAATCCTTTAGTCTCCCATGGCAGCCATCATAAACGCTTGCTCTCATGAATCATAAACCCTCTCCCCACTCAGCTTATCCAGACTAGCGGCATTAGCAATTAGCAAACACCATCATCAACATCATACAAACTACTTCTCAGTGAAACGGTGGTAAAAAAAAAAATTGTTAAAGGCTTAATAGAGCAATATTGTTGTGATGACGTCCTGAAAGTGGGTTTTAACAGCGAAACCAAATTTCTTCTAAGTCATATATACCACATTTTTCTACTCAAAGAAGGTGACGTAGTTACTTGATGGTGCTATAAAATGGCGCTATATGACTGGAAAATAAATTAGATACCTGTCCCCTTTAAAATTGAAATCTTGGGGTTGCAGTGATTTGAGCTTGTTCTGCAGCTGCAGAAACCTGGAGAGCTTACAGTCCTTGTTTCAACCATGCAGTCATGTACACCTGACTATCATAGGGTCATAAGTGAAACCATCTGTCCAGCGACTGAAGCCTGACTGATAGTGGGGTCATGAACAAGGACAGCAGCAAATCTCCAGACAAATTGGCCGCTGAAAAAATGAATTTGTGCTTTGCTGTACTTCTCTCAATACGGTGACTCCAATCCATCTGAAACGCTAAAGAATCAACCGTCATAAGTTCAAAGGTCAAACCGGAGGCACATGTCAAGATGATGAAAAAAGACAGGGTGTGATGATAATGTTGGGTTTTCTGATCTAATCTAGACTGACAAGCTTGTGATGCTTAACCAGCTGGGCATTTTGCTGTTTGTCAAAATGTAGATGAAGGCAGAGCAGTTAAAGCTCAAAGAGAGAGGAAGATGAGAGTGTCCCCAGCGATTAATAGAAGATTCAGGCCAGGGAACGTCTAACCTGCAGTGTTTCCAGCATCTTGTCTTCCTGCTTAGATTCACGATTCTCTGCAGAACCCCTAAACCTGCCAAGCCCCTTGTAGAAAATCTAAGCTTGTAAGACGAACACCCACAAAGGAAACGGGTGTATAAGCGATGAACAAGTACAGCTGTAAAAAATTAGACCCAATAAAAACCTCCCTGCAGGCTTAAAATAACTGTAGAAGATGTTCTGAGTAGAAATCCATAAGATCCACAGAGACTTTATGGAATTCCCATTAAAGGAATAATTCAGCAATTTAATCTCATCCCTACGGATCGTTTTGGGATTTGCAGCAGACGCATAAACGTAAGATGAAGCTGCGGAGAAGGCTGATGTATGCTCACTTTTAGATTAATGGACATGGTTGGATTGACTCTAGATGAGGCCCAACATTACAAATTTCCCAAAATGCTTCCTAATTAAAAATGTTACTGAACCCTGACTGGCAGACAAACATCCTTCACTTTCCAAGCCGACAGTGTGTAAAGCCCAAGGCAGCGGGGATGATGTCACCAGCAGTAGGAATGATTTTTTTTTTTTTTTCAGACTGTAGAAAGCTCCCTGTGGACACCCAGAAGACAAAGTGGAACTGTATGAAACGGTTGAGGTCTGCCACTCCACATGACTTGAAGTCACACGTAACGTGTAAAATCAGAGATGGGCCCCTTTAATTAGTGTAGCTCCCAGCAGTGAGAGGGGGTGTTGGATAGAAGTAGGACAGTTAGATTCATTGCTACAGACCTCTGCGACGGCGCTGAGTGTTGTTCTGGACTCACCCAGACAGCTCACTGTAGCATACAGCAAATGTATTCATACACCAGGAAATGTCTTAACCCCAGACTTCATAGTGTTTTACCTGATAGACCAACAGAAATAGAACATAATTGTGAAGGGAGGACATAATAATACATTGCTTTGCAATTTTCTTTACATTTAGAAATCTACTCACCCTATTATTTAACAGCGTGGCACTTAATCTGAATGTTACATTCTTTGTAAAAACCACCTTTTTGCTGCAATTACAGTTGCAAGTCTTAATCTCAACCAGCTTTGACCATCTTGAGAAAAAAAGATTTTAGCTCATTCCAATTAAGCTGAAGATCAGTCAGAGTGGATGGAGAGCATCTATGATGCTCAGATATATTTTGCAGGTAGACATCGTCAATTACAAGTCTCCCATTCTGTGATTGTTCTCTTCACAGAACAGCTATATATTTATATTGAGATTTAGTCACACCTTGATTAATTCCCTTTTCCAAATTGGCTGAAATGTGAAGGAAAATTTTGTTTTAAACGTACTTTATCTCAAAGGTAAATAAACAAACTCATATCATCCGAGTAGTGGTTGTGGATGGTGATGCTGTGGGCAGATTGGATCTTGAGTGGCAGTGAGTCTTGCAACAAATCTGAAGGGGCTTCTGACTACAGACTGTTGCTGTATGACTGTCTCGTTACTATCATGATATGCTAGCAACTCAGTATCCAGGCAGTAAACACAGTAGTCCACAGTACTATGTCTTGATTACACCATCAGTAGTTCGCAAGCATTGCCTACCCACCTCATTTGCTTTTGCTACACCTCTTTCAGTCTCTCTCAGGAGGTATTGTCAGAAAATTGGTCAGAGAGACACTGGAGTGGGGCTATAATTCTTGTACATTATGTTCAATGGAAAAGATGGTTTGAACTTCTGCCTTCTCGCTCCACTTTTGAAGTCTCCTTTTCAACTCCTCTGGGACTTGGGGGTCACAGTTCAGTTATTATTTGAGCTTTTGAGATGCTAATAAGTTGTTCCCAGTTGTAAAAACCAATGTCTTGTTGCCAGGGTTATGCATCATAACTGTCCTAAATAAAAAATAATAATTAAAAAAAAAAAAACAAGAGCAAAAATGCTTCCAGTAGCACAGGATCCAAAACCAGAGAGACCAATTGTCCAACACCTCAACCAAAACAATTATGAACTAAAGTCTAGCAGAAGAACAAACCAGGATGGGCTAAACAGAGTTGCTCCAACATGTTGCCACCATGAGTAACATCCTGCAATTCTAAGCAGGATCCATTGGATTTTATTTAGGGGAATTGCATTCAAGTGGCTGACTACAAAACCATTTACTTTTTTCAAGCTTCATATTTATCTAAAACTTCGTGTATCAATTTTTTCTGCATCACAATCGCACTCTACTTTGTGCAGGTCTAACTCATAACCCCTAACNAGTAACTCCAGCTGTAATCAGAAACAGTTTTTAGGATTGAACTTTTTGCTACACATCACAAGTTGCGGGTAACAGTGTTTACATCTTTTTATTTTATTTTATTTTATTTTTTTCCCCCCAGAAAAACGGATCAAACGATTAAATGCATCATGCCTCCAGCGTTGGAGGCAGACGCTGAGCTGGTGACGGTTTGTGTGGAGTTCGAGGACCATCCTTGTGAGGAAGCAAACCTCAGCACCATGTACACCTATGAGCAAAACCCAACTATCAGCTTCATCCACCCAACGAAGAGCTTCCTCAGGTGAGTAAACTCCCAGAAGCCTTGTAAGTGAATTCTAGGCAAATTTTTAGTGTCTGCGATGTAACGATTGTCGTGTGTTTGTGTCACAGTGGTGGCAGGACCATCACGGTTAAAGGTCACGGTTTTGATCTGGTTCAGAGTGTCATCATGAATGTCCTGGAAATTGGGCAAACAGTAAGCAATTTTTCAGCCATGCTACTTTGAGTGTAATTTATTATTTCATGAAAGGTTTTAGCTATTATTTATCTTTTTTATTTTTATTTTTTGCAGAACTGCAGCGTTCTCTCCTCCTCAACAATCACCTGTCTATCTCCGGAGTCCAGCCAGTCCCAGGAAACCTCGGTGCAGTTCGTCCTGAACGGGGTCCCATACACCGGAGACAGCCCTTCGTCCGCCGATGACAGGCCTGAGGAAGAGGACGGGGAGCATCATAAAGAGCACTTCCAGCTGGGATACGTGGAGGACCCTCAGTTCTTCACCACCAACAAGGACAAGCAGATCAAACACCATTCAGGGGAGCCACTGACTCTCATCATCAATGTGAGTAACGAAGCTGAGACAGGATGTGCATCCCTGCTGTGTTCAGGCGTGATTTATTTAATATTAACCGACTTTTATCACAATTATATTTCCTTCCTGTTTCCCATCGTTTGTAGTAATTCATCACTGATTTGATGTATTTTAAGCAACTTTTAAATCAAATTTATGGGAATTAATCAGGAAATATTCAAATAAACTGACAATTTAAACTTTATTTAACCTCTGAACACTGTGTACACTCATACTAAGAGACCTGTAGTGGTTTGGTTTCAGATAATCAAATTGAACATGAGGGAATGCTGCTTCAGATACATTTGACAGAAGAAGCTGATGCAGCCGAATGGCAACACATCTAGAAATGTTAAATGACCTGAGTTTATTTCAGGTCTTCAGACCTAAGTCAGTGACGTTATGTTTACATTGGTTTATTTTGTGTTGTTTTTAGCTACTAAGTAGATGAAAAGAGAATTACTAATCGGTCTATCGAGCATGAAACTCAAAGAAAATCTGAGAAGTTTATGTAAACAACTAAAATGACTGTAAGTGGGTGTGTGCGTGGTTATGCACTAACATTTTTGTTTTTTTTAACATTAGGCTTTATTTTTTGGGATATTTCTTACTGAAAGAAAACTGAGATTGCAGTTGGTTCAGAGACACTGAGAGAACCGTGGGAGCTTTCACATCATAATCATGTCTCCTGCCTGCTTCAGGAACATTGTCACTTGTATATTTTCATAACTCTGTTTAATTTTACTGTTAGATGAGTGACTAAACCCTGAAGTATACGAGTGGCGCCCATTCTGCGACATTGTTTTGTGGCATGCGGGAGCTTGAAGCCACTTCCTGTCAGCCCCCCTCGCCTGCTCAGTGAACCAGACCCCTTATCAGACCGTGTGAAGTTGGTTTGGGGCTCACCAAAGAAAATATGTGCCGTTAATGGGTTGAAAAGGATTTGAAAAAAATCCACTCAATAAATCTTTAATGTGGACAGAATTTATTATTGACTGATATCCTGAACAGTAGTTTTTAGTCCCAGTTGCTATAGCTACAGCTAAACCCAAAATCATTCATAACCTATCAGGTTTAGATTTTAAGTCAGTTTTCGTCCGACCAAGAAGTAAGTTTGTGACAGGAAATAAAACCATCGTCATTTGAAAGATAACAAAACAATGTACAAGCAGTTGATTTTTTGGGAAATAACAATATGATAATAGCATTTCATAAACAACAATATGTCAACAATTTTCATACTCTTCTAATCAATGAAATATTTTTTTTTAACAAGACAGCTTACTTGTTGTGATGCTCTTTCCATCTTCTTATTTTATCTTACCTTACTGTTTAATAGTTAATAATAAAAATTCATTTATCACAATAATTTAACAAGCTAGGTTTCTGCCAGTCAGCGTAGCACGGATATTCAAAAGCAACCTAAACCTTTGAAAGGGTATATTATGCAGGGTTATATAGTGGGATTATAAACATTATCATCTAAACTCGGTGCTGGCTGTGAACTTACTATTTTTCACGATTGTAGATTTACATGCAATTGTTTTCCTTTTTTACATCTTTTTTTGCTAATGCAGTAACAAAAACAATAACATAAGAGTTTCATTGACATCCAGTTGTCACATCCTCAAATCTATTACTGTGTTCTTAAGGTTTTATTTGTCGTTCTGTCTGCAAATATGGATAAGTTATGACAAGAAGCTACTTTATGGCTTATGGATGATATGTTCTCTGGTGTTTCTCATTAAGAAGAGATGGATAAAAGAGGCAGGCAGAGGCTGTGTAATGTAACATCTATAGCTAAGCAAGTAGGCTACAATTACAAATAAGTGGCCCTCTAGTTCACTTAAAATGTAAAGAATAGATAGATAAAAAGAAACGATGCCTAACTATGTCAGTTTTGTCATAAGCATAAGCATAATGGATGTCAATAATTATGGCTCCTGTAATTAGTTAAAAACAGTGATTTCTTAACTTAATCAATGTTCTGAAGTTAGTTAAAGATTGGATTTTCTCATTTTTTACAGTCATTTTTCTTTTTTTTTTTGAGATTATGGTGCAGGATAAAGAATCATTCTGTCATAATTCATCTTTTTGGTCAAAATGTGTTCCTATAGAGAAGGACTGAACAAGTCAGACAACTGGCACTGCTTTTCCCACAGTCAGAGAGGAGCTAGATATAATTAGACACATTCATTGCTTATTATTTTTGGTTAAGTGCTCTCTTATGATGCCAAGCTGACTTCGTGGCAAATATTTGTGACAAATATTTGTGATCACTAAAAGCCATCAACAAGTGATGGAATTTCCTTTCTTGGTTTTTGGATGCAAAATCATTACTTAACAAGACAAACTCGACTGTGCACATCAGACAGAGCTGAGCGTGTCCTTATTTATATTCACATAAACCAGAGGCACATAAAACACATCAAAGACCCTGTCCTCCTAAGCATGTTGATTTCTGTTGGAGGTGTGAGTGGGGTAGGGTGGGGTGCAGTGGCAGCTCAGTGGGAGGCCCCGTGTTTGTGCGTTCTGGCTGATTTAAGCACCTGTCTGCTTGAATCCATCACGTTAAAGGGCTGCCGGCTGTGACACCGCGCGACACGCACACAGGAACAGCACAGACAAGGATGTCTGAACATGATGCCACCTCCTCTTTATGTGTTAGCGCGTGCTAGGAGGAGGTCGCTGCAGGAGTCGCTGTCTCTGCCTGCCTACATGAGCGACTTGTCTGTTGTTTCCTGCTTTATTTAGGAAAGGTGGATTCCAGTCGCGGTGGACCTGAAGGGAGGGGAGGCTGCAGACAGAATGTGTTTGTTTAATAGGAAGCTTGTTAGTCAGCCAGGACCAGAGGTGGGGTTTGCTGTGCATCCTTCCTCAGAGTTTAGAAAACACTTGTTTTAATTCAACTATGTTTTCTACAGAAAATATTGTGACTCTCATATTTTTAAATCAATTTTTGCAAAGTATTTCAATATATATATATATATATACATGGATGATACTTTTCATTTTCTGTGTGTGTGTTGGTTGTGACGAAGCACTTTTTGACAAAGGTTAAAGAGGCTGCATCCTGTAGGGACCCTCTGTGTGTAATCACAGAAAGGAAACCCTCTGGTGATAAAGACACACACACACATACACACACACAGAAACACACTTCCTCACTTGGCCTAATTATATTGAAGGGATGTTGCTGTTTCAAACTAACAGGGGAATTTTTTGTAGGTCTGGTCATCCTTCCAATAAGTAATCGCAGTGTTGTTCATACTAGGTTAATTGCAGAGATCAAAGCGTGTTTCAGTCATGTAATTATTGGGATTACATAAAGAATGAAAGGTCAATGATAAAATGCAGCTCTGCTGTTTCTGAGTTACTAGCCTTGTGCGTGTTTGCAAACATTTGGTCCACTTTGAGGATTGACCTTGTTGAAATATTAAAGGGCATTTTTCATCCTTTTTGCAACTTGTCCTTTGTGCTTGTGTTGTGGGTTGTGGCTCGCAGTAGTGACATTCATAGCCAGGCCTGAATGGTTTTGATCAGTTGGTCTTTTAAGGGAAACGTCTAGTCTTGATTTACATCTCTCAGTCGTGTGTAGATCAGTCTCAAGGATGTTCTCAAGATCAATTTACATAAAGAAGATATGACGCAAATAGAAAGTCATTAAGCTTCATTGTGCTTTCTTACTTATTGACAATACAGTAATTCTGATTCTGAGATTTTCAGAGGTGCAAGCCATCCAGGAAAAAAATAAATCTTTATTAACAGTGGTGTATTGTGTAAAAACAACGTTTTAGAGCTTTATATAATTTAATGTTATTCCCTCAACAAAAACATACCTGGAGTGATGCTTTAATTGTTTCATAAAGGTTTGAGGAATCCTTTAGTCTCCCATGGCAGCCATCATAAACGCTTGCTCTCATGAATCATAAACCCTCTCCCCACTCAGCTTATCCAGACTAGCGGCATTAGCAATTAGCAAACACCATCATCAACATCATACAAACTACTTCTCAGTGAAACGGTGGTAAAAAAAAAAATTGTTAAAGGCTTAATAGAGCAATATTGTTGTGATGACGTCCTGAAAGTGGGTTTTAACAGCGAAACCAAATTTCTTCTAAGTCATATATACCACATTTTTCTACTCAAAGAAGGTGACGTAGTTACTTGATGGTGCTATAAAATGGCGCTATATGACTGGAAAATAAATTAGATACCTGTCCCCTTTAAAATTGAAATCTTGGGGTTGCAGTGATTTGAGCTTGTTCTGCAGCTGCAGAAACCTGGAGAGCTTACAGTCCTTGTTTCAACCATGCAGTCATGTACACCTGACTATCATAGGGTCATAAGTGAAACCATCTGTCCAGCGACTGAAGCCTGACTGATAGTGGGGTCATGAACAAGGACAGCAGCAAATCTCCAGACAAATTGGCCGCTGAAAAAATGAATTTGTGCTTTGCTGTACTTCTCTCAATACGGTGACTCCAATCCATCTGAAACGCTAAAGAATCAACCGTCATAAGTTCAAAGGTCAAACCGGAGGCACATGTCAAGATGATGAAAAAAGACAGGGTGTGATGATAATGTTGGGTTTTCTGATCTAATCTAGACTGACAAGCTTGTGATGCTTAACCAGCTGGGCATTTTGCTGTTTGTCAAAATGTAGATGAAGGCAGAGCAGTTAAAGCTCAAAGAGAGAGGAAGATGAGAGTGTCCCCAGCGATTAATAGAAGATTCAGGCCAGGGAACGTCTAACCTGCAGTGTTTCCAGCATCTTGTCTTCCTGCTTAGATTCACGATTCTCTGCAGAACCCCTAAACCTGCCAAGCCCCTTGTAGAAAATCTAAGCTTGTAAGACGAACACCCACAAAGGAAACGGGTGTATAAGCGATGAACAAGTACAGCTGTAAAAAATTAGACCCAATAAAAACCTCCCTGCAGGCTTAAAATAACTGTAGAAGATGTTCTGAGTAGAAATCCATAAGATCCACAGAGACTTTATGGAATTCCCATTAAAGGAATAATTCAGCAATTTAATCTCATCCCTACGGATCGTTTTGGGATTTGCAGCAGACGCATAAACGTAAGATGAAGCTGCGGAGAAGGCTGATGTATGCTCACTTTTAGATTAATGGACATGGTTGGATTGACTCTAGATGAGGCCCAACATTACAAATTTCCCAAAATGCTTCCTAATTAAAAATGTTACTGAACCCTGACTGGCAGACAAACATCCTTCACTTTCCAAGCCGACAGTGTGTAAAGCCCAAGGCAGCGGGGATGATGTCACCAGCAGTAGGAATGATTTTTTTTTTTTTTTTTCAGACTGTAGAAAGCTCCCTGTGGACACCCAGAAGACAAAGTGGAACTGTATGAAACGGTTGAGGTCTGCCACTCCACATGACTTGAAGTCACACGTAACGTGTAAAATCAGAGATGGGCCCCTTTAATTAGTGTAGCTCCCAGCAGTGAGAGGGGGTGTTGGATAGAAGTAGGACAGTTAGATTCATTGCTACAGACCTCTGCGACGGCGCTGAGTGTTGTTCTGGACTCACCCAGACAGCTCACTGTAGCATACAGTAAATGTATTCATACACCAGGAAATGTCTTAACCCCAGACTTCATAGTGTTTTACCTGATAGACCAACAGAAATAGAACATAATTGTGAAGGGAGGACATAATAATACATTGCTTTGCAATTTTCTTTACATTTAGAAATCTACTCACCCTATTATTTAACAGCGTGGCACTTAATCTGAATGTTACATTCTTTGTAAAAACCACCTTTTTGCTGCAATTACAGTTGCAAGTCTTAATCTCAACCAGCTTTGACCATCTTGAGAAAAAAAGATTTTAGCTCATTCCAATTAAGCTGAAGATCAGTCAGAGTGGATGGAGAGCATCTATGATGCTCAGATATATTTTGCAGGTAGACATCGTCAATTACAAGTCTCCCATTCTGTGATTGTTCTCTTCACAGAACAGCTATATATTTATATTGAGATTTAGTCACACCTTGATTAATTCCCTTTTCCAAATTGGCTGAAATGTGAAGGAAAATTTTGTTTTAAACGTACTTTATCTCAAAGGTAAATAAACAAACTCATATCATCCGAGTAGTGGTTGTGGATGGTGATGCTGTGGGCAGATTGGATCTTGAGTGGCAGTGAGTCTTGCAACAAATCTGAAGGGGCTTCTGACTACAGACTGTTGCTGTATGACTGTCTCGTTACTATCATGATATGCTAGCAACTCAGTATCCAGGCAGTAAACACAGTAGTCCACAGTACTATGTCTTGATTACACCATCAGTAGTTCGCAAGCATTGCCTACCCACCTCATTTGCTTTTGCTACACCTCTTTCAGTCTCTCTCAGGAGGTATTGTCAGAAAATTGGTCAGAGAGACACTGGAGTGGGGCTATAATTCTTGCACATTATGTTCAATGGAAAAGATGGTTTGAACTTCTGCCTTCTCGCTCCGCTTTTGAAGTCTCCTTTTCAACTCCTCTGGGACTTGGGGGTCACAGTTCAGTTATTATTTGAGCTTTTGAGATGCTAATAAGTTGTTCCCAGTTGTAAAAACCAATGCCTTGTTGCCAGGGTTACGCATCATAACTGTCCTAAATAAAAAATAATAATTAAAAAAAAAAAAACAAGAGCAAAAATGCTTCCAGTAGCACAGGATCCAAAACCAGAGAGACCAATTGTCCAACACCTCAACCAAAACAATTATGAACTAAAGTCTAGCAGAAGAACAAACCAGGATGGGCTAAACAGAGTTGCTCCAACATGTTGCCACCATGAGTAACATCCTGCAATTCTAAGCAGGATCCATTGGATTTTATTTAGGGGAATTGCATTCAAGGGGGCTGACTACAAAACCATTTACTTTTTTCAAGCTTCATATTTATCTAAAACTTCGTGTATCAGTTTTTTCTGCATTGCAATCGCACTCTACTTTGTGCAGGTCTAACTCATAACCCCTAACATTGTAAAATGTAGAAAGAAAAGTAATCTATTGCAATGCTTGTATGTGCATGTTGGCTAAGGCTTTGCATCTTTATTACCTAGGCCTGTTCAAAGAGGAGAAAACTCTTGGCACTGACCGGCTCATGATTTTTTTTTAATTTATTTATTTTTTATATGTTTTGCAGCAGAAAGTGCCGAGTGAGCTGGAGCTGGTGCCGGAGGAATACTCGGTGATGATTGGCTCCTATCCCTGTAACATCAGCTTCCATAACGACCAGCTGTTCCACTGCACCATCAACGGGCAGCTGAGCTCCAGCGAAAGTGAGCTTCCTGTCACCGTAAGTACAAACACCACAACCTCGCTGCGGTTTTCGCACAGACCCTCATCTCATCTCATCTCATCTTGAATATTATTGCTCAACAGACCCTGATAATTTCAGCTCCTCACCCATCTGTCATTTAGCATTTAAGCCAAATATTTAGTCAGAATCAGGACCATCTGTGATGTTAACTGAAACAGATTTAGCGTGCAGGAACCCAGGCACTGCAAGTAAGATGTCTGAGCCACCTCTATCATGTTTTATGAATGGTTTCGGGTTTCAAAGCATGACAATATAATATTAGCTGGGGTGCTGAGCCGTCACTTAGTGACAAAACGTAACAACAAAACAGTGACACATTGTATTTATCAACTGATCTTTGTGTCCTTCAGTTCTTGTCACTCACATTGCTACACAATTATTCTGAGTCAGCGATGATCTCACTTTCCAGTGGGGTAGTTTTTCTTCCAAGTTAAGTAAAAACATAAAGCACTTCTACTCTTGTTCGCATATGTTGTTGTCCATTCTGATCTATTTTGACAACACTTTATTAGGAGGGACTCTGCTCATCCATATTCAAATATGAGCTACGCTGCTAGTTTTTGATGAGAAAGCTCTGAAGCATCTGTTTTCAGCTGAGTTGTTCTCTGAGAGAAGTTTCCTCCACTTTTGTACAGAAATAGAAATAAGAGCCTCTTATTTCTCCTCCACCTCTTTCTTGTACCTGCAGCACTCTCAGGTGCACGCCCACCTCTTCTGTCTATCAAGATCACTCAGACTAAACAGGGGTAATTAGCGACAACATGAGCAGAGGGCAAGGGTCAGAGGAAATGTCATAACAGAAATGGGTGGGCTGCCTGCGCATGAGCAAATAGGAAGTGTTTGCATTTGACAAGGCTGTAAATATAGCCCTCGCATTTATTTTCCTTTGTGTCGGCAGATTTAAAGAAATGCTCATATGCTTTGCTCAGGCAAAGTTTGTGGCCATTAGTGGGTTTTTTTTTTTTTCACTTACTTTAAGAAGCAGATCTATTTTTGCATGCCTGTGTTATGCCTGGCTCTGAAGTGCTGCAGCAGTAGACGTGAGGAAGCAATGTTTTTCTACCCCAAGCGAAACAGGAACATGGAACAATGGCATTTTCCCCTCCATTACACCGGGTCACAGTGGTGCAGTCTCTGGAAAAAGAAGGCCTTCTCTGGCTGCTCCGTGTAAATAAGCGCCTGAACTCGAAGGGGGATGGAGGAATGTTGAAAGCAAGGCAACCCAATGAGCTTGTTTCCCCCACAGAGTTGTGTGTAAGAAGGATTTGGTTTGAGGATTGGAGGGTTTTTTATCTGAGTCTCTTTTTATGAAGTATGCTGGGATTGCAGATGAGCAGGGAACGAAGTGAGCTGAGACCACAGAGGACCCTGCTGACTAATCAGAAGGGAGAAGTGAAAGTTCACTTCTTGCCACATCTGGGTTAGTTTGAACTGGGTGACTCTTCCAGCTCTGAGAGAGGGAACATTTTTCAAAACCTACAGCCTAATTTCTTTTTTTGCATGTGTGCACCTGTCTCCATTGCAAAATGGATAGGGTTGTCTGTGTATGCGCCAGCACCTGCGCCCCTATTTGCAAAAGGTTTTAAATATGTTGTTTAGAAAAGACGCTGTCCTTATTTTTTTTGCCAACTAAATATAAACTAACACTCTGGAATAAAGGTTTGGGGTGGAAACGACACTAAAACTAACCCTTGTGAACCAACTTTAAAGATATCTTTCTACCTCACTAGCCTGACTAGTGAGGTAGAAAGATTTATTTATTTTGTCCTTTTTATGGGTACAATTACATTTGGACTGTGCTTTGTTTTCCTACCACTTCCCAATCCTGCAGCACTTTGTGTTGATCTAACACTTGCAACATCAACAAGAAAAGGTTGCAGTTGCAGTGTGGAAAGTAGCTGAAAAGTTCAAGGGGGTGTGAATATTTTTACACAGCAGTGTGGATTAGGAAAGTTGTCTTTCACAATCAGTTAAAAAATAATTACTTAGTGGGCTTGCAGTTGGCTTTTAGAGGCTCCACTGTGCAGCTAAAAGGGGCAAAGGTTTCAGCAAAGCCTGGGAGTAGAGAGACTGGAAAAGACAGGAGCTTAAAGGGCTTGTTCGTGATTTAAGATTAACTGAGAAGCTGCATAAAACACAAGAAAAAAAAAAAGTATTTTCATATGTGAATCGGAACGTGCTATTCTGGTGCAGTCCTGGGATAAAAATATAATAAACGAGTCCTTTAATGTTATTCCTCCTCACACCTGATCTGTCTTCCTGAGCTTTTCTCCCTTCATCTTTGTATCTGTCTTTCAAATACACTTTACTGCCTGTATGTAATAGAGTAGAAATTTAACGGAAGAAGAAAATAAAAGGTTATCGTACCTCAAGCACATACCCAGGGACAGTAGCTAAAATTAACTCGGCTTGAAAAGTTTATTCCTGTATTTCATTTTATTTAGTCTACTGCAGCTGTATTTACTGCTGTTAACATCAGCAGCTCAGTTTAAGCCCATCTAAAGTGCTGCTACATTGCTTTTAATACCACTATGCAGCTTTGGAGTTAGCTTATGATGATTTCTGATGAGCAGCGGCACCCTTAAAAATACTTTAAAAAGCAATACCTAGCTGTTTGAATGATGTTAATATAAAGAAGGGACGTGTTAAATCAAAGCATGAAATGTTGCTTAACAAAATAACCTAAAGATTATTACAGTAATTTAACATCCATTTTGTTGTAAATCTTATGTCACTTCACTACATGAGGAGTGAAAGACTTTCACCTGGAAAGTTTTCTACAGGCTATAAATATTGAGTATTTTGATACTTATGTGATTTTTGAATTTTGGCAAACAAGCTACTCTGTGCACAGAAATGTCAGAGGGAAATCTTGATTAATTTCAGAGGGAATAGTTTTCCTTGCTCTGAAAGCAGGTCACTGGCATCTTGGACATGGGTGATAAGGATATAAAAAATTTTACTTTAAGAAGTGTAATTTGAATAATTTGTCTTTATTCATGGACTAAAGACAAATTTAAACAGCATCATCTGCTGCCAAGTTAGAGATGGTATTTCTATAGAAAATATAGGTTTATGTAATTTTGTTATGATGTATATGTTTTATTTTCATCAACATTATGATTTGAAATGGTTCTTCTACTTTGGTAAACGTTTTTGATGACATTTCACAACAGTAACACAACAGTTATTGTTTTTCAGTTTGCTGTTTTCTCATTAAATAAAAAAGAAAAGTATGCGTTCCATTTATTATCAAAAACAACATTTTTGATAATAAATGCCCAACACGGAAAAAGAATCAGAAAGCCAGAAGCGAGACTTTAAAGTAGCAACATTGGATATTTCTTACCAACCAAACCTCACAATTCAATATGGTTGCCGTGCTTTGATTTTCAAACTTGTTTATTTCCACTTCTGCTGATTTAACTCTCTTGCATGTCCTTATGCTGTGTATCTTGTATCTTTAAACGTGTTGCTATAGTGTTTCAATGCATATTCAGTGCAGTGCTATTGGCTTAGCAAGTACTTAAAAATGTCCGAAATAACTTGAAGCACATGTAAACAAAAGTATTTGTTACTGATTCTTTGTAATTAGGCATGAACTGGAATGAGATTAAGTTGTGATAATCTTGAATAAAATACCAGAGTATCCCTTTATTTACACAGACTTAACACTGAAAGGTGAAGGAATCCAATGTTTTATATTTACAACAGAAAAACAACTATTCTGACTGCTGAGAACCTGCAGACAACTGTTTTACAGATATGTTGCTTGTAACTTTAAGATATTACCTTAATAAGACTGACCAGCTCTCCTTTAGCTTCCACGCTTTTACTGTCTGTATTTTCCTCAACCAAAAATATTTCCAAACTGCCAACTTTGTCAGTTATGCAACTTAGAGACAAATCCGAAATTCTTCTTTCTGCCAACTGAATGGCAGTGACAGCAACAGGAGTGGGAGGGGCAGGATGAGCTTATACCAGGCAAAACCTTTAGATACTCTGAATTTTTTTGACATTTCTTTAAAATGACCTTAAACCACATGAACTATACGATGGACATTTTTTAAACCATATCTGCTTACAGAGCTGACACAGCTTGACAGGCCTATACCTCATTGTCATCCATCACAGTTTCCTAAACTCTTTTGCACTATGCCTCTCTCGTTTGGATGTTGCAGTTTTTCAGTTCAAGCAGTTAATGTCCATGAAAAAAAGATGATCTGTTTGGCTGTATGTTTGAAATTTAAATCTCAGTTTATCTTGCTTTTGCTAATTTGCTTTATGTTTAGCTAATTAGTAGTTGATACAAATATTTCCACTGAAAACAGCCAAATAACCACTAGTGGAAACTGGAGCACGGTTTCAAAACTGGAGTGGAGAAAAGTCCTTTACTCACATTTGTGATTTCTTTACATTTTAATAATACTTAGTTACACCTTAACGCTGTTCCTGCATTTGTTTTGTCCATCACAGCAACATACTCTTTGATAAAAAATGATCAGTATAGGACTAGTGGTATTTGCGATTGCCACTGTGAAATTAATTCTGAAAAAAGAGAAGTCAGAGTTTCAGCAAACGTGACCCAGGTTTATGTGGAAGTCTTCTTTCTCTTTCTAGGTGCAGGTGGGAAACTTCCGCCACATGATCACCAAAGTGCAGCTCGGCGGCAGCGAGTTGGCCATTGTGGTGTCCATTGTGGTGTGCTGCGTGTTGCTGCTTCTGTGCACAGTGGGTAGGTCCAGCACACACACACGCACGCACACACACGCACACACACAGGCCTGCCAGCAGATGATGGATGCGTGCCTGCTGCAGCTACGGATGCTCCAGATGTGGAAAGAGATAAAAGGAATTCTAAGCTTGTAGTTTCCTGCACTTGCTTCATCCCTCTTTAGTATCCAGCGCACAAAGACTCCAGTGTTCCCAATTCCGTCTGTGTGTCTGTTCTCTGTAGTCAGAAACCGAGATGGTCTGCAGGGCAGGTGTACGGGTGAAAATTAGTGCGAGTGTGTACTTTCACACCATTTCCCATTTTGGATCATATATTCACAAAAGCTCCTCTGTTTCCTGCCAGACATTTTAGGTGTAATGCTACCGACGAGAGAGTGTGTGTGTACATGAATTGTGCTTAGCCATTACGCAATGTGGACAATGTCTCATTCAACATTTTAGGATTGAAATTAATTTCAAAACCTGCGACACAGAAGCTCTGCTGAAAATCGTTAATGAAAATATTTCAGAACCATTTTGACCCCATACTGCGTGAAGCGCCTGTTTGTTTTTTCTCACCGTTTGCTGTCGTTCGCAGCTCTCGTCGTGTACTGCACGAAGAGCCGGAGGGCTGAACGCTACTGGCAGAAAACTCTTCTCCAAATGGAGGAGATGGAGTCTCAGATCAGAGAGGAGATCCGGAAAGGTGAGGTTAAAAGGGGAACACTGAAATGTAAAGCCTTGTCTTTGCCTGTTTGTATATGTTCTCGTGTTTGCGTGCAAAAAAAAAATGGCACTTGGTTTGGAGGCTGTCTCATCTGAAGAGGGAAGGAGACACAAAAGTTGACAGATTTGTGCCTCGTAAGCGTGACTCATAAAATGAAGAGCCTGACAAATGATCAGTCACACACAGATTTACCGAGTGGCCACATAGTCTGTCCTCCATCTATAGGGAAAAAAAAGCCTCTGTGTGTCTGTATGTTTGTGCGTGCGTCTGAACATTAGAGTAGGCCCGAGCGAAGGCCACTCCATGTCTGAGCAGCCAGATTTATGGAGCAGAGATGGAGGGGGGGACGGATAGCGAAAGAGAAATGGAAGGAGGAAGTGATAGGAACGAGAACGAGGGCCGCAAGCCGGGGGAAGAAGCGGAGGCGTGGGAGGGAGAGGAGGAGGAGAGGCGAGGTTATTTAGTCAGAGGACATAGATAGATTTGTGGACGAGTTCATGGTGAGTGCGCACAAAACGAGGGATCTTTCTGCTGAGAGGAAAGTAGCTCTTTGAGGAAAAAAAAGGAGGGGTAAAAGACGACAGGAAACTGATGGTCCAAACATTGCTCCAACAGGAGGAGTTTGTGTGAAAACAGAAGCACAGGGACGGTTTTATATTTAGCCTCTCCATTTATTCTGCACCAAATGATGTGATCTAGTTGAGAGGATAAATAACTTAAAGGAGTAATAATCCATACATCAAGTGCCATGCAAGTATTCCAGAAAAAAAAAAATTAAATTGCTTTCATCCTAGAAGCAAGAGCCTATGTGTGGTATAAAGTAATACTGTGCATCATTTGAACTCTATATCCACAGTGAAAGAGTGATGCTGGAGGCCTCAAGCTGCCGAGATGTTTGTCTTTAGCAAGAAAAGCGATTCCAGTCATTCAACCTAAACACAACCTTTCAAAAAGATGAACAAGCTTTATCTCTTAAAAAGGCCTAGTCAAAGTGTAGAATTAAATCCAGTTTTGGAAAGACTTGAAAGAAACCGATGTTGATCGATGTTCTCCATCCAATCTGACGCAGACTGAGCCATTTTCAAAAGACAAATGAATAGAGACTTGACATGTGGTTCTACAAAGTTTTGACTGTGCTGATGTTAAATTACTCAGTGGTGACATTTGAAGGCAACTGGTTGGTTTTATTTAACGGTATGGGAATAAAGGACATTAAAAATGCATGGCATTCTCCATATTTGTATTTGTGAAAAACAATGTGCCCTTTTCCTTCCCAATTATGCATGGCTTAGCTGAGGTATGCCATCTAAAATCCCAGTGAAATGTATTAGAGTTTGTAGCTGTAATGTAAAAAAAAAAAAAAAACAGTGTAGAAAAAGCATCCCATACTTTTATAAGGCACCATAAAATCCCTCTGGATTTTTCATTTTTATTCTTCCTTATTAGACAGACTCTAAAGAAATTGCGATTTTAACCTAAATATGTCTCTCTGCCTGTGAAAGGAAGTATGTTCCCATAAAATATCTCCAGCCTCTCATTAGAGGCGAACATCATCGTCTGGTGAAATGTAGCGCCACTGCAGTATTAGCATGTAGATAGGAGTGGGTGTCTGGACATGCCGATACCGTTTCTGCATGTAGACCTCAGCCTGCACACATGTTTTGGATAAAAGCCTCAGACTGGATTTGGCTGCTGTGATTGGCATTTGGTAAATATTTGCCTCCATACTGAGATGAGCTGCACAGTCTGGCAAGGAAACCGGGAAAAAGATCACAGGATTACACTTTTCTATGTTTAATATTCATCAAGGATATGACCCTGGACAGTAATCAGAGCATCAGAACCCAAACACATCTTAACATATTTTGCTTCAAGAAAAATAACTCTCTTATCCAGACAATAGGTTTCATTGTTCCTTATGTTTTGTCCTTGCAGGCTTTGCAGAGCTGCAAACAGACATGACAGATCTGACCAAGGAACTGAATCGCAGCCAGGGCATCCCCTTCTTGGAGTACAAACAGTTTGTCACGCGCACTTTCTTCCCCAAGGTGAGGAACCTTATTTTAGCGCGTTATCTGAGTCTGGCTGGCAGACTGACACTGCCATTTTTCTCACTGGGGGTATTCATATTTTTATTACTCCCTGCCCGCCTCTTTCTTTTAAGCATTTCCCACTGTTGGTAAAATGCAGGATACAAATTCACCTTGGAACTTTTAAACACAAGGTAAATGTCGAGCGAAGTCGCTTCAGTTTGGACCCCTGCATTACAGTTAATGTTTTCCCAATGGGGTAAGCATTTTTCCTCACATGACATCTACCACAAAGGTACACTGTGGGCATATCTCAGTGGGGATTTTTTCCACAGATAGAGACAGAGGGCTTCATCATGCAGCCAGATTCATGATCTTTCAAGGAGACAGAACAATGACGGGCAGTGAGACAAGCAAAATTTCCCTCGAAATAGTTTCCCTACTCAGCTCCCACGCCCACGCTGTTTTGCAACAATAGATGATCTTGCACAATTTCAGCCACACCGGCTGTAGAGTGGACACTGCCGATTTTCTGCTTAGAAATGTGTTCGAATTGGGTTGTTGCACCCCTGCCATCGTCTGCCCAAAGTTTTTTTTTTGTTTGTTTTTTTTTTTTTTTTTCATAAAGACAGCAAACACTGTCCGTCATGGCCCTTTGTTTTTCTTTCCACAAGAGCTTCTGGCTGTCTGAGATTACACACACTAAACAGTGTTAGACACAGTCAGAACACAGGCCAAGTGTAGCTGTCCTGAAATGACAGACTGAGCTGAAATGCTGCCTTTTAGCTCTGCTTCACTTTGTCTCAAAAAGCCTTTTCTGTTCCTAACTTATGGTTTCACCATGTCATGTCTCTTTCACACGATCATTTAAGAGCCTCTCTGGGGTTTTTTTTTTTTTTTTTTTTTTT
>NW_006800074.1:906781-1049502 GCF_000485575.1 Poecilia formosa
CAGACAGCTCACTGTAGCATACAGCAAATGTATTCATACACCAGGAAATGTCTTGACCCCAGTCTCCCATTCTGTGATTGTTCTCTTCACAGAACAGCTATATATTTATATTGAGATTTAGTCACACCTTGATTAATTCCCTTTTCCAAATTGGCTGAAATGTGAAGGAAAATTTTGTTTTAAACGTACTTTATCTCAAAGGTAAATAAACAAACTCATATCATCCGAGTAGTGGTTGTGGATGGTGATGCTGTGGGCAGATTGGATCTTGAGTGGCAGTGAGTCTTGCAACAAATCTGAAGGGGCTTCTGACTACAGACTGTTGCTGTATGACTGTCTCGTTACTATCATGATATGCTAGCAACTCAGTATCCAGGCAGTAAACACAGTAGTCCACAGTACTATGTCTTGATTACACCATCAGTAGTTCGCAAGCATTGCCTACCCACCTCATTTGCTTTTGCTACACCTCTTTCAGTCTCTCTCAGGAGGTATTGTCAGAAAATTGGTCAGAGAGACACTGGAGTGGGGCTATAATTCTTGTACATTATGTTCAATGGAAAAGATGGTTTGAACTTCTGCCTTCTCGCTCCACTTTTGAAGTCTCCTTTTCAACTCCTCTGGGACTTGGGGGTCACAGTTCAGTTATTATTTGAGCTTTTGAGATGCTAATAAGTTGTTCCCAGTTGTAAAAACCAATGTCTTGTTGCCAGGGTTATGCATCATAACTGTCCTAAATAAAAAATAATAATTAAAAAAAAAAAAACAAGAGCAAAAATGCTTCCAGTAGCACAGGATCCAAAACCAGAGAGACCAATTGTCCAACACCTCAACCAAAACAATTATGAACTAAAGTCTAGCAGAAGAACAAACCAGGATGGGCTAAACAGAGTTGCTCCAACATGTTGCCACCATGAGTAACATCCTGCAATTCTAAGCAGGATCCATTGGATTTTATTTAGGGGAATTGCATTCAAGTGGCTGACTACAAAACCATTTACTTTTTTCAAGCTTCATATTTATCTAAAACTTCGTGTATCAGTTTTTTCTGCATTGCAATCGCACTCTACTTTGTGCAGGTCTAACTCATAACCCCTAACATTGTAAAATGTAGAAAGAAAAGTAATCTATTGCAATGCTTGTATGTGCATGTTGGCTAAGGCTTTGCATCTTTATTACCTAGGCCTGTTCAAAGAGGAGAAAACTCTTGGCACTGACCGGCTCATGATTTTTTTTTAATTTATTTATTTTTTATATGTTTTGCAGCAGAAAGTGCCGAGTGAGCTGGAGCTGGTGCCGGAGGAATACTCGGTGATGATTGGCTCCTATCCCTGTAACATCAGCTTCCATAACGACCAGCTGTTCCACTGCACCATCAACGGGCAGCTGAGCTCCAGCGAAAGTGAGCTTCCTGTCACCGTAAGTACAAACACCACAACCTCGCTGCGGTTTTCGCACAGACCCTCATCTCATCTCATCTCATCTTGAATATTATTGCTCAACAGACCCTGATAATTTCAGCTCCTCACCCATCTGTCATTTAGCATTTAAGCCAAATATTTAGTCAGAATCAGGACCATCTGTGATGTTAACTGAAACAGATTTAGCGTGCAGGAACCCAGGCACTGCAAGTAAGATGTCTGAGCCACCTCTATCATGTTTTATGAATGGTTTCGGGTTTCAAAGCATGACAATATAATATTAGCTGGGGTGCTGAGCCGTCACTTAGTGACAAAACGTAACAACAAAACAGTGACACATTGTATTTATCAACTGATCTTTGTGTCCTTCAGTTCTTGTCACTCACATTGCTACACAATTATTCTGAGTCAGCGATGATCTCACTTTTCAGTGGGGTAGTTTTTCTTCCAAGTTAAGTAAAAACATAAAGCACTTCTACTCTTGTTCGCATATGTTGTTGTCCATTCTGATCTATTTTGACAACACTTTATTAGGAGGGACTCTGCTCATCCATATTCAAATATGAGCTACGCTGCTAGTTTTTGATGAGAAAGCTCTGAAGCATCTGTTTTCAGCTGAGTTGTTCTCTGGGAGAAGTTTCCTCCACTTTTGTACAGAAATAGAAATAAGAGCCTCTTATTTCTCCTCCACCTCTTTCTTGTACCTGCAGCACTCTCAGGTGCACGCCCACCTCTTCTGTCTATCAAGATCACTCAGACTAAACAGGGGTAATTAGCGACAACATAAGCAGAGGGCAAGGGTCAGAGGAAATGTCATAACAGAAATGGGTGGGCTGCCTGCGCATGAGCAAATAGGAAGTGTTTGCATTTGACAAGGCTGTAAATATAGCCCTCGCATTTATTTTCCTTTGTGTCGGCAGATTTAAAGAAATGCTCATATGCTTTGCTCAGGCAAAGTTTGTGGCCATTAGTGGGTTTTTTTTTTTTTCACTTACTTTAAGAAGCAGATCTATTTTTGCATGCCTGTGTTGTGCTTGGCTCTGAAGTGCTGCAGCAGTAGACGTGAGGAAGCAATGTTTTTCTACCCCAAGCGAAACAGGAACATGGAACAATGGCATTTTCCCCTCCATTACACCGGGTCACAGTGGTGCAGTCTCTGGAAAAAGAAGGCCTTCTCTGGCTGCTCCGTGTAAATAAGCGCCTGAACTCGAAGGGGGATGGAGGAATGTTGAAAGCAAGGCAACCCAATGAGCTTGTTTCCCCCACAGAGTTGTGTGTAAGAAGGATTTGGTTTGAGGATTGGAGGGTTTTTTTATCTGAGTCTCTTTTTATGAAGTATGCTGGGATTGCAGATGAGCAGGGAACGAAGTGAGCTAAGACCACAGAGGACCCTGCTGACTAATCAGAAGGGAGAAGTGAAAGTTCACTTCTTGCCACATCTGGGTTAGTTTGAACTGGGTGACTCTTCCAGCTCTGAGAGAGGGAACATTTTTCAAAACCTACAGCCTAATTTCTTTTTTTGCATGTGTGCACCTGTCTCCATTGCAAAATGGATAGGGTTGTCTGTGTATGCGCCAGCACCTGCGCCCCTATTTGCAAAAGGTTTTAAATATGTTGTTTAGAAAAGACGCTGTCCTTATTTTTTTGCCAACTAAATATAAACTAACACTCTGGAATAAAGGTTTGGGGTGGAAACGACACTAAAACTAACCCTTGTGAACCAACTTTAAAGATATCTTTCTACCTCACTAGTGTGACTAGTGAGGTAGAAAGATTTATTTATTTTGTCCTTTTTATGGGTACAATTACATTTGGACTGTGCTTTGTTTTCCTACCACTTCCCAATCCTGCAGCACTTTGTGTTGATCTAACACTTGCAACATCAACAAGAAAAGGTTGCAGTTGCAGTGTGGAAAGTAGCTGAAAAGTTCAAGGGGGTGTGAATATTTTTACACAGCAGTGTGGATTAGGAAAGTTGTCTTTCACAATCAGTTAAAAAATAATTACTTAGTGGGCTTGCAGTTGGCTTTTAGAGGCTCCACTGTGCAGCTAAAAGGGGCAAAGGTTTCAGCAAAGCCTGGGAGTAGAGAGACTGGAAAAGACAGGAGCTTAAAGGGCTTGTTCGTGATTTAAGATTAACTGAGAAGCTGCATAAAACACAAGAAAAAAAAAAAGTATTTTCATATGTGAATCGGAACGTGCTATTCTGGTGCAGTCCTGGGATAAAAATATAATAAACGAGTCCTTTAATGTTATTCCTCCTCACACCTGATCTGTCTTCCTGAGCTTTTCTCTCTTCATCTTTGTATCTGTCTTTCAAATACACTTTACTGCCTGTATGTAATAGAGTAGAAATTTAACGGAAGAAGAAAATAAAAGGTTATCGTACCTCAAGCACATACCCAGGGACAGTAGCTAAAATTAACTCGGCTTGAAAAGTTTATTCCTGTATTTCATTTTATTTAGTCTACTGCAGCTGTATTTACTGCTGTTAACATCAGCAGCTCAGTTTAAGCCCATCTAAAGTGCTGTTACATTGCTTTTAATACCACTATGCAGCTTTGGAGTTAGCTTATGATGATTTCTGATGAGCAGCGGCACCCTTAAAAATACTTTAAAAAGCAATACCTAGCTGTTTGAATGATGTTAATATAAAGAAGGGACGTGTTAAATCAAAGCATGAAATGTTGCTTAACAAAATAACCTAAAGATTATTACAGTAATTTAACATCCATTTTGTTGTAAATCTTATGTCACTTCACTACATGAGGAGTGAAAGACTTTCACCTGGAAAGTTTTCTACAGGCTATAAATATTGAGTATTTTGATACTTATGTGATTTTTGAATTTTGGCAAACAAGCTACTCTGTGCACAGAAATGTCAGAGGGAAATCTTGATTAATTTCAGAGGGAATAGTTTTCCTTGCTCTGAAAGCAGGTCACTGGCATCTTGGACATGGGTGATAAGGATATAAAAAATTTTACTTTAAGAAGTGTAATTTGAATAATTTGTCTTTATTCATGGACTAAAGACAAATTTAAACAGCATCATCTGCTGCCAAGTTAGAGATGGTATTTCTATAGAAAATATAGGTTTATGTAATTTTTGTTAAGATGTACATGTTTTATTTTCATCAACATTATGATTTGAAATGGTTCTTCTACTTTGGTAAAAAAAATTTTGATGACATTTCACAACAGTAACACAACAGTTATTGTTTTTCAGTTTGCTGTTTTCTCATTAAATAAAAAAGAAAAGTATGCATTCCATTTATTATCAAAAACAACATTTTTGATAATAAATGCCCAACACGGAAAAAGAATCAGAAAGCCAGAAGCGAGACTTTAAAGTAGCAACATTGGATATTTCTTACCAACCAAACCTCACAATTCAATATGGTTGCCGTGCTTTGGTTTTCAAACTTGTTTATTTCCACTTCTGCTGATTTAACTCTCTTGCATGTCCTTATGCTGTGTATCTTGTATCTTTAAACGTGTTGCTATAGTGTTTCAGTGTAGGGCTGTTGTAAACGAATATTTTAGTAATCGAGGTACTCGAATCATTCGAGGAATCGTTTCAGCCCTATTTCAGTGCATATTCAGTGCAGTGCTATTGGCTTAGCAAGTACTTAAAAATGTCCCAAATAACTTGAAGCACATGTAAACAAAAGTATTTGTTACTGATTCTTTGTAATTAGGCATGAACTGGAATGAGATTAAGTTGTGATAATCTTGAATAAAATACCAGAGTATCCCTTTATTTACACAGACTTAACACTGAAAGGTGAAGGAATCCAATGTTTTATATTTACAACAGAAAAACAACTATTCTGACTGCTGAGAACCTGCAGACAACTGTTTTACAGATATGTTGCTTGTAACTTTAAGATATTACCTTAATAAGACTGACCAGCTCTCCTTTAGCTTCCACGCTTTTACTGTCTGTATTTTCCTCAACCAAAAATATTTCCAAACTGCCAACTTTGTCAGTTATGCAACTTAGAGACAAATCCGAAATTCTTCTTTCTGCCAGCTGAATGGCAGTGACAGCAACAGGTGTGAGAGGGGCAGGATGAGCTTATACCAGGCAAAACCTTTAGATACTCTGAATTTTTTTGACATTTCTTTAAAATGACCTTAAACCACATGAACTATACGATGGACATTTTTTAAACCATATCTGCTTACAGAGCTGACACAACTTGACAGGCCTATACCTCATTGTCATCCATCACAGTTTCCTAAACTCTTTTGCACTATGCCTCTCTCGTTTGGATGTTGCAGTTTTTCAGTTCAAGCAGTTAATGTCCATGAAAAAAAGATGATCTGTTTGGCTGTATGTTTGAAATTTAAATCTCAGTTTATCTTGCTTTTGCTAATTTGCTTTATGTTTAGCTAATTAGTATTTGATACAAATATTTCCACTGAAAACAGCCAAATAACCACTAGTGGAAACTGGAGCACGGTTTCAAAACTGGAGTGGAGAAAAGTCCTTTACTCACATTTGTGATTTCTTTACATTTTAATAATACTTAGTTACACCTTAACGCTGTTCCTGCATTTGTTTTGTCCATCACAGCAACATACTCTTTGATAAAAATGATCAGAGTAGGACTAGTGGTATTTGCAACTGCCACTGTGAAATTAATTCTGAAAAAAGAGAAGTCAGAGTTTCAGCAAACGTGACCCAGGTTTATGTGGAAGTCTTCTTTCTCTTTCTAGGTGCAGGTGGGAAACTTCCGCCACATGATCACCAAAGTGCAGATCGGCGGCAGCGAGTTGGCCATTGTGGTGTCCATTGTGGTGTGCTGCGTGTTGCTGCTTCTGTGCACAGTGGGTAGGTCCAGCACACACACACGCACGCACACACACGCACACACACAGGCCTGCCAGCAGATGATGGATGCGTGCCTGCTGCAGCTACGGATGCTCCAGATGTGGAAAGAGATAAAAGGAATTCTAAGCTTGTAGTTTCCTGCACTTGCTTCATCCCTCTTTAGTATCCAGCGCACAAAGACTCCAGTGTTCCCAATTCCGTCTGTGTGTCTGTTCTCTGTAGTCAGAAACCGAGATGGTCTGCAGGGCAGGTGTACGGGTGAAAATTAGTGCGAGTGTGTACTTTCACACCGTTTCCCATTTTGGATCATATATTCACAAAAGCTCCTCTGTTTCCTGCCAGACATTTTAGGTGTAATGCTACCGACGAGAGAGTGTGTGTGTACATGAATTGTGCTTAGCCATTACGCAATGTGGACAATGTCTCATTCAACATTTTAGGATTGAAATTAATTTCAAAACCTGTGACACAGAAGCTCTGCTGAAAATCGTTAATGAAAATATTTCAGAACCATTTTGACCCCATACTGCGTGAAGCGCCTGTTTGTTTTTCTCACCGTTTGTTGTCGTTCGCAGCTCTCGTCGTGTACTGCACGAAGAGCCGGAGGGCTGAACGCTACTGGCAGAAAACTCTTCTCCAAATGGAGGAGATGGAGTCTCAGATCAGAGAGGAGATCCGGAAAGGTGAGGTTAAAAGAGGAACACTGAAATGTAAAGCCTTGTCTTTGCCTGTTTGTATATGTTCTCGTGTTTGCGTGCAAAAAAAAAATGGCACTTGGTTTGGAGGCTGTCTCATCTGAAGAGGGAAGGAGACACAAAAGTTGACAGATTTGTGCCTCGTAAGCGTGACTCATAAAATGAAGAGCCTGACAAATGATCAGTCACACACAGATTTACCGTGTGGCCACATAGTCTGTCCTCCATCTATAGGGAAAAAAAAGCCTCTGTGTGTCTGTATGTTTGTGCGTGCGTCTGAACATTAGAGTAGGCCCGAGCGAAGGCCACTCCATGTCTGAGCAGCCAGATTTATGGAGCAGAGATGGAGGGGGGGACGGATAGCGAAAGAGAAATGGAAGGAGGAAGTGATAGGAACGAGAACGAGGGCCGCAAGCCGGGGGAAGAAGCGGAGGCGTGGGAGGGAGAGGAGGAGGAGAGGCGAGGTTATTTAGTCAGAGGACATAGATAGATTTGTGGACGAGTTCATGGTGAGTGCGCACAAAACGAGGGATCTTTCTGCTGAGAGGAAAGTAGCTCTTTGAGGAAAAAAAAGGAGGGGTAAAAGACGACAGGAAACTGATGGTCCAAACATTGCTCCAACAGGAGGAGTTTGTGTGAAAACAGAAGCACAGGGACGGTTTTATATTTAGCCTCTCCATTTATTCTGCACCAAATGATGTGATCTAGTTGAGAGGATAAATAACTTAAAGGAGTAATAATCCATACATCAAGTGCCATGCAAGTATTCCAGAAAAAAAAAAATTAAATTGCTTTCATCCTAGAAGCAAGAGCCTATGTGTGGTATAAAGTAATACTGTGCATCATTTGAACTCTATATCCACAGTGAAAGAGTGATGCTGGAGGCATCAAGCTGCCGAGATGCTTGTCTTTAGCAAGAAAAGCGATTCCAGTCATTCAACCTAAACACAACCTTTCAAAAAGATGAACAAGCTTTATCTCTTAAAAAGGCCTAGTCAAAGTGTAGAATTAAATCCAGTTTTGGAAAGACTTGAAAGAAACCGATGTTGATCGATGTTCTCCATCCAATCTGACGCAGACTGAGCCATTTTCAAAAGACAAATGAATAGAGACTTGACATGTGGTTCTACAAAGTTTTGACTGTGCTGATGTTAAATTACTCAGTGGTGACATTTGAAGGCAACTGGTTGGTTTTATTTAACGGTATGGGAATAAAGGACATTAAAAATGCATGGCATTCTCCATATTTGTATTTGTGAAAAACAATGTGCCCTTTTCCTTCCCAATTATGCATGGCTTAGCTGAGGTATGCCATCTAAAATCCCAGTGAAATGTATTAGAGTTTGTAGCTGTAATGTAAAAAAAAAAAAAAAACAGTGTAGAAAAAGCATCCCATACTTTTATAAGGCACCATAAAATCCCTCTGGATTTTTCATTTTTATTCTTCCTTATTAGACAGACTCTAAAGAAATTGCGATTTTAACCTAAATATGTCTCTCCGCCTGTGAAAGGAAGTATGTTCCCATAAAATATCTCCAGCCTCTCATTAGAGGCGAACATCATCGTCTGCTGAAACGTAGCGCCACTGCAGTATTAGCATGTAGATAGGAGTGGGTGTCTGGACATGCCGATACCGTTTCTGCATGTAGACCTCAGCCTGCACACATGTTTTGGATAAAAGCCTCAGACTGGATTTGGCTGCTGTGATTGGCATTTGGTAAATATTTGCCTCCATACTGAGATGAGCTGCACAGTCTGGCAAGGAAACCGGGAAAAAGATCACAGGATTACACTTGTCTATGTTTAATATTCATGAAGGATATGACCCTGGACAGTAATCAGAGCATCAGAACCCAAACACATCTTAACATATTTTGCTTCAAGAAAAATAACTCTCTTATCCAGACAATAGGTTTCATTGTTCCTTATGTTTTGTCCTTGCAGGCTTTGCAGAGCTGCAGACAGACATGACAGATCTGACCAAGGAACTGAATCGCAGCCAGGGCATCCCCTTCTTGGAGTACAAACAGTTTGTCACGCGCACTTTCTTCCCCAAGGTGAGGAACCTTATTTTAGCGCGTTATCTGAGTCTGGCTGGCAGACTGACACTGCCATTTTTCTCACTGGGGGTATTCATATTTTTATTACTCCCTGCCCGCCTCTTTCTTTTAAGCATTTCCCACTGTTGGTAAAATGCAGGATACAAATTCACCTTGGAACTTTTAAACACAAGGCAAATGTCGAGCGAAGTCGCTTCAGTTTGGACCCCTGCATTACAGTTAATGTTTTCCCAATGGGGTAAGCATTTTTCCTCACATGACATCTACCACAAAGGTACACTGTGGGCATATCTCAGTGGGGATTTTTTCCACAGATAGAGACAGAGGGCTTCATCTTGCAGCCACATTCATGATCTTTCAAGGAGACAGAACAATGACGGGCAGTGAGACAAGCAAAATTTCCCTCGAAATAGTTTCCCTACTCAGCTCCCACGCCCACGCTGTTTTGCAACAATAGATGATCTTGCACAATTTCAGCCACACCGGCTGTAGAGTGGACACTGCTGATTTTCTGCTTAGAAATGTGTTCGAATTGGGTTGTTGCACCCCTGCCATCGTCTGCCCAAAGTTTTTTTTTTGTTTGTTTTTTTTTTTTTTTTTCATAAAGACAGCAAACACTGTCCGTCATGGCCCTTTGTTTTTCTTTCCACAAGAGCTTCTGGCTGTCTGAGATTACACACACTAAACAGTGTTAGACACAGTCAGAACACAGGCCAAGTGTAGCTGTCCTGAAATGACAGACTGAGCTGAAATGCTGCCTTTTAGCTCTGCTTCACTTTGTCTCAAAAAGCCTTTTCTGTTCCTAACTTATGGTTTCACCATGTCATGTCTCTTTCACACGATCATTTAAGAGCCTCTCTGGGGTTTTTTTTTTTTTAGTTCTGGACGGCAATGCAAACACAAACAACCGGTGCCCAGCTCATTATTTTCCCTCTCAGTCCCACTTCCCTATGTTTACAAATACTCTTTGTTTTACAGTTTTCTGTGTGTGTGTGTGTGTGTTTCAGATGTGTTCGGATTATGAGAACAGTCTGGTCCAGCCCACTTACGTGAATGACTCTCTTGGACCCCGGGCGCTACCAGAGACCCATCCGCTGTTGCAGGACTGGCAGGTGAAGGTCTGCTTTTGTCATCTTTAGGTCTTTTCCCCCAATAACATAAATATTTTCCCAAACAGAGACTTTCTGCTGCATCTGGACCTCCTGTCTAAAGGCAAGAGAGATTTGTAAAAATGGTCTCCAAAGTTGAGATTTCTAAATTCCCTAGAGTTTTTCAGTGTGGATTGAATATACATCCATTTTTTTTAAAAATGAGACAGACTTCCACCTTTCTCATTATCACTTTCGGTGCTAAAAAAAAATTAATAAATAGTGTGGTTGAAAAGGTTTTTTTGTCCCCACATCTACATTCTCTGTTTTCATTAAACTTCAACTGTAACCCAAAGACGTGGAGAGAGTGGAAAACAAACACTGCTTTGGGGGAACAAGATTGTTTTGAATTTTTAACCTAGCACTGCTTTAGCCATCCTTCTCCTTTTGAGTGCTGATGAAATAAATGATGACATTGTTTCCACCTGCTGGACAGGCATAGATATTACAGTCTTTTTTTTAAATACGAATCCCAGAGACTGTTGATGCAGAGCAACAGCATGCAGTAGTATCCATTTAAAACATATCTGGTTTGTCATGATGTGGATATGAATAATATCTGAGTATATGTGAATGAGCTCACATGTTCTCGAGTGCTACTGTGTGTTGTTTAATCATTTCTAGAGAGTGATACGTTAAAAACAAGCTGAAGTTGTTGCATCTTTCCCTTCTGACTCTGAAACAAATCTATCTCCAGTAAGTTGTGCAGGCCTGATTTAGAAGAATATGGGTCCCTGGGACAGAGCCAGTTTAGGTGCCATAACCACAAAAGTTACGTTTACACATGCAAAATCCAATAAGATTATAGTCAATTTGTAAAGTAACTTTTGGTTTTACAAATTATTAATTTTATAGTTGAATGTGCCCCTTCTTAAAAAAAATCCCAAAAACAGAATAATTTATGTAAGGCTCTATGACTTAGCCAATTTGCACCCCCACTTCATAACTCAGGATTGATTAAATAAATAAAACAAAACATGGAGAATTAGCATTGACCCAATCAATCAATTAAGTCTGCCTCAAATCAACAGATTATTTAAATATGAAGAAAAAAAAAAAAACCTTAAACCATGTAAAAAATGTTTTACTGGAGCAGTGACAGTCATTAATAGACTAGAGAGCTCCAGGTAACCAGCTGAAGTAGCAAAAAGAGCAAAAAATCTCTGAAGATGAACGATCAAAATTAAGAGGTGTGTGTCACTGAAGTGGTGAAGAAACCAGACTCAAAATGTGACAGTAACCTCGCCAGGTGACAAAAAGCACTAAAATATACGTCTTAAGAATCTCAAGACTTCCCAGTACTGACCTTGAAAGCCCTCTCTGAAGTCTAACCCAGGTTTTAGCACTCAAGTTGTGCTTGCATACTGCCAGACAACACAGAGAGGGAAGAAGGTGTGCACTTTCACACATGGGTATTAACGTGTGCTGAGTGTGAAAGCACACGTATGTTCGTGTGCAGCGTCTAACGAGGGAAAGTAAGGATTGCGGCGCTGGTTTTGGGTCGGCAGCCAAGGGAGCCTGTCTAACGGTGATGAAGTGCCTTGGATCCACATTGTCTTCGCAGGAAGTGTTTTCCAGGTCACAGCGAATAAATCTCAGAGGCGGGCATTTATCTTAATGGACACCCCTGTTCTCCTTCTGTCAGACTGCAAACCACACCATATGGCTGCGGTCCAGAGGGAAGACTTCATCATGCTGCTGCTTAGTCGCACCCATTGATAGACCACACTCATTAAGTCGACTCCGCACATTTTAGCCACAATCAAACACCGTAAGGGGCGGGAGCAGGGGGAGCGCATCTACTGTGGCGAAAACTTGAATGGGGGAGGAGGTAGCTGAAGAGGCGGAGGAGAGAGGATGCAGCAGAGGGATGAGGTGTTCACTGGATGGGTCACATGAGACGAGAGGCGGTGAAGATGATAAGTGAGGGCGCAGCAGGTGTGTAATCCAGTTAGGGTGAAATCATGCAGAGAAGTAAATGTTTCACCCGGCCTCTGTCATCTTCTGTCACCAGGCCAACAACACAACACGACCTAATGTGGAGGAGGGCATCACTCTGTTCTCCACTCTGCTCAATAACAAGCACTTCCTGATCACTTTCGTCCACGCCCTGGAGCAGCAGAAGGACTTTGCTGTGCGAGACAGGTACCTGCAGCCTTTACTGCTTCATTACCGTGCAGTCTTTAGTTACAACTGAAAGGCTACACAGTGCTCTCCGGTTGTGCTGAAACAATTAACCAGATCAATCATAATTAATGGATGCTTGAAATAATCGCCAGCTAATTTGGTAATCAATTAGTCAGTAAGTTTAGAATACAGGCTCTCAAATGCAGCGTTTGCTGAGTAGATATTAATCCAAAACAAAAGAATATGCATTAAGATGAAAAACCTCTTTATTAATATGTTTACTCACAACTCCTCTAATGGTCTAATTTTAGCTTCACCCATTTCAAATTCTGTAATAAAAAAGTCCTATTCAGCACCTTTGCTATCCCATTATTAATCCATTTTTCCATACAGTTATTAAATGGTTAATCCAAAAAACAGATTTGCCTATCAGTGCTAAGTCAAGCATAAAGGACTGAACTTTCCATAAGTTGATGTTAGAAGTATTTTTTTAGCTGCAGAAGCATCCTTTGCTACTAATGATCACGCGCACACTTAAGAAATGCTATGTTATTATGTTTAATACATAAAGTGTTTATTGTCTTATTTAAAAAATGATTTCAATTATTTACTGACATTTCATATGCACTTCTAATATTGTACAAAACAAGCCTAAGTGTTTAAATGAATGTTTTAATAAAAATTGGACAATTTTCATTATCCGACCTGAGATTACTTGATTAATTGTCAGAATAATCAATTACTAAACTAATCGTTAGCTGCACCCCTACTGTCCACACTTAATGACATCTGTGGTAGAAACTCAGCAATTGATCTTGTATTTCAGTAGCAAAATCTCTAAAAATGTAGAAAATCTTTCATTTAAGAATCATTTTTAAAGTTTAAACTAGTTAATGAGAGTGTTTAGAAACATTAATGGAAGGTAAAATAAATCTCCCAAAGCTCACTGTTAAAAAAAAAAACCCCGGTTAAAACAGTGGCGTCTTGGTGTTGTGAAATCTCTGTGAGAAACATTAAACACTCTCTACTTTGCTAACCAGTTTTTTGTTTTCTATCCTACCGATAATGAGCATAAAAATGCTATTTCATGCTTTGGTCACATGAGAGACTAAGACTGAGATGTTTTACCAAGAAACACTCCAGATAGAGTTCGGCATAAAAGAAAGGACAAATTTGTGGAAGAGCAAATTATGTTCACTGTTAGTACAGTGGGAGATTTGTGAGGTTTTGGTCCTGTTAGTCTTTCAAAAACCCTGAGAACATTGTTGTTGTTGGAGAGCATTGCAGCATGCACTTTGAAACAACATGAGACTTCAAATAAAAATCTGCTGGCCTTTGCCAGAAAGCTTGAACTCTATCAGCACTGAGTTTTTATACAAAGTATGAAGAGCAAAGGTAATAACAATTGAGCCACCTGTGAATTAACATTTTCCTAATGTTCTCAAATCAATGGAGGAGTTTTTCTACATTTTGTCGTGTCAAAAAATGTGTTGCTGTTGTGAAATACTCCGTTTTAAGGCTTTTTAGTCATGTCTATGAGTGGTGCCAATAAATCTGGAGGGCATCATGAGTTGTGAAATTCTGAAATGTTAATGATATTCCTGCCTTTAAATGTCTGGTTAAAATTTGAACTGCGTTTTGCTCTGTTGGATGGTAGAAGCAGAAAGTTATGAATGACTAAGCCTTTTGTGTGGAGTTGACCTTTGCAAAGTGGCCACTTATTAGAGCTGAGCCACCACTGACACACTTTCAGACAAACACTAACAGACACAGCTCCCTGGGGATTCCAACACAATACACAGTTTGCTAAGCTGTTGTTAGGCATAAGTGAAAGGAAACTGAACATTTTTAAAAAATTTTTTACCTTAACAATAGAGATGCACCGATCAGTGTTTATTTATTTTTTTTTTTTCAAATCCAGACCAACTAGCAGTTTTCTTTGAGTTCTGAGCTGCCAATTCTAATTTTGACGACTCCAAATTTTTTCAAAGACTCTGAATCATAAAGGCAGGAAAATGTGCTGCAGGAAATTGTCACCCTAATTACGCCCCCTAATGTTTGTCTAATTTTTATGAGACTAAACAAAATGTAGTGGGAGTTCTTGATCCTGATGTATTTCATAAATCTGTGTTTCACCTGCTGATTACTAATCAGAGAAAAAATCGCAAAAGAAAAAAATAAAAATCCTGATTGAGTTGTGCATCTTTAACTTTAAACAGCTAAAGTCAATGGCTAAAAAGCCAGATGATTATGTAATGTGTGTAATAATGACCCAGTTTCACAATTTGTGGTGAATTTTTACCATTTCCGGAATTTGTTTGGGTTTTCTGACCAACACTGGTTTAGTTAATTTTTTTCTGCTGTCATTTCTGCAGAGAAGCAGTTTGTCATTTTACATGCCTTTCAGCAAAAAGCTGTAAACAAACAAGCAGGTGATGAAAACAATAGAGGATTTTTTTTTTTTTTTTTTTTTAGCAAAAGACACAAGCGTGTGATTCAGTAAGACACAAATAAAGAGACAAACAAGAAAATATTTGCCTTAAATCAGAAGCAAATGTCCACAAGCAAATCTCCTGCTGAAAGCCAAATGTTGCTCTGTATTTCTCAAACAAATTATTTATGAAAACACGCAAAACAGTGGTACCAGGCTGATGTTGTCTTTTCTATTTTTGCCACACACACTCAGAGCGAGAGAGAGAGACAGACAGAGAGAGAAACAGGTCAAGTTTTATATTGAGGTAAATGTGATGTTTGTTTGAGGTTTCCCAACATTAAGCGGTCACTGTGAATCAGAGAGAAACTCCAGTCAGACTGCATCCCTGTCCCTGCACAGTGTCAGCACTTTACTGACTGATGGAGCCTCTTCCTGCTGGATTAAAGGAGCTTTGTTAGGGAAATCCCCTGCCTGCACCCCTGGACACTAACTCAGACACTCCCTGCCTCAGATCAGATCTTTTTTTGGCTCGGCAGTCACAGGTGCACTGGACCGGACTAAATCTTGTTTTCGTTCTAATGATTTATTATTTTTAAATATCCACTGACCACACATTAACGGAGCATGTTTGCACAAGCCTGAGGTTTTTTTTTTTGCTCATGCCTCCTCTTGCTGATCTGTTTTCAGATGCAGCCTGGCGTCCTTGCTCACCATCGCCCTCCATGGGAAACTTGAATATTACACCAGCATCATGAAAGACCTGCTGGTTGATCTCATCGACGCTTCGGTTTCCAAGAACCCCAAACTGATGCTGCGCCGCACCGAGTCCGTCGTGGAGAAGATGCTGACCAACTGGATGTCCATCTGCATGTACAGCTACCTGAAGGTGAGGACGGAGAGAGGAGCCCTGGGAGACAATTCGATTTTAAAAGAAGCGCATTGACTCGGTTCTTCTTCCACAGGAAACAGTGGGCGAGCCCTTCTTCCTGCTTCTTTGTGCAATCAAGCAGCAGATCAACAAGGGCTCCATAGACGTCCTCACCGGGAAAGCCCGCTACACCCTCAACGAGGAGTGGCTGCTCCGTGAGAACATTGAGGCCAAGCCACAGGTTGAACACTTCACACACTCCGCTGCTCGTTTTTCACCAAGCAAAACACATTCAGTGCAAGTGACACTCTTTTCCTCCTTTTCTCTGTCAGAACATCAATGTGTCCTTCCAGGGGTGTGGCATGGACTCACTGTCAGTCAGGGTCATGAATACTGACACGATCTGCCAAGTTAAAGAAAAAATAATTGAAGCCTTTTATAAAAACCTGCCTTTCTCCCAGTGGCCTCGAGCGGAGGATGTGGACTTGGGTAAGAACACATTTCCTCTGATTATTTCCATCCTTTCCCCTCCTCGAGCCCTCCAAGATATAGTAATCTCCTTTGCAAAAAGGTCAATTCTTCTCATGAAGCCCAACTAACCTGAGGCTGCAATATAATAAATGACAGAATGCATTGAGGAGAGTGTACAGTCATAATCACAAAGAGTTATTGCTTTCAGAGGCCGCCGAGCCTGCAGAGCTGATTTGATTAATGGCCGGAGAATATTTCCACAGGTCATGACATGGAGCCGGAGCATGGCTGCCGATTGTCTCGCCTGCTCTGCTCCAAATTTAACAATGAAATTGTCCCAGTCCTTCACCTTCTTCTTCCTTCTCCTCCTTTCAGAGTGGTTTGACTCTGGCAGCAACAGTAAGCTCCTGCAGGATCTGGACAACTCCTCAGTGATGGAGGATGGTCGAAAGAAACTCAACACAGTCTTCCATTACCAGGTGGGTGTTTGTGTGTGTGTGTTTGTGTGTGTGTGTGTGTGTATGTGTGTGTGTGTGAGCATGCTGCTGAGGTGGGTGATGTCATACGAGTGGGCAATGAAAGGCGAGAACTCGATGTAAATTGTATTGAAGGACTCCTTTTGGTGGGCTTGTGCCTTTAAAGATGCATGTGAACCGTGTTTGTCGGGATGAACAACCTCAGTGGTTCTTGAAAACGATAAGCTGGTGCACAAGTGGGTGTGACCAAACACCTCATGTTATCATAAAACATTTCTCCAAATGGCATTTGGACCGTCTTTGTGGGCAGCTGCAAATTTCTGTCAAGCTTGAATGTGTCAATATTTGGAGCAAGAGCTTCTTTCTCCGTCCACGGTGTTGTTAAACTCACTTCACTGTAGTGGCAATAGTTTTCAAGCAACCCCCAGTCCACAAAAATGCAAACTTGTGCACCCGACCCTTGTTTTTAAAAAATATTATAGTTTTATTTTGTGTTATCAAATCAATTCAGAAGAGAATGGTTCAAATGCATCACTAAAAGAAAAAAATAATATGACAATCATGGCTGTGATGACTGTACATAAACTTCTAATTGGAAACATAGCCGCCTGTTTCTGTGTAATTCTCTGTATTATTTTTACAATAGGAACTTATTAATTACCTCCACCTCAACCCAAAACACGACAAGGTCGAGGTTAAACATTACATAGTTTATGCTATGTATACAAGTCACAGCAGGGGGGAAAGTGGTTATAGATCTTGTGAAAGTTCATGCGTAAAGGTCAGTAAAACAAGCAAACTGACGTAATCATTGTGAGGCATTTCCCACTTCCAAGCACATACCTGTCTGTGTGCCGTGGGAAATTCAGCCTTACTCTGATGTTGTTGTTGAGCTTCTGACTTTACTGTAATTGGCTTTAAGAGAGCGGAAAATGTTGGGACTTGTTAGATCTGGAAGTCCTGAGGGATAATGTCCCTGTTCAGCAGAAAAAAGAAGGTGAAAACACACTCAGCACATACCGTATGTAAATCTTGCCTCATAGTGAAGGTCAACCATTGAACTAAAATAACTACAGGCGCACACTTTCCTGAGTTAATGAATTCAGTTCTGAACTTTAGTAATGCAAGGGTTTTATAATTGCTGATCACTTTTGATCAGTATGACTTTTATGTTGTTGAAAATATTCTCTCCTGTATTGAACTATTAAAGATCAATAAAATTAGAAATATAAGTTTGCATTATTTAAGAGTTAATGAGGCTTTCTTTTACCTTCAAAGTTGTCACCCAGATATAAAAAAAATCAGATCAAGAATTTCAGATTTTGAATGATTGGAAATATGCCTTAACTATGAGATTTCCAAAGGGTTGCCAACATTTCCAAATCCATCCTGTTTCCTGACAGAGAAAGCTTGAAAGCTGAAAGGGTGGAAACAGAGTAACGTCGCTGTAATACATCCAGTCTTCCTGTTATCTGCTAAAACTCTTGTTCTCTCTCATTTTCCAGTAGCCGGTATAACCAATAGACAAAAATATCCTGACATCTTTGTGGTTCCTCTGACCTCATTTTTATACGCCTGAAGTGACCAAGTCCACAACAATGAGAGTTTCCAGTGCAAACTTATAGTAGGGTAAATTCACCTACAGGGAAATGAATATTTTTACATTTCCAGTGAGCACCTGGCTGAAAACCTATGCAGCTCTGGTCATCTGAAAGATGAATTTAATTTCCCTCCCACCAAAGCGTACTCCTGTTAAATCAGGCTAATTTTGCAAAACGAAGGTGATGTGACGACAGGAAGCCTTTATTAAATCTACTCCTCCAGCTACCTACATGTTTTTGTATGTCTGTTTATGTCTGCGATGATTTGTGCGTGATGAAACAAACACGCCGTGCCTCTCGACCTTTGAACTGTTACCTGTGCGTTGGTAAGTGTTGTTGAGTTTCGCTGGGCGGTTGGGACGGAGCTGTGAGAGCAACAAGCCAGAGCTTGTACTAACGGTTTGGGTTCACTGGCGATTCTGTTCAATCCATTTCACTGCAGGTTGACTTTAATGAGCTGCACTAGGCCCCTGCAAAACCAGCCACCGCTCCAGACCAACACACATACACAAACACTTGCACCTCTGAGCGAGACACTGCCCCCCAGGGCATGCTTAATGACACTGTTTTGGTGCACCCGAGCTCACCCCTGACCTCCGCCCTCTGGCCTCTCTCGCCTCTCTTCGCCCCCTCATCCTTCTTCTCCTCCTTATTCCCCGCTTTTCTAGATCCCAGAGGGCGCGTCGCTGGCCATGAGCATGAAAGACAAGAAAGAAAACACCCTGGAGAGAGGTAGGTAACCTTCAAACTCGCCCACTCTCTGTCACTTTGTCATGCACGCTCGCCCGGACGTGGAGAGGTACGCTCACCCACTCAATCACTTGGAAACGGCACATGCTTAGGCGATCACGAGAACATGATCCACTCATGTAAACATATGTGAAACCAAGCAGCCGCCCCTTCCCCTCATCCATGAAAAGACTGATATCTAAATACTTTCCAGTCTAATAAATCACGACAGAAACTCTAACAACAGTGGCTCATTGAAAGCTTTTTTTTTTCCCCCCTCCATGTTGTGGATGTAATCCATTAGCAGCTGTCAGCTTGTCGGGAAAAATGTGACACAATTTGGCCCATTGTCCAGCATCCACCGAGCTTCGCCTGTTGACAGATGAGTTTACATTCAGCCGTTAATGGGCTCCTGCGCTTGTTGTCCAGTTGTCCACCTTACATAATCAGCTCCAGACCAGAGCCTGGTTCTCTTCGGGTTCTGTCCATCAAAGGTGCTTCTCTCCATTCACGTGGTGCCAAAAATAGGCTCAAGAGCACCAAACCTGGCGCCTGCTTCAAAGCGTCAAGGGGGTGCAATGAGCTTGTAGTGCTCCCTGGCTAATCTGCAGCACTGTCCTGGCCGTCTGTGATCAGTGCTGAGGGTCTGGATGGTGGCCTGCTGGATGGGGGCTTCTCTGGCAGAGTGGGCTGTAATGAGAAAACACACACCATGAAGGTGCCTGCTTGCTTGTGTGTGTGTGTGCGTGTGTGTGTGACTTTCAGCTTGTCTTTGTTTTAGCTCTTGTGCCGTGCACAATAAATTTACTATGTTTGTCTTTGAGTCCATGTTTGAACATGAGTCTACGCTCATCCCGGCACTCATATCCGTTCATGCGTGTGTATGAATATGTTTTGTGTTGAGATCTATAAATAAACCGGCTAGATTTAATTCTTTTGTTCCCAGCGTTGGCCGAGCATTACCATCTCATTACAGCAGCTCCACAACCAGTCTCAGACTCCGTGCGTCCGTCTCTCATAATCTCTCTCTTTTCTCTCCCCTTTTGCTCGTAATCTTTCTCTTTCATTCTCTCAGACAGCTGCCCTCCCCTTCAGGCGCACAGTCCACCCTAATCACTTTCTGCTTTTGCACTCCATCTCCTTTACTCTCCTGTCGGTCTTTTTTTTTTTTTTTGTCTTCCT
Source organism: Poecilia formosa (assembly GCF_000485575.1). Classification (NCBI taxonomy): domain Eukaryota; kingdom Metazoa; phylum Chordata; class Actinopteri; order Cyprinodontiformes; family Poeciliidae; genus Poecilia; species Poecilia formosa. Next base: position 926,831 of record NW_006800074.1, read on the forward strand.
TGTATCTCTCACTCGTCTCCATGCCTCGATCTTCTCTCGTTTGCTCACGCCTGCACCACACTAGTTGTGTAATTGTTTAATACCATATGTTTTCTTGTCTTTCTCTAGTCAAAGATCTGGACACAGAGAAATATGTGCACTTGGTGAGTATCTTCATGCAAGTAATTTGGCTAAATCTGAGGAGCTTTTCCTGTGGGCAGCCCAGCGGCAAGCCTGATGATGGAGAGAATATGGGGGGGGGGGAGGAATGGAGGTGAGAGGGAAAGCTGCTGAGAGGACATGACAGCGCTAATGCTGCTTAAGCTCTTTCATAAACGTCAGCTAAGATATGGGCCCTTTGACTCTAATATAATGAGTTTCTTGGAATACAATTTGCCGGGTGAACGGTTGGTTTTAACGGAAAGTTCTAGCGTAGTTAGAACCTAAAGGAATAGTTTAGGATTGTTTAAGTGACGTTCTGTTAAAAGGTTATAAGCGGTTTCTATCCATATAAAACTCTTTTGGAATTGTCATTTGGTATAAATCCAGATTAGCTGGTCCAAGGAGGCTGCCGCTAACAGCTAGTTAGAGAAGCACTAAGACCAAGGTGGACGTCTTCCCTCTTAAAATCATCTTAGTGGTTTTAGACGAGGATATTTTATTTAAACCCTGGGTCTGCAACTCCTGTCCTTGAATGTCAATGTCATGCAACTTTTGAGTAAAATAATGAATTACCTCCTTGGCATGTCAGCAAGATTTGCAAAGGCTTTCTCTTCAAGCGTGACGCTTCCAAACGTCGCAGAGCAGCAGCACTAAGGGACCAGAGTTGCTGACCCCTGCCTTAAACCATCATGTTTGTGTGTTATTTCGAACAGGGTGTCCAAACTTTGTGTCACATAGGACAAAATTGTCAAGTAAAAAGGATTTGCAAATTAAGTAAAGATAGTCTTTTTTCCCCCCCCATCTCAATAAATGAAGCTGCAATACATCAAATAAACAAATAAATTGGTCAGATTTTTTAGTTGGAAAGTGATGTTCAGATTATTGTAGATTCAAAACTTATTAAAGGTTTTGCAGGTTTGCCTCATTTAAAAAAGCCATCTAGTTTCTAATTTCTTTAGGTCTTCATTGGGGGAAAAAATAGGTCAGTTCTGAGGAATAGAAACAGCATTTTGGTCACTCTTCCTTTGAAAACTCTTCCTGTTTCAGCCAAGTTTAATAAATTAATGAAAAGCAAATTTGGGTGCAGCAAAGTTTGGTTTTTTTTGTGAGTAAAAGTCACAAGTTAGTTGTGGGCCTTTCAGGAAAAAGCAAACGCTTGGTTACTTAAAGATGAATATGTTGTGTTATAGTCGATATTTTCACCTGCAGAGGTGATGTTTCTTTTTTTTTTCTTTTTTTTTTGTTATGCAAATAATTACTTTTTTGTTTTTTATAGTTAAAAATTAAACTATTTTCTAATCTGGGAATCTGTGTTTCTCTATTCACCATTACAATGTAAACATGCTTACTCACCTCAATATTGTAGCCACAAAATTAACCAAAATGTACGGTAAATATTTAATAAATTCATTCATACCAAATTATCTTGCATTCTCTTTGAGTTTATAGTTTCTGGGACTTTTAAGAGATTTTCAGTCTGTTTTGTGGACCTTATGGATTTTAAGTTCTCAGTTTAAGCTTAAACAACTTTGAAGAGTCAACTTTTGCTTAGTCTACAGACATAGGTTAAGAAGGCAGGAGACCAATTTGGTCTCTCTCTGACTAGATACCAGCTTCTAGCTAATCTGGATTTATGCTAAATTAATTCAACAAGACTGTTATCAACTAAAATATTAACTCCATGTAACTTTTTAACAGAAACATATTTCATGAATCCTCAACCGTAAGTGAGTCACAGACATGACGCAGTCCCCCCCCCCATTTTGTCACAGAAAAAAAAAAAAAAAACATAGCCAAAAAACTAAAAAAAAATTCCTGAGAATTTCCCAGCCTCCTTGAACTTCCCTAATTCTGTTTATCCTTCAGTGCTCCAAAAATACCCTGAGTCAGTATCTGGATCATGTGTCTAATGCAAGAACCAGAAAAAAATCCCCCTTTGACAGCTCACACAGACAAAACACAGCAGTGTATTCACTTAGCTACTCCTCGCAGTAACGTTTGACCTCTGGTTTTCCAGGTTCTACCTCATGATGAGCTTATAGAGACCAAGAAGTCGCACAGGCACAGCCATCGCAAGAAAGTGCTGCCGGAAATCTACCTGACACGCCTTCTGTCTACGAAGGTAAACCAGAAACAACACGTTGTCAACTCTGCAACATAAAGTCAGAACAAAATCCCTCTCTTCAGGCTATATAGAAGTATCCATATCCCCTAAACGTTTTCACATTTTGACAGCCGCAAAACTTCAAAGGACTAAATGGGATTCAATTATTGTTCGTCAAAAGGATGACGTGCATTTGTATTCACACCAACCTATGTCTCTGCTCCATAGAATAACCTTTTGCTGTAGCTACAGCTGCTCGTACATATGCCTTTATCAGCTATGCACACCTAAAGACAGACATTTTTCCTAATGCTGCTCTATTTGGAGTGTGCATAAACATTGACTTTCATGCTGTCCTAAGGCTGAAATGAGTGGGTCATTTTATGGCAGAAATATTCTTTGATCTGGATCATAAGCTTTAACTCAGGCTTTATGCGTGGTGTTGTTGTTCTGCCATTTGCAGCCTCTAGCAGGTGTTAGCCCAATTTGCATGTGGCCCAAAATGATGTGCAAATTTGGTCTCATCCGATTCTCTCGTTTATGGGCCTCCGAGTTAAGGTGGACCGCCATGTTTTGTGATTTCTCAAGTGGTTGATTTTGTTTAATCATTCGCTGCGCTCATGAAAGAACCGGACGTCTTCTATGTGGCAGCGTTATTTGGCTTAGTTTATTACATTAACTACATTAAATAAATGTCAGGGTTTTTTTTATCCATCGCTTAAAAAATTTTAATAATAGTAATGTTCTAAATAAAATATTTCCTGGTTCCACACATATTAGACTGAAAGTAATTGGATACAAATGCACACCACATTTTTCAGGTTTTATATTGTAAAAAATGTTTTCTCTGCTGCATGGTTGTGAGCTAAGTCGTAAATTAAAAAAATAAAAGTGCACCAAGATTTATGCTTCATAGTATGTCAAAAGGTTCAAGGGGTATGAATACTTCACGTTTGTGTCGCTGACGTTTCCTACATCACGTGAAATTATGCGAATGCCCTTTTCCTCCACAGGGAACTCTTCAGAAGTTCTTGGATGACCTCTTCCAGGCCATCCTCAGCATCCCTCCTGACCGCCCGCCTCTGGCCGTCAAATACTTTTTCGACTTCCTCGAGGAGCAGGCTGACAAGCGGGGCATCACGGACCCAGACACCCTGCACATCTGGAAAACGAATAGGTATTCTACTAAACACCATGATTTAAGAGTCCTTTGTGTGTGGGTGGAAGTCTTTTAAAAAACCGACTCCCCCCACCCCCTCTGTCTGGGCAGCTTACCTCTGCGTTTCTGGGTGAACATCCTGAAGAACCCCCAGTTTGTGTTCGACATCGATAAGACGGATCACATGGACGCCTGTCTGTCCGTCATCGCCCAGGCTTTCATTGACGCCTGCTCCATTTCTGATCTGCAGCTGGGAAAGGTGAGTCTCTCGTTTACAGTGTTTATATTAGAAGCAGCTGTGGAAAAAGCAGCATGCACAGACATGTGTCTTCTCAGCAAACAAATTAGGAGCTGCCTGCATGTTGGAAAATTAAATTATTTCCTCTTTGTTTAACCTTAAACACCACAGTCTTAAGTATTTTTTTTCCTCAATCCTTGTTCGGTGATTAACTTTGGACCTTCATATATTTTCTGTAAATCACTGATCCAGACCAAAGTATTGACAATATTTGTAACGACTTGAGATTCTCTTTCCTTTGAAGAAGCTTCTCACAGGATTTGGCAGCAGCAGAAGGTCAAACCCATTCAGGAGCAAATCCACAGAATGTAAACAAGATTAGATAGCAGGCCTAAACGGCACCGCCCAACAACGGCTGTGCCACATGTTGCAATCAGAGCATCGGTGATAAGGATGTAATTTCAGCCAATGGCTCAGAAGGAGCCGTTTTCACTCTTATTACCTCTAAAATGAGGTGAAAATTGCTGACGCACCGTTCACTGTCACCTTACGAGGAACTGGGTCATTTCTCCTTCTCCACATTTAAAACCTCAAATTATTTGTTCTCCACCTATCAATCTTTGCATCTACTGGAGCAAATTATCTTTCCAACAGCCACTGCCACACACACACACACTCGCACTTCTTCAGCCCCCCCTGTGAGCCCTCCTCCTAAGCCTTCACACTGTCAGCTCCGTCTACCTCCCCTCCTGTTATTCCAGCCCACTCGGTTTATCCAAGGTCATAAGCACCAGGGATCTCTTTAGGTGCTGCGCGCGAGTTTGTGTGTGAGTGCGTGAACATTCATTCATCTATCTATCTTCCTATCCGCCTGTCTGCATGTGCACGTACGCATGTCAATGTCCTCACTGCTCACAAATCTGTCTCATCCTTCAGACACCATGACCCTCAGCACGCTCTGCTTCCTGTCTCCTTCTGACTGGCTTCCTCCCTGGAGGGAGCTGAGGACTCCTCATATAATGCTCTTTTCTCTGAGAAACAGGCTGATTTATGTGCCTTATCTCAGCGCCAAAAAGCCAGCGTGCCTACAGCCGCTATGCTCAAGCGTACAAACGGGATAATGCATGTGCATGGGTGCAGAGACAAACATAAAACCTTCAGCGATGAGATAGACTGCGTCTACAGCTCCCTGATTATCTGGCCACATCTGGCTGGCTGTGTGTGTGTGTGGCAAAGCCAAGTTCAAGGATGTGGTCACATCTTGTCCCGCAGGTGAAGGAGAAAAGTGATGAAATGTTACTACGCTTTGAGAGATTCTGCACAGACGATGACTACAAGACGAGACAGTAAAGGGATCCGGATTAGCTGGGAGCCCAGCAGCGGTGAACTCAGAGTAGGAAGCTGTGTGTTGCTTTTGGTTTCCAAAGAAACCGTCTTATCTGGCGAGATGCAGAGCGTAGAGGGCCACACGGTCACAGGAGGCTTGGTGGACAGATGGATGAGCAGCAGGAAGTGACCTTGTGGACAGGAAGAAAGAGGGTTCCTATCAGAAGGAGCAAATTTGGCTGCAGCAGCTCAGCTGCTTGGCACGTTTAACTCACACAATAAGTGACACAAATAACTCATGACGTGGAAATGTTAAGGTGCGCTGTAAGCACCTTCAGCCCTGCTGAAAGCAGTAGCTGCCAGTCTGTCTGCTTCCCTGTCCTACTTTCTCCGTCCCTTTCTCTCCCCCACAGTGCAGCACGCTCACAGCAGTAGTCACCACTAAAACCCGAATATGCCCACAGCCTTTTAGGGCTGCTACTTCTCCTGCTTGAATGAGCACCACTGTGGGGAGATTTGTTTAGACTGGAATGTTCTCTGGCTCTGAATATGATTCCTGTTGTTGTGAGCAAAGAAAAATGTTTCCTGCCTCCATTGTCTTGATTTTTTATTTTTTATTTTTTTGGTTTAGATTGGGTCATCAAGAATAACACACAGTTTAGATGTACAGTTACTTTTGAAGGCACAGACATAAGTAACTGTAGCTAGAAGAAAACAGAAAATGAGAGCTCAGAGTTTGAGATGTAACAAAATGGAGTCAACTTATTACTTTAAATAAAAACAAAATGGGTTAAAAAAGAACACACGTAGACAATCTAAAATAATATATAGATTATAAAAAATGAGAATAAAAGAAACATTTAGGAAAATATGTACATACTGTACTGATTCAGATCTAATTAAACTCTTTTCATTAAATGCACATTTAGCTGATAACATATAAACATGTCAGCCAGCATCTGTTAAATGTGCCAAGATCAGCAGCGTTCTTCTTCGGTGGTAAGGTGGTATATCCAAGTAAGAGAAATAGGCAATTTATAGCATCCAGCTGTGTAAGCCACTGAGAACATTTTGTAGTGATTAGACTCATCAATGTGAAGTATCGTTTCAAGTATGAAGATATGATAACCTCCAGTGTTGAAATAAGGATAATGGTGAAAGAGCCAACTGCATATTTCTGTTCAACTAGGGCTTGATTGCACGGAGGTGGGTTGTAACAGTTTGAAAGATTGGCTGGATTTTAGAGATATTTAAAGCACAGCAAGCAGAAATTGTCGTCTGGAGGAGGCAAAAAAAAAAAGGGAAAAAAAGCATGAATTCAGCCCGTAAATGTAGAAATGGCTGGCAGAAAAGACGGAACAGCTGGAAATAAAAGACTTCAGCTGGGATAAAGATATAATGTAATAAGAAAACAATCATCCTGTTAGAAATTATGTCAGTTTTAGTAAAACTGAATGAAAACATAAGCAGCATTTTAATAATTTAGTGAGTCAAATTATTTCTCAGTTTGATGTTTTTTAATGTGAGTGGCTATCTAATCTTAAAAGAGCATCAGGTTTCTGAAGCTGATTAGAGTTTTGTAGATAAAACCCTCTAATTAGAGGGAAAACTCATGACCTCAACAGTAATCTGATTACTTTTTCATAGATGTCTGGGGTGATGTCCAACTATGACAGGATATGGAGAAGTCACTAAATAGGCTATTTAGTATAAAGTGGTTTGAAAAATGGAGGATTCATTTAATATACAGGCATGTTGAAAAGAAAATACTTGTAGGTATTTGTGTATTAGGTTATAATTTATAGGTCTGGTAGATGCCAGAATCAGGTGCTATTTACCTTGTAGAACCAGTTTTAGCACCAATAATTTGAAGTAATTGTGTCCTGTAAGACTTTATCAAGTCTCTCACTTCATTGGTGAGAAATTTCGTCTCCTTTTTCTCTACACACAATCAGGATTCCGTGTTTTAATGACCCGATTTTTCCCAAACTTCAATCTAACAGATGGCACCCCATTTAACTTCAGAACATTTTTGCATATAAAGGAGTTATAGTTAACACAGTGACTTCAAGGATCTTGTGACTGCAAAATCAGCTCAAATGATCATCCCTCCGACGCTGCGTCAGAAAGTTTGGTTGAGACATTCCAGATATCTTTTAAATACAGCCATGCAAAATGAATTTGTTCTTCCATTTCCTTTTTTTTTGTCAGTAAGAAAACTCTTTGGCTTTTCACAATTTATTTTTTCATTACACAAACCAACCTTTGAGTGGTTCACATTGGCATAATCTCTCTCCCTCTAAAATGATGGAGTTGAATTATACAGTAAATTACTTTATGACCTTTAAACAGTTTGATGGATTTCACAAAGGTCACTGCTGATGTTTTTTTCCTTCTTTTTTTCCTTCTTGTCATTGTGTCAACACACTGTTGTATGCTCCACAGCACCAAGCTGACCTAACTCTTGCTTCTATAGAAGTGGTACAATTTACAGATTATTAATTGAATTAGCCTGATAAGCAACATTTAGCTGCTTTTTTATAAATCCTTTGTCTAATAAATATTGTTGAATCTTTTGCATGTTTTCTACACAGCAAGTCAGATGTGTAACAATCAGATAGATTTTTATCATCTCCATACATTGTTTTGCTAGGCCTGTATGTGTCATGCATTTTAACAATTCCCTACATTCTATTCCTCTTTTTTTTCCCCATTTAAGTTTTAAGTTTGAACTTTATAGCTTAATTAAAAGTGCTATATTTGTTCTGAGGATGAAATTAAAGCAGCATAAATCTTCAGTACAAGTAGGTCAAAGCACTGCAGGTGCAAGGGGACCCTTTCTTTAGCTCTGGCACGCACAGTCACCATGAATACAAAACTAAACTTTTACATGAGTTTCCTGAATGAAATACCAGGGATTTATTTATTTATTTTTTTTCTTCCAGGACTCACCGACTAACAAGCTGCTGTATGCCAAGGAAATCCCAGAGTACAAGAAGAAAGTGCAGTGTTACTACAAGCAGATACAAGAAATGCCCCCTCTCAGTGAGCAGGAGATGAACGCTCACCTCGCCGAGGAGTCGAGAGTAAGTCAAACATTCAAAGAGCTCCTGTTTGTCTGGTTCCTCAAAAGCATGTTGTGACACACAAGTCTCATTTTGGAATTTGATCTAATCTGCTGCTTTGATGTCTGTCTTGCAGAAGTACAGAAATGAGTTTAACACCAACCTGGCCTTGACAGAAATCTACAAATACGCCAAGAGATACAGAAACCAGGTGAGTGATTTGTGCATTTCTTCTCCGTTTTTGTGATCAGAAACATGGATAAGATATGTTTGGATGTTCAGACTTGTTTTTTTTTTTGTTTTTTTTTTTTTTTTTGAAAGCCACATTGCCTCAACAGAGCTCACTTGTTGTATTAAGTTTCACCGATAGCTATCAGAGCGTGATGCATCAGCGCTGCAGATCTCAGCTGCCATGAGAGATGTAACGGACTGTGGATGGCTTTGCAACATGTCACTAAATAAAAGCACGTAAAAGCTTTTCTTTTTTCTTCTTTTGTTAAAAGGGAGAAACAATCAGATTTGGGCTCTCGTCCAAGCAGCAGCAGCAGCAGGAATTATTCAGTGTGTTCACTCATCTCTTCCCGGCCCACAGATACCTTTCACTTTAAGCAAACAGCGTGTTGTTTACCTTCTCGCGAGCCAACACCCCCATCTGTTTAATGGCGCTGTTAAGTTGCCGCTTCATATCTCTTGTTCTGCTTTGAACTAGCCCTTTTCAGGCTCCTGCTGTCCTCCCCCATGCTTCCACGCTGCTACGCCTTATTCTGCAGAGAGAGGCTTAGTCAGTGGTGACTGTGCCTTAATGGAGCGCCCTCACAATAATGCTGCTTAGCTGCTTCCCTCTGTCATGCTACTGTACTGACGCGGGCCAGGGGCTTAGACTCTGATTCACAGAGCTCTGTGAATGGCCCCTGATTGCCTATTCTCTCGCCCCGGCTCAGTTCGCTCTGCCTGGTAGCACACTGCTGCTAAGAGCCCATAAATCCCACTGACACGGTGACAACTGTTGGGCATGAAAACCAGAGCAGATGTGGGTTTTATAAATATGTGAAGAGCAAGAGCTTTTGTGGTTATAAGGCGTGCATGAAGGCAGGGAGAGGAGGCTGAAGCACTTCACTCGAAAGTATTCATACCCCTTCAACTCAGAGCTGATGGGAAGAGGGATGGAGCCGAATACAACTCTGGAAGGAAATCTTTTACAGACGACAAAAGACTCTTTTGGACGATCAGAGCTACCATAGAGAGGTTAAGATCAAAGAATGTGTTCGACTTGCCCAGACAAAGTCCAGACTAGAACCTTAGTGAGACTTTAAAGATATTGCACAAAAATGTTTTCCATCCAATCGGATTGATCTTGGGCAAAGAAAGAAGAAATCAGTCGTTAGATGTACAAAGCTAGTAACACATTTTGAAAGCCATGTTTGCTTTTTTTTGTGCTACATACTAGTTTTGTTGGTCTATTACACAAAATTCAAATAAGAGTCATTTGACTTTTTAGCTGTAATGTGAAAAGGATCCAGAACACGTTTTTAGGAGTTACTGTCTGTGACGGCAGGTTTATTCCCTCGTTTTGCTTTTATGTAGACAGAATAATGAATGAATCCTTGACAGCTTCTGAAAGTCATCTTTGTTTTTGTTTTTTTGTTCTTGTTTTCTTCCCTCTCTCCCATCTTCGCCGGTCAGGTGGTGAACGCTCTGGAGGCCAACCCCACGGCACGTCGCACTCAGCTGCACCACAAGTTCGAGCAGGTCATCGCTCTGGTGGAGGACAACATCTACGAGTGCTGCAGCGAAGCTTGAAGCCGCCGGTCTCCTCTGCTCCCCACCTCTTTTCTGCTGCCAGCTGCCTTCCTCCCCAACCTACACGTTTCCCTGGGACCGCCGCTCAGGAGGAACTGTTCACGTGTGCGTCTTGACTGTCGCGAGAAAACGGATTTTGATGCCGCCTCTGGAGCGTCACACGCTCGCGACGTGTTTTCCCCCAAAACTTCCCCTACGACACAAGACAGAATTCCAGCCGAACTCTGATTAACATTAGAAGGAAACTGCAGGAATTCACAGCGTTTCCCTGGATTTCTGCACAATTAGCCCTGGTGGCCACCTTTAACGCACTGAGCCCTTTTATGTTTTTTTAAAAGGGAACGAGCCAATGATGCACTGTACTGTAATATAATGTCTATAGCAATATTTATAGATGTGTTATAATGCTTTCAAGTGGCCTGTCCATCAGGATTAGTAGGGCCATGATGGACTCCTCCCATTTCCTAAAGCCTGCAACAATCTCAGGTCTGGCCGAAGAGGGGCGACAGGCTCCCAGCGGAGCTCTGAGCGTTACGCCCCAATGTGCTCTGCAGGCTGATGACGGGTTGATGAGGAGCGGAGGGAAGGCCATAAAAGACTGCAAACAATTAAATCAAATGTTTTAAATGTAGTTCACTGGGAAGAGCTGCATCAGTATAATCAGTGTGCTTGTGAATGGATGTTGGATTCTGATCAATTACAAAAAAAAAAGAAAAAGAGGGAAATTTACATTTAAAAGAGGAAAAAATGTGTGAGCTCAATATAATCTGAAGAGAGACTGTAATCGTGATGCCAAATGATTTGTTTGTGAAATAAATTACAGGAAAGTAAGTATTTTAAAGTGTCTAATAATACTATTTATTATAGCAGCAGCTGAAGCGCTGTGCTCTTGAATGCATTACAGGATTTTAACGACATTTGACAGCCATTACAATCTGGCCCTCTACTCAGCCGCCCACAAAAAAAAGCATCTGGAAGTTCTCAGGAAACACTGTAAACGTTGTCATGATTGAAGAAAAAAAAAAAAAAGTGCAGGATAAGGTTGTGCAGACATTCAGCTTTGTTTTTATTGCAACACACAAATCCTAGCCTCTACACAACAAACAGTACGTCTCTTCATTACACATTCTGGCATCCATTCAGATACAACAAACATCTGCCAAACACACACACACACACACACACACACACACACACTATGTCATGCAGTTTCGCTCCACACCCATGGCTGAGACAAAGTACAAGCTAACCCTCCCAGGTTTATCATCATAAAGACCAGAGGAGAGAACAATCTGATACTCTAATAACATTAAACACATTAATACTTAAATAAATCTAAGGATTTCATAACTGGTTAGTCAGAGTGTCTGATTTGGGGACATAAACTGTCACATGCATATCATGGACATAAATGCAACGTTCATATGGGGCTTTTCATTATGCATTACATCTAGTGTTTTCGGGGGGGTTTTCAGGTTGACGAAGATACAGTGATTTCTAAAAATAACAGTTGGGTGGATAGGTTTATTATTGACCTATATCTAATCCAAACAGGGGCAAGTAAATGCAGAAATGTTCAGATATTTACACACATCCCATTAATATTTCAAGAAATGTCCTGTAGTAAGTTGCAGAGAAACTATGTTTTTTGTGACCATTACTAAAGTTCTGGCATCATTACGGTTGGGTATGAGACCACGCTTCTAGGTAGAATTGATACCTAGAAACAGTAAATAAATTGATTTTATTTATTTTTTATTCCCTTGCACTGATCTGGCTTTTTTTCCACAGCCTATATATTTTCAACAGATTTAAAATCAGTGACATTGTTACCCAGCAGTATCCACAATACACAATAGTGTGTTTGGTATCTCTGTCCTCTTTGATCATGAAACTGTGTATAATGTTCACTTTTCTGTCCCAAACGGTCACTTCCAATGAGAGGATTAGGAATGACCTCAGAACAACCAAGGTTTTAAACTGCAGGATCTTAGAAGGTTTTGGAACAACAATATCCGTGCCTACTGTCAAAATGCGGACAAAGCAAGAACCTCCTGTTCCAAATATGCCACTTTCGAGGCTGACAGAGATTTGCAGATGTGCGCATGAACGACCCAGTCGTCTTCTGGAGAAATGTTTTCAGGTGGGATAAGACAGACATTCAGCTGTTTGACCTCAGAAATGGGGAAAAATGTTCGGAGGAGTAAAGCTGAGGCTTTTAAACCTGAGAGGATCCACCAATTGTCAAGCATGGTGGCGGAAGGATCATGCTGAGGGTTAGTTTCGCAGCCAGTGATGATGAACTGCAGTGACATTCCTTAACCATAGCGTAAATCCGCAGCTGCACGGTTGAAACTTGGAGACACTGGTGTGATCCACCAGGACGATGAACCCAAACACTCATCAAAACTGGATCGGGGATGGACAAAGCAGGCTAGCATTAAGCTGGAACCTCAACACGGTTAAAAAAATGATGGACTATGTTTAAAAAAAAATGTATACAGGAATCCAACCAATTATGTAAGCTTTAAACTTTCTGGAAGGAAAAGTGAAATATCCAGCCAGGATTATGTCAGTAACTTGCTCATGGCTACAAAACGTGTGCATCTTCTCTGCAAAACGCTAAGAAACGTTTATCCAAATATTAGTGGGAGCGTGACTCTGAATCAGACTTTCACCTATAACCTGTTTACTGAAGCAGCGGGGGGAGGCCTGGAAGGGATTCAGTTGGAACCGCATCAAGATGACAACCCTATAACGCCGGGTTAAAAATCTGCAGGAGCAGCTGAACACTTTCCATAATTAAACGGGCTGAAAGTGAACATGCTGGCCTTTGATTGAGTCTATCCGCCTGAAGTTGCGGCACATGCGCCAACTTGCAGCGAGGACAACTGAGGAGGTGAGTCCGGAGGAATCGGCCAATGGAACGTATTGCTGCTCTGCGGTGGTGGGTCCCTTGGTGAGCGGGAACAGATGGAGCAGATAGAAGAGGGAGTGAGGGGTCAAGCGGGGGCCACCTGGCTGGAGGAGACGGATGAAGTCTGGGTTTTGGAGACTGCGGCGGCGGCCTCATCATCTCCGAATGGGTTCTTTCCACAGCACACTGTGGTGATCATGCAGTTTCTGAACTGGAGACCACAGAATCACATTCAGGAAACATTGACTTGGCTCATTAGCGTGGCCAGCTGACATATTAATGCAATAATACACTTTGTCTAAAATGTAACCACAGTAAAAACAGCATGTGCTATTCATTCTCACAAACTAATGTATTAACGTTGGCTAATAATGTGTTCACCTCACCTTGCTGTGTGTAGATAAAATAAGATCCCGGCATACACACATTTTTGCAGACCTTGTTTAAGCCGTTAAAGAGAGCTTTATTTGGATCTTGGAACAGTTTCCAGTTTGAGGTTTAAGTTTTAGATCATTTACAAGATAAATATGACAGATTTATGGTAAGGAAATAAACAGCATTCATTTTTTGCACATGTTTCAAATCCTTTTTAATACTATTTTTTTTCTGATTCTGGTTACACTGTTACTAAGTATAAATATAAATATGCATATAAATCTGCAACTAAAATTTTACTAAAAGGTAAAGTCGTCCTCTATTTCAGTATCAGGTTTTTGTTATATAAATAAATGAGACCATGGCAAACCATTAAAAAGAAAACTTTTTCCGGCTTTTATATGGGCTTATAAAGAATAATTCAACCATGAAGCATAAAAAATTTAAAAAAAGGTGCAATAACCTGCCCTGCACACCCATGAACCAAAACTTTGTGGAAGCACATTTTGTTCCAATTTTTGCGTTTTTTTTCTTCTACCTGGTGCTGGTAGCAATCTATCAGCACGCCAAATCTGGACATTTAGTACACATACTGCTTTGATTGAGTCTGTCCCAGAGGAGGTGAGTCCAGAGAACTGCCGACCGCTGTCCAAATGTATCAGGTTGTGAGGACATTTCTGGTCGAGAGCCCTGTTGGGTGACCCCATAGACAAACTCTTGAATCTAGTTCTTTACTCCAAAATGTTTAATTTGCTCTCAGAGTCTTACTTGGACTGACTGTGAAAGTGTAAAAGAAAATCCACCAGGGCAAATATCTCTCCATATGAGAGAGTTTTTAGTGATTTTCGGTGTTGCTTATGTGCCAAACACACTTTTTGGAACTGAGGCCCAAGCTTAACTTTGGTTCCGTTGGCCGAACCAGTCTCTCAAGCAAGGTTTTAACACGGCTCAGGTGCTTTCTTTTGGGGGGAGGGGAGATTGTGTCTTGCAATCTTATTTCTTAGTCCAGAAATATGAAAAATACAAGAGACTCTTCTCACATTTAGAAGACAGACAGTACTTGGCAGAAAATCCTGCAGCTCCTTCAGCTTCTTGGCAGTCTCATTGACCAGTTTGTGTCTCATCTTTAGTTTTAGAAAAATGTCCAGTTTCGTAATGTTCCTACATATTTTCTCCAATTAGTAACGGCTGCATTCACTGTGCCATAATGCTGCAGATTGTTAGTGCCCTTGTCCAGATTAATGTCTTTGCAAAATGACATCACCTTGAGCCTTTGTGACCTCTCTGCAAGCTCTGGCTTTAGTTAAAGGAAATGTCTGAACTCAAGAAGACAAAATGCTGAAAGTGAATCAAAGGGAGCTTCGGGAAAGTAGTAGTTTCATTGTGTGCACATATATGCTGCAAGGTTATTTTAGTTTTTCATTTTTTTAATAGTTTTTTCTTAGAACATTTTGTTTTTCTTTAACTTTGCAACTAAAGGCTAAATACTTGTGCAAAGTGTTTAATTAAAAATATAAAATCCAACATTCTAGCTATGAAATACTAGATAGGAAAAAAATGAATATTCTGTTTGAAAATACAAATTAGCTACCTTTTTTTTATTAGCTACCTTTTTTTTTAATTAAACTTCTATCCAACCTCATGATCTGTTAAAAAAAAAACAACAATACAGTTATCTTCTTTGCATACCTGTCTGTTCAGCAGAATGTAGATGACTGGGTTGTAGAGAGCAGCGCTCTTGGCAAAGAAGGCCGGCGCCGTCATGAACACTGGTCCGAACTCAACTCCCTGATTGGCAAAGATGTACCAGGCCACGGTGGCGTAGGGCACCCAGCACACCAGGAAGGAGATCACCATCACTATGACCATACGTGTCACTTCCTTCTCTGCTCTTTGGGTGGTTTCAGACTCCTGCTGCTGAGCTGCAGCCTGAACACAAACACACAGAACCTAAACATGAAGCACGACTGGGAGACGAAAAAGGGATCACAAACCCTCAAACCGGTTTTGTAAGGAACTAACATTAACTTTCTGGAGGGGTCAAAACCTTTGTCCTATTAAAATATATAGAGGAAACTTAAAAGTCGTCTATATTGCAGGAGACATCTAATTTCAACAAGCTCTACCGTCTCTGGTGAGAAAAGTGAACATATCAACAATATTCCCAGAAGTTTCTCTGCACCTTATAACTCTATGTTTTAAAGTGCTGCTATTTCTTTAGAAATTATAGTATGAAAGCTTTTTTTTTATCATTTGAAAAGTTCTAGAAACTTTTCATATATCTGATGAATTCCTGTCAAGGCAGCCTGTGTTTCTAGGTTTCTAATTATTTTTTTTTAAACCACCATTTTCATAAGATGACAAAATGAATTTAAAAAAAACATTTATTAGATTTACTGATCAGTCACATCATTTGTACTTTTTTCTAGAAAAATAGAAGAAATATAAGGATAATTGATACTGGTCAAAAACAATTTTGAAAGAAATACTGAAATAGGAGATGTAACAAACTTTTCTTGCAGTAAGTTTTCGTTAAACATATTACGAAAAAGAACAACAAAGCAAAACTGGAGCTACAAATGATCTTGTTTTTGGTAGATTATGCACTTTTACCCATACAAATTTGGATGTGGAGATTTATTTATTTATTTATTTTCCATTAATGCCTCCTAATGCATGATAAAAAATTTTAGTATTATCATCAAGGGCATGAGGATGACACAGTGTGGAGGCAGACTGCCCTTTAACTTGAGAACCTCAGTACAAGCTGCCACGTTGGCAATGATCTGCCCTCCTGAAGCGTCCTTGAGCTTCTAAATCCCCTCACATCTCCTGAGACTCCATGATGCTTTGCCCTCCTTCAGATGGAGGGGGGGAAAAAAATCTTTATCCTGATAAACAATCTATCATATCCTTTTTTTTCTCTCTTTCTTTTTCAATCAAAGCATAGATGGTGATATTCTTACCGCCCGCACGGTGCAGAGCAGGCGACTGTAGCAAAAGAAAATGATGAAGAGGGGGATGCTGAAGTGGAGGACGAACATATAGATGACAAATGAGGTGTTGTTGATCTCCGGCTTGGGAGTGTAGTAGTCAATCCCACAGGAACACTGCATGCCCTCTGGGATGTACCTGCATCCAAAAAACAATATCGCAGCATGCCATTATTAGATGCTGCCTGTATGCAGTACCATAACAAACTAAAACAACAAAAACAGGAATATTTCTGCAGTTTCACAGCTGCACAGACACGGTGGCATGCAGTACCTGGACCATCCGAACAGAGGCGGAGCAGCACAGGTCAGGGCCATGACCCAGGAGAACGCCAAGCCAGCGATGGCGTGTTTTTCCTCGAAGCGGAAGTTGGTCATAGGCTTACAGACCACAACGTAGCGCTCAACGGCCAAAACGACCAGAGACCAGAGGGCGATCTCCCCTGAGACATAAAGCAGGACATTTTACTATGAAAACTGATCTACAGTCTTGTATTGAAGACAACTGGGGCAGCTGAAAAACAAAATTCTCAGAATTTGCAGACAGAATTATGAGGGGGAAAAAAAAAGTTTTTCATTGGCCCTAATCCTCTTCCATAGTCTTGAACTGTAGTACACAGTGGATGTATTTTGAGCAGAATGTACATGAACAGCTTCTCACCTCCTAAAGTGGCAAAGAATCCCTCAACGTTGCAGCCGGTGACGCCCAGGCTGAAGTATCCGTGCAGGGCCGTGTACAGGGTCACCGTGAATCCTCCAACTATCATGAAAAGGTCGGCCACCGCCAGGTTGAGCAGAACATAGTTCAGCGGGGTTCGCAGCTTTTTGTGCTTGACGGTGACGTGAAGGGTGAGGAAGTTAATGGGGAAGGCCGTGATGATGAGGAACAGCATGTATGCGGCCAGAAGAGAGTACTTCCACGGCTCGGCGAGGTAGTACTGAGGGTGCTCAAATGGGCTGCGCACCAATCCCGTCCTATTAGACATGGGGACATAAAAGTTGGGTCCTTCTGTGCCATTCATGGCTGTGGCTGTTGATGATGTCTTTTCTTTTCTCCGAGACCAGGGCGAAAGAGCCTGCACCTCTCAGAGCAAAGTACAGCTGGGATGTCTTGTGGTGCAGCGGAGGTGGAAATTAGGAGAAAAATATGGATGGGCGGCTGGATCCTGAGGAAGTAAGACGTTCTCTGCAGCCCCCTGAGGAGGTGCGCCACCTTTTAATAGTCTGGCCGGATTAGGGACGAGGGATGGAGTGAGGTGTTAGCAGAGATTGAATTAAGACACAGTTTGAGAGTCCTTGCACACATTAACAAAAACACGCACACACTGAGATACACAAGGCATCACGGGAGAAAGCTCTAAAAATACACAGCACATAAAAGATGTGAAGCATTTTCTCAGTGAGAAGTTAGAACCACGGTTAAATAAACCCATTAATTACTGTCATGTGCATCAGAGCTGCATGAGAATTAGCCGAGAGTGGGAGGGGAGGCGGAGGAACGGTTTGGAATTTCAGCCGTTCGGAGTGGACGGACTACAAATGAAATTTCTGCAGCAATCCAACTTATTTGCATCTGTAAAAAGCTTAATCCTCAACCACTGCAAGGCGGAGAGCTCCACTTATAGTGTTGAGTGTAATCAGAATCAGCGGGTTATGCTGCTCATAACAGCTCTTACACAAACACAAAGTTCAAACAAAAAGAGAAAAGGCAGTTGAAATCACTCGTTTTTTCCCTTGTAAAATGGATAATAACAGTCATATGAAAGCCAGCGTATTTTATTATAGTTGATGCGATCTGTACACAAGCTCAGAAAGAACACAGATCTTTGTGTAATAACATGCACAAAAACATTAAAATAGTGATGTTTCTCAAAAAGGTTTTATATATTTTACACTGTACACAAAGTACCTTTTACCAAGACACACCACGTATTACCTCTGCTCCTAAAGATTTAGAACAACAAATTTACATAACTCCACTATATATTTACAGAAAACTACAAGTTATGCCTCCAAGATGATTATTTTCTAATTTTCCTGAAAATAAAAAGTAAAATAAATGAAAGGTTCTCAAACTGTCTGTGTACTTGAACCTGCCTTTAATGGTCAAAGGAAATGTTGATGTTAAAAATACATATCAATGAACTGTGATGTAGAAAAGGTGAGGTTTTTTAAAACCATTAGTTGTTTCATCAGAGAGATTAACTGAAGACGGTTTTAAGATCTCTATGTGTGAGAGCAGTGAAACAGAACTGGTGATTGTGGGTATTCATGCTGTGCTTCACTGACCTCTAAAGTCTTACCCTGACCTTGATGACCTTGTTCTTGACCAGTGGCACTTACCAATGTGATTAGTCGACAAGTTAGTTACTGCTAGAAATGTCCATTGTGTACCTCCAAACACGGTAGAAACTTCACTAAAAGAAGTATTGAGTGCGACTGTAAGGTTTAACAAAAAAATAAAAGTATTGCGCAACAACAGATTTTGTATAAAAGGCAGCCATTTTGGATTTTGAGATCAAAGTTGGGAACTTTCCTGTTTTTCCAGTTTCTGCAAGTTCATTAGTTTATCAAAAACACTTAGTAATGACCCTCTGTTTATATTTAGGGTTCAAGTTCAAAATCTGTATTGATTACAAAAATAACTTAACAAGTTTAACAGACTTAAAAACACAATGCTTGACATTTAAAGTCTCATCTTTACTCCTCCAAACATTTTTCCTGATAATGAGGTCAAACATCTCAATCTGGCGTTTTGGAAGATTTTATGTCCCTGAAATTAAATGTGAATTAAATTTTAAGTGTAACACTTTTAATGACATTTTTAAGTCCCAGCAGAAACCCTTCTACTTCTAAGTAAAAATGGAATGCATTATTAAATTGCATCTTTCAACTAATCATGCAATGCAAATTGAAAGTGCCAGTGGATACATTTTTTTTTTCTCCTTTTCTTTTTATATGGTTAATCATAACAAGCTGAAAGGTCCAGGTCCTGTTGTATTCCTGTGTTAAAATGCCTGATTGTACTTGGGTACTTGGAGGTCTTACTATTTACTGATGAGGTATTTACTATAAAAAGAATTACTGCAATAAGTGAAATGTTTGATAAATTTAATATAGTGTTGATCAGTTGGGTTCATCAATGGGTCGACGGCAGTAAGGACAGCAGCTGTGCTGCAGCAAAAGGATCTCATAGTCTTCACTGTGAAACATCTGCAAGAAAATACAGTAAGAAAACGTTAGAAAACAAGAAGGAAGCAGCAGCAGATCAACCATCAATCTAGAGATTGAAATCAATGTCTAGATTGATCCACAAGTCACAGTGTGCTTTTTTCTCTCTCTCTCCGTTTATTATATTGACCAAAATTAAGAAATCACACCATTTTCAGTCCAAATAACCCCCCAGATCAAACAAGGGTTTCAATTTCATTAACTTTTTGAGTTAAATAAAACTTTTATTAATCGATGGATTTTTGAGTTAAATAAAACTTTTATTATCGATGGATAAAAAGGAAAATCACTCAAATTTCATTTGGATTTAAAACTACCACCTCCTCAAGACACTGCAGCACTGTTTTTTTCTCTTGTACATGTTTCAGGCAAAATAATTAAAACAATTGCAATTGGTCAAACTTCCGTTTGAGTCAGATCTCAAACTAAATTGAAAATCCGTTTCAGCCAGTTAAGACCATTTTAGCGAGAGCTGCAGCGCTGGGTATGTAAATTCAGTACCTTGAAGCAGCTGGGGCACATGGTGATGCTCACATCCGGCAGCAGGGAGCGGAAGTATTCCCATTTGAGCGGCTTGGGCCAGCGTTTGATCAGGACGTCCCTTCTGCTCATGGAGCGCAGCACCGAACGACTCACCTTGACGGGGACAAAGGTGGAGCCCCCTTGCTGTTCGGACACACGGATGAACACAAACACATCCTCTTACGGCCTCCGTCTTTTCACTGTCTCCAGCTGGCTCACCCAGCTGGCAGAATATTAATCACCTCATCTATTTTCTCCTCTCCTTTCTTACCTCGAAGCTCATTTTGGCTGAAAACGGATCGTCGTCTGTATTAACCAACCCGTCGTCTATCCTCAGAGCCTCCAGGTCCGCTTGGCATCAGTGAAGAGCAAATAACCTTTTTTTTTTTTTTTTTTACGTTTTTTTACAAATGTTTTCCACAATGACACCTGCAAAACAGGATAGCTCCAGATAAACCGGCATCTGAGAGCGAGTTCTGGGAGACAATGTGTTTAAGTTGTGCCTGTCAGTCACTTCACGGCCTTGGAGGAACACAACACACCTCGGTGCCCTTGAGAGTCTGCTGGCTAATGCAGGTTAATCCCCGCAGCAGGGCTGTGCCTATGGCTCTTCGAGAGTTAGTGTCATTAAGATGAGACGGGAGAGCCTCACTAACCCTATTAGCGCGAGGACTAAGATGACTTAGTTCTGACAGCTTACCCACAAGCACGAAATCAAGGCCAGCGCAGACTAAACAGCTTCTAAGGACTGTCACAAGACAGAGGAGAGCCACGTGCTGCAATTAGAGGAGGTGTGCTGTTTGTAAGGGCAGCTGCAGAATGAGCACTTAATAATTCATATGCATCAAGTGAACAATCTGTCACTTTGTGTGCAGATATGATAATAAGCTGAAGATGAAAGGATACCACTGCTGCCCACGTTGGGGCTTTGTGCTTTGCAATCTTCTGTGTGAGGAACCTCCAGGTCGATGAGGGACAGAGCTTCTTCATCACCGATTCCCTCCCCCAGGTAGAACTGCACCAGAGGCAGCACCTCTGTGTCACAAACAACGTGTGCAAAACAATGGAAAAACAACGAAACGATAAGATCTCACGTTAGCGTTAACACACAGCACGTTCGCGTCACTGACCGTACGACGAAGCGGAGTAGATGAAAGGCTGCCGGCAGTTGATGCACACGCTGCCCTGGCTGTTCAGAAGCGGGTTGTTTGTGGAGCAGCGGTAGCACATCATGTCCTCAATAAAGTCCTGCAGGAAACATGAAAACTTTACCCAACAGGTAACAGGACAGGGATTTTAATTGAAGTCTTCAACGCACCTCGCTGTCGTGGAAGGGTTTGGAGTGAATCATGAGGCTGCCCAGCTCTATGGACTCCACTAAGTGTGAGGGAATGTGAAGCTCCTGCAGCTTCTCGTAGGAATACCTGGCCAACTTATACGCTCCCAGTTTGCAACTCTCCTTGGCCAGAGCAAACAAGGTGTTGCTAACAGTCAGGTTAAGGCTTTTGTGCCACAACGTGCAGGGATACACTGATCAGAGACATGTCTGGCAACCAGTTATATCAGTCTAACTGACTGGCTGTAAATAGAAACAAATACTTAACATTTTATGCAAAATAAATAAATGAATGATTTCTTAAGAGACGATGAGGCAGCAGAGCCTTCGCTCTGCATCACCAGTAACTCGAAAATGCAGTAAAATATTTACAAGAGGAACTTGTAAAAGAGAAAGACAGCAAATCTCATCTACCCTTTTACAATACCAGCGCATCTTTTTGTTGTGCTTCACTGGC
Organism: Poecilia formosa; assembly: GCF_000485575.1. Lineage (NCBI taxonomy): Eukaryota > Metazoa > Chordata > Actinopteri > Cyprinodontiformes > Poeciliidae > Poecilia > Poecilia formosa. Next base: position 948,495 of record NW_006800074.1, read on the forward strand.
ACACTTCACAACGCAGGTCATTAATGTTACTCTAAGGGGGATTTAAGGAGCCTTTCTGTGAACATCATGTGTGAAGGAGAGTTTTCAACAGCTCTGCACTTAAATTTCAATATTTGAACTCATCAGCAACATGATTAAATCTTTTAAAAACCTTTTATTATATCACTCTGTGTGTAATGAATCTATCTTAGGTTTACTTTTTTGAAATTAAATTATGGCAATAAATAAACTTTTTAATGATCGAGAGGCACCAGATTGGAAAAAAGATCTTTGATCTCCCGATCATTGGTCATGGTCAGTCAAATGTAAAAAAAAAAAAAAAAAAAAATCAGTCAAATCTGGTGACTAGTTCATTTCTTGGTGCATCAGATCCTTAAAGTAGCAGCAACAAATAAATAAATAAATAAATTACATCACCCACATTTGGCAGAGAGTCGGAACAGAACTGCTAACTATTAGTAATTATATAAAAACAGATTGTGGAGAGCAGCTCTGTGAGTGCAAAGCACAGGTCAATCAGCTGCAGAGGCAACAGCTCTATATCGGGACACTATTCCTCTCCAGCTCCTCCTACACACCCAGCTCTGCTACTCCTGATAAACACACGTCCTTCTATTGTGTAAAGTGTTTAGTTCGGCGGGCTGGGGAGGGGGTTATTTGCAACACTGTGTCCAACAGCTCACACAACGTCCAACACCTTCCCGCTAAGTTCATAAATCTCACTTCAAAGTTGTCGGAGCAGTTCGGTTCAGCCACAGAGGACCCCAGCTGCTGGGGTGGATTTCCTCTTCCAAGGCCCTGCTTTCCTTCCTCACACAAGCTCCTGGATGGGTTGCGCTGTGCGCTTCTTAGTGGGGTGAAATCTGTTTGTTCAAATTAAAACCAATTGTTCGTTGAGTTCATGAACAGGAAAGTGTGCACAGAGTTCAGTAATCAAACCACTTGTTTAGAAAACCAACTAAGTGCCTCTTGCTGGCATCGCCTCCTCCCCGTCATCACGGCTTTTCTTTCCCCCAGCGGCAGAGTGGTCTCCGCTGTGGTGCCAACACTTCCGTTCTCTCCCAACTTTTATCTCTTTTCCTCTGCTTTGTCATCACTGCTGCTGCTGCTACTGCCAGCCAGTGTTGATTTTGGAGCGATTTGTTGTAGGAAAGAGGTAAAGTCCACCCTACTGCAAACATCTTGGTGTGTTAAATCTACTTTCATTGAGAAAAAGGATACACTTTAGAAATCCCCGGAAGTACATCCTTGGTGAGGTTGTTCAGCAGGAACCTGCAGAGGCTGAAGATTGTCTCTGGCATGTGGGAACTAAAAGGTTCATCCTAAAGATGGAAAAAATTATTTATAACAAGAGACGAGGGTGGTATGGATTAAAAATAACCTAAATATCTGACAACCACTTTAAAAGCTCCATTTCTTTTACTCCCACTCTTATTTCTATAATCTTTCAACCTGTCCTAAAGCAGGCTAACCCGCTGCTGCGTCTTATCCGTCCTCGGAGTGCCCTGGAAGGCAAAGATGAATTTTCTAAAGCCGTCACTAAAAGCATTTCATCCCCAAGAGTTGATAACTTTAAATCTATAGCGCCTGTCTGGGAGAGTTAGCGTGATAAATAGAGGTTTTCCTGCTCTGGTCTGGATCACAGAGATGCCTCTGTTGTTGCGAGGGTGTGACCACGGCGGAGAGACAGAACGAAGGAGCTGAAACAACAAACTGAGCACACTGACACAGGCCAGGTCACACGCGCGCGCACACACGCGAACTTACACAAAACCCTTATAAGCAGGAACTGTGTTGTCTTGAGGCATATGAGGCCTGGGGGGCAGGAGAAGGCCACTCAGGAGGTTGTCATGTTGTTCCATAAAGGAGCTTTTTACCTTAGCGACAGAGGTCAGGGGGGTTTAGAAGTCCAATAATGGGTGGGATATTTCCCTTTAGTGAACTGTAACCTCAACTTAATGCCTTCTATTTTCTCTTTTGTTCGCTTCGCCTGACACTCTCTGTGCTTATCTTAATTTCCATTTAAAGCTGAATCATTCTGTGGATTGACATAATCTCGCAAAGCCAGACCTATTCTCTGTGTGCGTGAAATCGTAAGTCACGTATAAGTGAACAAAAATAGGCCTCTAACCACATTGTAGGTACTATTTCTGGTCTAAGCAGTTTAAATTTGACAGCTACTCACTTAGGTCCTGGTCTTTGTGTCTTTGAGTTAAGCGGAATTAAAACTTATAAAGTTCTAGAGTCTCACCGTGTAACGCTGGATGGAGCTGTAGACGTAATAAAGCTCAGCAAGATGCTGAAAGCTCTCGAACTTCTCCAGCATTTCCTTCCTCTGTTCTGTGTTTTCTGGTTCAGATGCACAAAATCGTAATAAGGTGAAACTTCATGGCCAAAAACAAAAAAAAACAAACAAAAAAAAAAAAACTGGGTTTTTAAGACTTCACAGTTGACATTCCTCACCTCGGGCAATGTCCAAACACTGCATAGACAGCATCCAGTAATAGTAGCCTGCGTCGTTGAACCTGTTCTCCACCACTGCATTGTGGGTAAGCTGCTCCAGGACTTTTACTGCTTCATTCTGACGCCCGGCCTTGTGAAATGCTGACAAGTAGGAAAAGATCAACAGTCAGTTGCTCCTGTGGGTCTTCAAAAGCCAATTTAATGAAGCAACACTTCATACAGTCGAGTTCAAGAGAGACTCCATGTGGTGTTTTTCACTGGTCTTCCAAGGAACCATTTCACACATCAGGAAAGCAATACTGGGAAAGGTTTTATATTCCTCGTCATTAATGCTTGGCACAGTTACATATCACTGTTACTGTTAAGTGACATTACAACCACAAACTTCAATGTTTTCCATTAGGATTTTATGTGATACATTTTTTTTTTAGTTTTGTTGTGATTTGTTATACACTTTTAAAGTATGGCACCTAATCGTTCATGCATTTGTGCTTGAGATCCACCTTTCACCTCAATCGCCGATCCATTTCTTGTAGCTACACATGTTTTCTGGGTTCTTTGCAAAACTAGCTCTGGAAGGACAGCGTCTTATGGTCACAATGAAATACAGCTAATTCTGTAGTTTTAATGTGACAAATAAATGTTACGATGCGCGAGGCACGGGGAATAAATGTCAAAAGTGATGTATTTACCAGATAACAGGTAAAGTGTTTCTAATGTAAGGACTAGCTGCAGATCAGTCCAGTTATGAAGGCGGTTCTTAAAATATTGCTGAACACCAAAGCACTTCTACTTTTAGGTCCAAATAAACATGAGACTAGTCTCTGTGTTCCTATCACTGGGTAATTAGAAGCAGCTTTTAGGAGTCGACCCCAACAGTGACCCTGCCCCCACAGAGCACTGCAAGGGTCAAAATGCATTATTGGCAAACATATATTAGAAGGCCTAACTGGATAGAAATCACATTCAGCTGCTTTTGGTTACTGTTAGCGACAACAAACCCCAAACTCCCAACTAACAGAAACACCAAACACAAACTGACAAATCTGCAGACTGTGCTCCATATTTTCTAATTTGAGCTCGCTTTTAGAGACAAACAGAAATGCATGTTATTTTACATGTTATATTATTATAAAAGCTGGCATATATATAACCATTTATTTGTCCACAAAGATAAATAATATCTTGGCTGTATAATCTGAGGACAAAGGGGTAAAGCATCTAGCTGCAGCAGCATGTAATACAGATAAAATCTACTGTTAAACAAACCTGAACAGAAACTCATAACTACCAGATAATGCGGTTAACTTTCGACTCTCGTTTGCATGCTAATACCGATTCTGGCCAATTCAGAATATGTATTTAAAAACAGAATACAATAAGGTATATGAACAGCTTTCAAAGTATTTTTCCTCCCGCCACCTTAACTCTGAGATTTCCAAAAGGTTGCAAAAAATGTCATCATCCTGCTGGCAGAAAGAGGTTGAAAGCTCAAAAAAGATGAAAACCCATTTTGTTATTTTATTAACTTCTTACATCTCTGAGCTTCCGCTGTCTTGTTTTCAAACACCTTTTTGGCAGAACAAACAGCTAACCTCGAATCTCCTTCTTTCGGTATTGACATCCCCACAGAAAAGTGTTGTTGTCGGTGCAACCTGGTACCCCTTACATTATCTGCAACCATAGATTTCATAAAACTGGATTTTTGTTGGTCAGCAGTCAGAACAAATTTAGGTGACAACTGGGCAATTCCAATCAAAAGCAGGGTAGTGCAAGAAATCACAAATTTAACAAACTACTTGGAGTAGGACAAGTCTTAGTTAAGTATTTGAGGATTATGCATTCAGTATCTCAATGCCAGAAAACATTTGATGATGCTTTTCGTTCATTGCAGGTAAAGATGCTTACAGGAGGGCAATCAAATCATTAAGAAGCTACATCAAGATTGTTTCACTGTCAAAACAGCATAAGTAACCATAAATCATTTCAAAAAAACATAAGATGTTGTTAAGGTGGAAATAATGAGTCCAATTGTTTTTTTTCAGCATCTAGATAGACTAGTTGCTATCTGGGTTCTGCGTTTGCTGCTAAGTGTTAGTTATGTATTTGTATGTATTTAGTTTAAGTACTGTATTTGTTTACTTAAAATAATCCACAGGGTCTTCACAATATTCATTGATACCTTCATTTCATGTGTTTTCCTAACATCCTTCACCCATTTCTTGGTCCATCTCTACAAAATCCTTCAAAGTAAAGTTTTGGGGGAACTGGATATTTTGCGGCACTCAAGTAAATATCCTTTAATATCACCATCTCCTTAGCCTGTTTTGCTTTTGTCCAGCATCCTAAACATCTTGTTTTAAAATTCATTTGGACTGGGGCTCTTATTTGAGGGATTTTTGAGCTTTAGAAATCTCTACTGCTCTAAAATGGCAGCATCATTTCACATTCAAAGAATGAAATGATGACACTTATTAAGAGCAGCAATTTCTAACAGCATCCAAATAAGAAAAGTCTTTTTCTGCATAGAAAAATAGCTCATTAAATAATCTGTCAGACTCAAGAAAGACATTGTGACAAGACCAGACAATCTTGGGCATATTAATTCATTCAACTATTCAAAAATGGAAATGAAAAAAACACACAAAGTTTTATTTTGTGTGCTGTTACTGTGGAGCCAATAACCGCTCATTATTTCATTTTGGAGCTCAATTGTTATCCATAAAAAGCCACAAAAAACAACAACTAAAGCACTTTAGCACTTTAAGCCATGATAACCATTTCTGAGATTGTCACATAGAAACACCAGTGCACTGAGTATGAGACTAGCCAGAAACTGAGACATCACAATCACTGGTAACACAATACTGCCTCAACAGCTCCCTAAAAAGCACACAATTACCTAAACGCCTGCCTATAAGCAAGCCCAAACACAATCAGTCATAAATCCCACATAGAGACGAGCAGAAGAAGATTATGTAGGAGAGGAAATATGCCTGCTGAGATTATAATTATAAATCTATGAGCTGATTATGACTATGGTTAGAGTTGGTAATCATCATCAGAGCCGCTTGTAGCACTGGTGATTAGAGGCAAGCATGCGTGTCACTCACTGAACAGGCAGCCGAGCCGTGTCCTGCTCTGCTCTGGCAAAGAGGATCATGTTTTACGGGGGATATGGAAAATCTTGAGGAAGTTGTGAAAAAAAAAAAAAGTCTGTGTCCAAACCCAGCAGGTTTTATCACTTCCATATGTAGACCAACTTAAAGTATGCTCTATATATGTTCACAGAAACCTGTTCCTGGAGGCACGGGTTTTTAAAAAGACGATAATACATGCATCGTATTCCAGAAACAAATCGACTGAGTAAAGGTGAGGCTGGAGCTCTGACCTTTCTGCGCCTCCTCGAAGCGATCGTTTTCAGCCAACCACTGGGCGTAAGGCACAAAGACGTCATATTTGAACTGCGGGTGCTTCTCCACCAGCAAGAAGGCCTGGAAGATTAACAGTTGAGAGGACAAAGGAAACATTACAGTTAATAGAGCATCGGTGTTCAGTTAGTTGGTACAAGATAGAAAACGTGGTTAAATGGCCCGGGGCTGGTAAAGGCCCAGCTGTAACTCATTAGGGAAAAACAAGTTAACTGTACATTTTTTTTAAGTCACAACATTTCTACAACATTATTAATTAACTGAAGACAAAGAGGAATGTACAAGCGAAGCCGGCTTCAGACTCAGCTACAACTACAACCGCATCGCTGTTTGAATGACAGGAAACAAAGAGTTGCTGTGGGGCCCAGTGAGCAGAAATTTGCCTTACAAAGTGACTAATTAAGCTCGATGTCCTGTGGCATAACGAGAGCCAAGAAACACACATCGCTCACACTCTTTGGAGTGAGCGAAAAGTTTTGAGTGGGGTCTCAAAGTCATTTAAAAATACTTTGCTTGAGAGAAAAATGGCATCCATATGATGTAGCCAAGTTTGTGTTGGGGTCTGGCTCCCTGGGAGAAGCACATAAAACCAAAGTGTTCCCTAAACCTCTGGCACCCTCCTCATGTTTTCTCCTTTCTCGCTCTCTGAGGATTAAGACATACTCCGAGAACCATGTCTTTGAGATTTGATGTTCTGCTTTTGGCTCTAGCGATTCCAAATGCAAATCATCCATATGCATCTCTGCACTGCCTTTAATTTGATTACAGACTGCAGATGGATTAAAGAAATGCAGTATTTCCTTTTCCTACGAGCGGCATGATCTGCTGCGACGCAGGAGCATGATTGAAAGTTGTGTAAAGTTTCAAGCTGATGCAGCATTTTGTTTTGAACTTCTCACAGGCTCATCACAATGTGGGCACAAATTCAGAGAAATCAGCATCTTGATGATCGGCTCTGGAGGCCCTGTGGTTTCATTTGTCAGTAAATGAGGAGATCAGGCAGACATGTCTTCTTGTTTGCATTCAGCCATGGTTACTCTGTTATTCTGACAAACTATTTGTTGGAGTTCCCTGCCAAACTAAACAAGCCATAAAATACAGTTTACTCTGTGGCTCATGAAGCACTTTATTAACAACGGTTTCATGTTACTGTATTGCGGGGTTGTTCAGAAACATTTTTCCTGCCAAATATGCTATATTTTTCAGACTTGAATGTGTATAGTTCTCAGGTCATTTTCATTTCTATTTTCAAATAATAAGTTCAGTCAAAATTCTCTTAGACATCATAAAAAATACAAGAAGAACCTATGAGAAGATGTAGATACAGCATGTATGTATGTATGGACTAGACCAAGAAAAAAAAAACTGAATGATTATGATAACATGTGCATCATACATTCAAATCAATAGTAGCAAAGCACACTTTTTTTTTTTTTTATTTCTGAGCAACCTATTTTTTTTAATTCACATATTTACTATGTATGTGATGAGAAAGGGAATAAACTTGGAAAAAAAAATCTATTTCTCTATTCTTTCCCCAAGTAAATAATTCAATAAAACTGACAACTCTCTCGAGACTTTTCTGCATACAGCGAGTCATCCTGATGAGCTGAATAAGTGTCTCAGACCTCTTCCCAGTGTCTCGTGTCCACGTGCAGCTGCACCAAAGCTTTCAAGTCCCCCATCTTGGAATAAGTCTCTGAGGCATAGCCATGGTGCCTCAGCTTCTTAAAGTGCATCGCACACTTCGCCAGCGGTTCACGCTCGGCCTTGTCTAGCTTGCGGGCGATGTCGATCAGCCTACACGAGAAGAGGGGAATAGGTACACAGATAGGGTGAGTGAAGGTAAACCATCAGCTTGCCACCTGCTGCATCATGCTCATGACCCCGGAACGAATTTTAATCAGTCAGGGTCCGAACCTGAATCTGATTCAGGTTAAAGAGCTCTGACTGTGCTGAGCCCCTCTGATCCACCTGAAGCACCGTAGGAGGATCGCGACAACACGTGTGCAGCGTGTCAGATGGAGGCAGCAGGACGACTGAAGCAGCCACCGCTTATCTATTTGTCTACACAGAGAAGTGAGTGTAACTCAACAGAGACGTGATTGTCATTTCCTTTCCTCAGGATGCCGAATACTTGAGATGCTTTGAATTTTGGAAATAGGAGCAGGATATTTCTTTTGTAAGTATGAAGTACTAATGTCTAACTCTTAAAAGCTATGATAAAAACAGGTATTTTTTTTCCTACAAAAAAAATAAACAAACAAATAAATATATGTGTACTAATAACATAAAGATATGTCAGGAGAAAAATATCTCCTAAAGTGAAAGGCACTTACATGTCTGCCCAGCCGTGTTCTCCAATAATATCTATAGCTTTCGCGTGTTCTCCTGCTGACAGGTACATTTCAGCTGCAGCTCGTGGCTCCTTGCTGCATTTAGCCCAATCTGCCTGCTTCGTTATTAGTAACTTTGAGCTCTGTGGGTCTGTAGCACCAACAAACTCCTGGAAAGAGAGAAATCAAATTACTTAAGTAACACGGAAATGCTGAGTTACCCATTGTAATCGTTGCAAAATATTGTGAAACCAGTTAAACATATTAAATTTGCTACCTTAAAATAAATTGTGTCCTGAAAAAAAGTAAATGAAATATATCAATAGTACTGATCAGAAAAAGCCATGTGAACTAATCTACATAAACAGTTTTTTTGTGTGCGTTTTGTTTTTTAATAATTACAACAGAAGGCAGTGGCAGCATCATGCTATGGGGTTGCTACTCATCAACAAGGGGTCGGGAGGCTGGTAAACATTATTGGAACGGAGCATGCAACTAAATATAAGCGATGCTGGATGAAAACTTGGTATATGCTGCAAAATATTTGAGACTGAGGGAGACACTCAACTTCCAGCAGAGGCAGTGAAATGAAATTTAAAATTCAAATTCAAACATACTTTATTTGTTTTTATTTGTGTCTTAGTTCAGTCTAGTCAAACTCCAGACTGGCAAAGGACTCTGTGAAGAAGAGCGGAGTGGTGGTTCTACAAAGTTTTAACTTATGGAAGGGAATACATCTAACAGACTTATCACATTTTCATTTGTAAAGAAAACTTTCCCTCCACTTCACAATCATGCAGTACTTCGTGTCGGTGTACCATTTTAAAATCTTGTAAACTACATTAACTTTGAAGATATAAAGTACCAAAAAATAACACGGTTCACTGGGCATAATTCTACATACAATTTCTATCCACCTAAGCCGGACAGGATCTTATTTCCATTGGAAAGTAATCTTTAGAGAGAGCAAAAAAAAGAAAAAAACCCTGCTCAGACTAAACCACCTAAACCATTCAAGCTGTAAAGGTCTGAGGCAGGAGGAAGAGAATCGGACAAACATCAGGCAGCTCCTCAGCCTTTCCCTCCGGTGTCCTTCCTACCTAAAACAAACAGGCTGCGCGGCCAGATGGCCACACAGTCACAAAAATATACAGCTGCCACATCGCACAGATACAATCTGACACACATATGCATGCAGAAATATACATGAATAAGTCATAGCTGTGTCATCTTCCTCGGAACTAAAATGTAATACCTCCATTAAAAAAACAATGCCACAGGAGCATCAAAGACAGAACATATATATTCAGTTTGTATGTACATTTATATGTAGTTTAAATAATAACTATTTAGGAGAGCCATCCTTGTGCTGTTCCAAAGTATTTGTGTAAAAGTGTGGCATCTGTGCAATGATCAGGTGATGTATGATGTGATTCCGGTGATGTATGAGGAGATGAAAGACAGACGGCTAAAGGGGCCTGTCTGAACACGGCACAGGGCCCCAACTTGGCATTTCTCCACATAATAAAGAAAAGCCACATGTTCTCAACTCATACAGCTCGCAGTACCTCACAGGGTTTTATTTTTTATTTTTTTATTTGTATTTGTAAAAAAGCTGAGTTGCACGCAATTTGCTACGACTCTGTCAGTAAACGCTTCAATCACCTTGGCGTACTCGAACATGCGCAGGTCGGTGTACATGCTCAGGGCTTTGGATTCATGGCCGGCACGTTTGTAGAGCTTAGCTGCCTCGCGGAATTTCCCCTGGAAGGCATAGACGTCTGCCAGGAAGAGCTCGTTGTCGTTCTCGCCCCGCTTCTTCCTCTCCTGAAATCAGTCAGCGTTAACTGTGTGTGGACAGTCAACTGCATGTAAACACATCTGCACAACAGCAGCTAGAAATACAGAAATATTCACACCCTTCCATTTTTTTATTTATTTATTTATTTATTTATTTATTTATTTATTTATTTATTTATTTATTCACATTTTGTGTCACAGACGCAAGCTAGCATTAATCCAGTTGCTAAATAAAGGCCTTAGAACTTTGTTAGACGACATAAACAAACAACATCATTAAGATCAAGGGAGCACAGCAGGAATAAAGTGAAGAAGCTTAAAGCAGGCTTTGAACGTCTCGTAAGCCATGGCAGGGGACACAGCAAACATCTGGCGGAGGATGCTCATGAGAGTAAATTGTAACTTTTAGCCCTGCACGCAAATGATTAGCCCTGCATGTATCATGGAAAAACTGCACAGCACATCACTATGAACAACCCATTCTCACCATTAAATATGGTGCGATTGGGCGCTTTGGGCTGCTTTGGGCTGCTTTCCTTCAGAAGGGACATAGAAGCTGGTCAGAATTAATAAGAGGTTGGTTCAACTTAATCACAGGACAATGTTGAAACATCTGAGAATGGAGAGGAAATTCCAGCAGGACAGTGACTATAAACAGAGCTACAAAGGAATGATTTAGATCAAAGCACATCTCCATGTGTTAGAATGGCCTAATCAAAGGCTAGACAATGACTTTGTGGACAACACGAAAAAGTGAGCTTCATGGACACTCTCCAGCCAATCTGACTGAACTCGAGTTGCTTATTAAATAAAAATGGTTTTCTCAACGCTCAACGCTGATATGACGTAAACAAGAACAGACTCGAATCTGTGACTTCATCAAAATGTGATTCTATAAAATACTGACTCAACAGGGATGAATAAATATCTTATTCTGCTTTTCAGATGTTCATTAAAAAAAAACATGCATCCTCCTATTTCTAATTCACAATAATGCAATACTGTGCTGGTCTATGGCATATTATCCTCAAATTACCTATTTTAATAAGGTAATGTATAATTTAATGGGAGGACAAGACAAAGATGAGAAGGACATTGACGTACGACTTACGTATGATTTTTTTTTCTTTCCTCTGATAAACAGACATTACCTCAATGCTGCTGATCAGCTCCAGGTAGCGCAAGTCTCTTATTCTAATAAAGGCCTGAGAATGGAAAAATAGTATGATTAAATTATTTTTTTCTTATAATCAGATCACTAGCTTCAGCGTCTTCAAAAGCCCTTTTTAGAGAGTAATTAACCTCTTGAGCTACAGACTATTTTCTAAATTCCTCACCTGAGAAACCTTCTGACATTCAGCCTAAAACAGCTCAACAACTTAACTAAACAACTTGGGTTTTATGAAACAAAAAAAAAAAAAACCTTGGCATTATTTGAAATGAAGCAAATCTTCCTATCATTAAGCACTGGCAACAAACAAAACCTCATGCAAAAAAAAAAGAACACTTCTATTTTGTTTTCATTTCAAACAAAGCAGTAAATTATAACCATGGTATAATAACAATAAGTATAAATGTCGTGATGTGATTTAAGGATATCCTCATCTGTTGCAAATGAAGCATTAACAAACACAAAAAAATCTCTGTTCTAATGAAACTAAAATATGTGAAATGCATGGAGATTTTTTTGTTTTGTTTTGTTTTTAACAGTGATGGATGTGTATTTCTAACAAATCCAAACCAAAATGAACACGAGAAGCAAGAAATTTAAAACACCGTTCCACTGTTTATTTTGCTCCTTGGATAAAGTCCAAAGATCTGTTTCCATGTTTCAGAGATAAACCCCATTGAGAAAGGCTGTGCATGAATGTCTGCTATTGTTTATGTTTTTTTTTGTTTGTTTTTTTTGGTTTTTTGCTGATTCAACTAAATGTACCAATCTTGTGTGTGATAATGACACATTTCTTAAACTGGTGTGTCTGACTCACCTTCTTGGCGGTTTCAAAGTCAAGTCCCTCCAGAGCTTCTGTGGCTAAATCCCTCCAGTCACTGTCTGTCACACCCAGACAGGCGATCTGATAAGCTTCCTTAAACATCTTCTTCTCTAGGTATTGGTACATGGGTGCTGACTGGGCAGAGAAAATGTAGCGGTCTCAGAGAGTTTTACATTTTTCCATCTTACAAATAACAATCTTCAACTTTTTTTTATTGATATTTTATGCTTCAGACCAACACAAAGTAGAACTGAAGTGGAAGGTAGAGGAATATATGTAACGGTATCAGAGAGTTTTACATTTTGTCATGCTACAAATAACAACCTTCAACTTTTTCTGTCGATATTTATGTCTTTTTTATTGATATTTTATACTTTAGACCAACAAAAAGTAGAACAATATACTCAAGTGGAAGGTAAAGGATCTGTAAGGCAGTTTTACACATTCTTTATAAGTAAAAATCTGAATTTGTATTCATCCCCCTTTACTTTGCTAACCTTAAGTAAAGAGGAGAGCAACTAATTACAATCATAAATCACATAATTAGTAGACAGCAATTACTGTATGTCATTTAATCAAAGTATAAATCCAACTGTTCTGTCAAGTGGCAAAGATTCTCATAATAACTCCGGAAGATATGTGAAGATGCACACTTTATATGTCAGAATCTTGTATAATTTATGATTAGCTTAATTCATGACCAAATATAAATGATGCACTCTCTAGATCTTTCTATCTTAGACTTCAGATTGCTGGAGATTCACTTTCGAGTTGAACAAAGATCCTAAACATACACCCAGAGCTGCAATGGCAGAGTCAAAGTCTAGACTCTAACCCAATAAGAAGTCGGTGGCAAGATTTGAAAATTGTTGTCAACAGAGGCTTCTTGTCAAGTCTGATTGAGTCATTTCCACAAAAAAAGATGGTCAAAACACCAATCTAAACGCTGGTAGAGACAAACTCTAAAAAAGTTGTACTGAATTATAAAGTATTAACTCAGATGGGCCGAACACCATGCAACGCAGGCCACAATATTCAAGTTCTTAAAGAAAAGTTATATGAAACTACCATAAATATGTTCACCTTACTGGGTTGGTCTAACACACAAAATCTCAATAAGAAAATCTGAAGCTTGAGGACGCAATGTGAGAAAATGTGTAAAAGTTGCAAAGCAGTGAAATATTTCTTCTAAAACAAATAACCTTCAGGACATTTTGACCACCATCTCAAGGTTGTGCTATAAAACTCTTTGTTACTGCAGGGGAAACCGTCACTACATCTAGATTAAAACAGGCCAACAAAATGCAACCCACCTGAGGCACCTCGACTGCAGACATGGAATAGACGTGGAGACAGAATATTTTCGAGCCGTTGTAGCCGACCATAAAGCCCTGCATTTTCTGCTGGTGCACAGGGAAGTTGCTCGCCTTGATGTTCAGGTAGCCGTTCCCGGAGAAGCACAGCATGTCTTCACACTGGGTGTTCCAGGCAACACTGTTAGCATTAGGCTCCTACAGAGAAAATATGACAGGATATGAGAAAGTCAAGGTGTAGAGGCCACTGCGAAACAAAGAAGAGCCAGAAAGACATACTTCAAAATTAAAGTCTCCCTGCGCTGCTTGCAGAAACTTAATATGTATCCATGTTTTTCTTTTTTTTTTTCAGACAGGCTGATTTTGTGTAGTCCGTTCAGAAACCTTTCGATTTGCTGTCCTTGAGATGTTTTTTTTTTTCCGTACTGCTTTTGACAAACCTGAAAAAGTAGTTCTTTGCTTTTGATGTCGTAGACGAGGAGGGTGTTACGTTCATCCACCACAGCCAGCTTTTTGCGGGACGCACTCATGTCCAGGCAGCGCACTGACAACGACAGCTTCAGCAGCGTTATTGGAAAGGGGTTGTCGATAAATATCTTCAATATCTACATCACAAAATCAGAACAAAAAAAATATAATCTGAGCAGATGAAATGCTTGCTGTGATTCACAGGGACTTGCAACCTGTGGTCCGGAAGGTCTTTGGGCCTTTCACAGCAGCTCTTAATAACTACTTATAAGTGATATCTATGTCATGATAGCAATAGCTGTACTAATAAATACAGGTTTTAGTTGTTTTTCCATTTTTTTATTGAAATAATTGTATTAAATGTTCACATGAGAACAGCACAAAAAGTCTCAATAATGAGTTTTAGAACAATATTTCTTGTCATTAGTGATTTTGTATTTTACATAATTTTCCACAAATATCAACATCCCGTAGAATAAATAGTATTCATTTATTCATTCTCTACAGCTTCCCACAAGTCATGGAGAAAACACAACAAGCATGTGGAAGGAGGTTTTCCAATTAAATGGGATCAAAGACCTTCACATGACACTGAACACAGTTTAACTCAGGTGAAATATGGCAGTGATATTGTTCAGAAGGACAAGTAAGCTTATCAAAGTTGATAGGATGCACCATTTTAGTTCAATTCCTTTTTATAGCTATAGATTCACAACAACCATCTTTACATTTTACGAGACAAAATGTTTCAGTTTCTCAAAGAATCGTTAAAATGATCCCGTAAAATGGGACAGCAAATTACACGGAGTGTAGATCTGTGTCTATGGCGATGCTTACTTTGTAACATTTTTGCTTTTTGTTGTTCCTGACCAAATCTGAATAAATTGAAACTTCAGACCTGCATTCAACTGAGATTCTGAGACAAAAAAAATGGAAAACAGATGTTCACACATTCTCTCTCTTCAAACTGACTGAGTTTGAGTTACTTTTGCAAAGATAAAAAGGCAGAAATTTCAGTTTTTCTATATGTGTGAAGATGGAATAGACATACACCTAAAGACTGCAGCTGCTACAGCACCAAAATGGCTTTCTATTAAGTGTTGCGTGAGAGGCGCTAAATACAAATGCATAACACATTCAGACTTTCATTTATGGAAAAAAAAAAAATTAAAAACTTTTCCTCCTTCATAATTATGGACTAGTTTATGTTCATCTATCACATAATCCCCTCACACCCCCCCAAAAAAACACTGAAGTTTGCTGTTGTTCCAATAGCAAAGCTGCACAGATATCTTTGCAAGACATTGTAAATTTTGCATTTCTCCAATTTCCTAGAGAATTGACATGAGGGAATGGTTACCATTTCAGAGTTCCTGTAGGAGAACACATTGTCTTTAAGTACTCACAGCTCCGTTTTTTAACCCCACAAGTAGACCCTCTTTGCATGGCGGGCCACCAATCACTTTGATGTAACGAATCATAGATTCCATCACCCATTCTTTTTCCTTGACACCGGCAAAAGACAGACACTGGAGCCTTTTCTCCTGTGCAGAGCATAACAAGTAATATGAAACCACAATCACATACAGTCCTGACTAAAAGATTCATTATGGCAAAATTGCGGTTTTAGCTCAATCATTTCATGGGCTATTAATCATAGCAAAACAAACTCATATAAGTCCAATAAATTGCAGCATGTTGTTCTTTTAAACACGGCAAAGGGTGTTTCAATGTCAGAAAGCAATTCTACAAAGATAAACAATGATATAATCTACCAGAAGCATGCACAGCCCATATATAAGGAATAAGATCTGTCTGGGGCATGAAACACAAGCAAGTCCAATAGAGAGATCTAAAGCACCCCTGTCACACAAAGACAAATTTAAAAGGAAATAACCTCAGCGCTGTTCCTCAGCCCCACCAGACGCTGTCAAACACTGACGAAAACCAGAGGAACCCCCCAAAACAAAAAAGATAACCCTTCCAATCCATTCAAACTGTCTTTTTTTATCCATCCAGCTTGAATAGGGTTGCAAAAGGGGGAGAGGCGCGCGCTGCCCATGTAGTTGGGAACACAAGTACAGCTGGGGTCTCGGCAGAAACATGTGGAGAAGCAGCGATTCAATTCCTGGGCTGCGTAGGTTTGGAGTAAATGGTTTAACACTAATTCATTCTGACTTCATCATCTTAATGGCGTCCTAATGTTTGTACAGCTACAAGGGTCAAAAGGACTTAGCAGAGAAACTGAAGAAGGAAATGTTTCATTATGAAAGAAGCCAAATACAAAACAGGTGGGTCAAAAGCAAGTTTAATAAAATCATTCGATGGGCTTTGCTGTGTTTTTAATGAATTTGAGAAAAAAGAAAAAAAAAAAAGAAAAAAAAAGGACGACTCCAGACCTGACAGAGAATGACGTGCTGGGAGCAGACCACCAGCAGGTTGCACTCAAACTTTTTGCAGATTTTGTCAGTAATGCGGTATTCCATGGTGGATAAGTCGTCCGTGCAAATGTTGATCTTCTCGGGTAGCTGAATGGCCAGACGGTTTCTGTAGATGGCGATCTTCTTTACCAGCTCATGGCACTTGATTCTCACTAGGAAACATGAGAAAGTGGGGAGAGAACATTTTCAAAAGATAATACAAAAATTGCTTTTAAGACCAAAAAAAAAGTATGTTTCCGCTTTCTTGAAAGAAAGCGGAAACATTTTTCATACGTTCTGGTTTTCATACAGAATGTTTCTGTTAAGAAAACGTTCTGTATGGAAACCAAGACAACAACCTTTAAAAAAAAAAACAGCGTTCCTATAAGCTTGTTTGACTGATTTTGAGAATTTTGTCCTTTATAAACAGAAAATGTCACTAGACTTCTTGTTACACTTTAAATATGGCTCCTTCTACTCTGGAGGAAGATGGATGGATGGATGGGAAAGTCTAAAAAAACTAATGTTTTTTCATACTCTATGTTTTTTTTCCAATAGACTCTGATTTTTAAGATGTAAAAATCTTGAAAAGACTATAAAAATTCCGATTTGGAACTTTTCCAGACTGTGTGGGAACCCAGCCAGACTTAAGAAAAGTCTTGTGTTGGTAATTACATTCAGTTCAATTCAAAACTATTTTATTCAAATGGAATGGCAATAATCTCCGAAGAAAGTCTCGTAATGTAGTGCAAGTGTAACACAACTGATTCAATGTGAGTCAATGTGACGCCAAAAGACACCCAACCCATTATTTACTAAGGCATCATAAACTGAGCTGCATGATGCAGGTGTAAAGTTTTACGGTTCTGCTCAGTGATGAGGTCCTGCACGATGACATTGGTCATGTTGTCTCTGTAGGCGTAGAGGTCTTTGTAGAGGCCGTGAACTGTGGTGAAGTTAAGTTGGTAGCAATAGATGGTCCCATCCTGGCAGCCGCACACCTAGATAAGAGACAACAATGTAGCAGTACATCCTATTAACACCTCTAAGAAAAGACTGAGGGAGTGGGAAAATGTTCCTGTTGTTAAAGCCTCTATACTGCCGAGCTGCGAGAATCTGCCAGGAACCCATTCTCTCCTGTGTGCCTCATCACTTTCAGTTAAATATAGTGAGAGGAAAAGCTGTAAAAGAGTGACTGTAAAATGAAATAGCTTGTGTATCTGTGTAGTTAAAAACTGTGTTATCACAACGGGGAAAGAAAAAATGTATCGCTTTCTCTGCGACATGCATTCCTACTCAGGGGCACGGAAAGGTGAGGTCTCGTTGAGATATATGGAACAATGTGACGTGGACCCACCACGTAGTTGGAGTTGGGCTTAACTTGGCATGTCCACACCCAGGCTTTGTGCTCTCCAATGGTTCCTAGCCGCACACCGTCTTTAGTATAGAGGGACACCTGTTTGTCAGAGCCACCCATTACAATGTACTCGCCCTTGGAGAAGTAGCTGATGCAACAAGGGTCGTAGTTTAGAGTTCTCTCTTTTAAAACCTAAAGACGACAAAGAGAGAAGAGCACATTAAAAACAGGAATAAAACAAGCATGTCTTGTGTTTATTGCTCAGGGGCCTGAGCCAGCACTTCCTACTGTCTGGGCCGGCACACTTCAAAGTCCTCACTACATTCAACTATCCCTTTGAATCTGATGAAAAGAAAGACAAAAAAAAGAAAAAAGAAAAAGAAAAAGAGACCGTCTGTGGTTAAAAAAGCCTCTATTGTATTAGAGTTCAAAGTCCATTTGTGCAGCATCATATCAGGTCTCTCCATTCTATCCATCTGCTTTTTCTCACTGAGCGGAAAAAGGGGGACTCCCTGACAACTGCTGCTTGTTTTCTTTCTTTGTGAGCGATCCATGGTGTTGTAATCAAAACAGAATGTTCATTTAAACTGATAAATAGGGAGATGACAATGGAAAAAAGCCTCAGATATACCAGAGAGAAATGAACAGTGCAGATGCGTCTGTAATTACAATATTGCCCACAGGGAATTGAAGAGGAAGCAGTGATTATGAGTAGGCCAATAAAGCATAGCAGGAAGGATCACCTCCCGTGTATTGTCATGGTTTCAACAGACCCCAACAATCAGAATACAGATTCTAAACTCAGTTAAGGATATTCTGTGGGGTTTAGGGTTGCACCGATTTATCTGCACGCTGATTTATCAGCCCCGATTTCCTCAATTTTGGGAGATTGGTGATCTGCCGATACTTGCGTGTGAAGCCGATCTTATCCACCAATCTTATCTACCTCAACTAAAGTCTACTGTCCTCTTTTTGCCCTGCTGTGAGAGAGGTTTGACTGACCGCCATACACACCCACCAGGGCATGTCTGCACGTTTTCAGTTAACAATAGTCACCTCACTGTTCCCAACTCAATGTGGTGTAACTGCTATATCTAGCAACATTTCAGGCAAAAAAAAAATTACTGGCCAAAATCGGAATCGGAAAGCCAGGCTTTTTAAAGATTGATAAACTATGATCGGCCAGAAAAATGCAATCGGTGCACCCCTACTAGGGTTACACCTACAATGTTTAAAAAAAGTCAACTGTTATTTCTGGTAAGATACAGACTACCTGGTGTCCTATAAAGATAGAATATTAAACCCATTTGCATCTAAATTTATTAGACTTTATAGAAAAATTGACTTAGTTCACTCACAGTTTCACAAAACTGAAACTAAGATTACATACTGAGTGATTTTAAGTATGTCTTTTTGTTACTATTGATTGTAATAGTTTACAGCCAAATACAGTATGTCAGACTATCAAGAAATCCCATTAAACCAATAAAAAATGGAAAATAACCATAGAAATCCTCTGCAATGAGGATGAGCCTCAAAATGTCAATCCTAATTAAGCTGGCTGTAGCCAAGCATTTTAATGGAAAGTTGAGTAACAGCAAGAAGTGTATACAAAGTGTACAAGCAAAAATAACCAGAGCGTTGAGAGGACTGTGAAGCAAACCCCTTCAAGAGTTTGGCTGAAAATATGTTGCATTGATCCTGCTGTCAATATCTATGCTGATTAAAATGACTTCACTATATGTAGCTACCAGTGTTGGTATTATTTGATACGGCACGTATATTTCGATATCTTAAAATTTAAGGGGGAAATGTGAGGTATTGAGCTGTATTCGGGAAGAGAATACTTATAGCAACAATTACTGACGTTCACCTGTTTCCCACTGAGCTGGTAGAAGGAGAGTTTCTGACCCCAGTCTGCCACAGCCAGTGTGTCGTGCTCATCCCTGTGAAGCAAAAACAGCTTAGCCATTGGTGCTGATAAGCATAGCCTTTTGAGCTGATAGCGGCTTTGGTTGGTTAAGTAATGACAACACTGAAAACCACAGAGGCCAATTTTCATTTTAAAGGTTTCCTCTGTAAGTGACAAGCAGGCATCGTGAAAGTTTTGCTATGTTTCATCTTAATCACATTTGTACTTACAAAGAACTATAAGCAGATGTACCTATTCATCCTGTCAATTGTGTTGCTGTCTGGTTCCAAGGAAACTAAATCCTTTACAGCTTAAAACACAACTTCTTCCCAGAAACACCTCTTGGTCATTTTTAAACAAACTATTATACTTTATGGATTGTTTCATTGACGATACATCTGCTGTATTCCATTGCTGACACTTAACACTAACTTTGCACTTTATTTTTGTATTGCTTTATTTTTCTCCAAAGAACCCAGTCAGAGAAGGGCTCCTGGTTTTGGCAAGAGGAGGAAGCAGAGAACAGAGACTCTTCCAAATAAGCATCATAATCTCCCTCACGGTTCAACCACTCTAATGTCAACTACTGCCACCTGCTGGCCTCGCTTAAAATAAGCAATTTACAGTCAATAAATCCACAGTGCTAGCAACATGGACAACACAGGATGGATGAAATAATAAAAAAAAAGAATCAACATTTCTCATGGATGTTATGATACAGTAACTAAGAAACACTAACCTGGATGGATTCCACGCTATTGACCAGATTGGAGATAAAGATCCTCCTGGACGCTCTATCTTGACCTTCTCCTCTCCATTCTTGTTCCGTATGCTCACCACACCATTCATCATGCCGAGGGCGAGGTACTGCCCATCGTTTGTCCACCTGAAGTTTAAATAAACTCGAGTTGAAGCAGCAATGTTTTGCACGAAAAGATAAAAAAGTGTTTCATGACAGTCGAGAAACAACTTACCCGCAGCATGTTATTCTGCTACTCACTTTAGTCTTGTTTACAGATTTTTGTTCAGGGGACCACAGGCCTAAAAAAAATGTGAACAGATAATGCTCTCTTTGTGATTCTTCTTGAGATATCACATAGAAGAGTAACTTCTAATCGACCAATCAATCTCATGCATAATCTGTGATTGACTGGACACTCACCAAAGTCACCAGACGAGCAGGAAGCAAGTTGATGAGTGATTGGGTTGTAGGCGACACACTGGATTGCATCGTTGTGGCTGCAGATAAGGTCAATAAAAAAAGCAAGGCGAATGGAATGAAAGCACAGTGTACACTAGGTAGACAATTGTGTCTTATTCGAAAAGAAATGTTCTTCATGAGGGATAGGTGTGATTCATGCCAGGGAGAGAAACACATTTCCATATTAACAGACAATTATTTCTTGCATTTTCTTTGGATAACACGACCCAGTTTTCAGTTTTGAATGAGTGAACAGAAACTTGATTCATTATAGGTTATAACGAGGGATGGGAACTGTGCTGAAACAGAAAATTCAGCAGGGTTCGAGTAGTTTTCAGTACAATTCAAATATGGCTTTGGCAAACATTTCTGAAGTGTATGGCTTGATTGTTGGAAGAGATAACACTATTCCAAGGTCCTCTCAAGGCCATGTAGCAATACTTGATCCCTTGGGATGATGGCCATACATTTAGCGCCACCTGTGGGCTGAAATGTGCAATGGACAGAGATTTTCAACCTTTGGGCCTCTCTAAGGATTTTGTAGACTTTTGCATTTTTACAGTACCTTATAAAATAATTTATATCCTGTTGGTTAACCTGAATTTTATCTGGGAATGTCAGAGTGAAGTGAACGCAAATGCACAACAAAATTTTGCAGATTAAGAGTTCTGTCAGCTTATCCAAATCCACATAAAAGCAGTGTTGTTTGTGTTTGCAATCTGACAAAGTGAGATAGCAGTCATTAAGCTGTTGCCAAACATCCTAGTTTTGCTTTAAAAGATAATACTTAGGTCTTTGGAACATGATCTGTGAATTGTTGGTGCACAAACAAACTGAATCGAAGAGATATTTGTTGGCTTTGTTAAGTCATTAACCCCTATACGACAACATTAAAGACATAAAACAATGCAGTTACTCTTGAAAACTAAAGAAAACTTATTAGAATAATAAAAGCACTTACGTATATCTTAAAATACCCTCCAGTTTAGAAGTCCAAATGATAATGCTTTTGTCTGCAGACCCTGACGCAAACCTCTTACCTGCACAAAAACATGGTTCCTAATGAGTTGAAGGTGAATAAGATAGAGAAAGTCCTAAGCATTCAAATAGAAAACCAGCTCAGTACCATCCCTGGCATAGGCCACACAGTACACTGTATCACTGTGTCCTTTTAAAGGCTGAATAATAGTCCCATCTTTGGCATCGCAGACCTGGAAACAGAAACCATAATTTGTTACAGCAATGCATTCTGCAGAGATGTCCCTCGCAAGGAAAAGATAAAAGGTGAGCCTTACCAGCACACGTTGCCCTGCAGCCATTATAATTTGGCTGCCATCTGGCTTGAAAGCGAGGTCATAAACACTGCAGTAGAGAAAATTGTTTGAAATGTTTGTTTTCACAAGACTGATTGGTCGATTAGCAACAATGCGCGGAGTCATTTATCAGTAAGAATCACATATTGCAGTTTTAATGTTGAGGGTGACCCCTAAAAAGCCCTTGAGAATGTTGTTTTATAAGTGTATTTTTCTTATTTTTATCTTGTACAAAACAAGAAGCAATATCAATGTAAACAAAGCTGATAACACACCGCCCTGTACAGAGATTAAAACCGTTATACATCCAGAGAAAAAGCAGGATGTATAACATAGGGGAGGGGAGTAACAAATAGTTTACAATATAGTGTGATAAAATGCTCCCATGATTTAAAAAAAAATGAGTCTGCAATAATAAACTCTAACTGAGCATGTTTGCATAGCTAAATACCTGACAGTATTATAGTTGTTTTAGTCGTGTGACATATTTTTCAATGTTTTATTTTTAAATATTGTAGACCATAAAGAATGACATGCAACACTGTACAGCTATATTTATAAAACGACAGAAAATGTTGTGATAACATTTAAAGTCTGTATTGTATTAAGTCCCTAAGCAAACCGTTTGCAAAAACATGTAGGTAAAAGATAGACGTAAATGTAAAGTAGGGTTTCCTAAGTCTAAATAAATTGTTAAAACGTGGACTGTATTAGAGTAAATTTTACACATCAGTACATCAGCAATGTGAAAAGGATTGTGAGTTTTAAAGCTAGAAATTGTTAAAAAAAATAAATAAAAAAAACGGAAAGAAGGGACATATGCTTTTTAAGGTCAGAGAATGAAAACGTTCTCTAGTGTAGCTGCAGTGGCAATAAACCAGTGACAACATTTTTGGGAAAACTTTCAATGCAAAGAAAAAACGCCTTGACAAAGAAAATATTCCAGTGAAATACTTTGCGAATAAACAAGACCATAAAATCTAGCTAGATCTGTGGCAATAAATAGAGACTTTTAGCAAACTTAACAGCGACAAACTAGACGTTTTCAAGCATATTTTTAACGTACATAAGATGTCCATCATTTGCCTTCGATAAATAGCTAGATGCTAATGTACGTTAGCTGGCTTCTACTAGTTTACATAGCAACCACCGTTGCTATCCAGCTAGCGTTACATCCTAGTTTCCGACCGGGGCAAAAAATAAACACAAGGTTAGAGTCTCTTACCGATCACGAACCGTCTCTTTCCATTTTTCAATTGGCCTCATTTTCAGCTATAAATCATAAAAAAGACGACCTGATTTTATTTTAAATCAACAAGTTATTGCAGTTCGGGTTTTCCGTTGTCAAGCTCTGCTCGGACTGCGCACGCTCAGAACTGCTTCCGAGTTTCTGCACATGCTCAGTTCCGCTCCACTGTTGACAGAACAAAACTTGGTTTGGACCGCTGTGCTCCATAGCAAAATAAATTTGATGAATTCGGTAGGTGTAATTCGCTAATTTGATTGTGATTTACTCTCTTCGCTTGCTGTTGCATAAAAATAATGGGGGGAGGGGAATGGCGCTTCTTCTGTGTTGCACGGTGGATTTTTTTTTCACAGCAAACTGTGTCTGCTGTCATTTTACTGTAGACATTTGAGAGGACAGGGTGAAAACTGGTCTGAGCTGCGTCCTTGAATCTGAGCTTCCTCTCACCAACGGTGAAAATGAGCTGGAAATCAGCTTAGACATGGAGGTCGAGAGTAACAAGGAAGCACTACCACATGGATGGGTTAGAGAAGTGAGGCAGAGAAAAGCTGGCAAGACTGCAGGAAAACTGGACGTGTACATAATAAGGTGATTCGATGTTTGTTTGTTTGTTTGTTTGTTTCCCCAAGTCACTTTACATATCAAAAAGTTAATTAAAAAGAAATGGACAAGAAAATGGGTATAGAGACCTTGGTGGACAACGTACTTTGTTGCATGGTGTAGAAACGCTTTGAATGTAAACAAAGCAAAGGAGATGATAGTGGATTTAGCAGGAACAGGGTTAGGTCAAACGGTGCTTGGTGGTGAATGAGTATAAATATCTAAGTATTCACCTGGACAACAGACTGGACTTGAGCCTTAACAGTTAAGTCGTCTACAAGAAGGGACAGCTGAGTAGACTTTGCATCTCGGAGAAGTTTAGGTCCTTCTATGTGTACTGCCAGATGCTACATATCTTCTATAAGTCTGTTGTTGAGAGTGTCTCTTCTGTCATCATCTGTTGGGGCAGCAGAACCAGGGACCTAAAAAAAAAAAAAAGTTAAAGATGGTTGGTCCTGGGATCTGCAGTGGAATTATCATAGAAAGATTCTTCATAAAATGAACATTAAGGAGAACCCTGAGTATCCTCTTCATCAGACTGACATACAACATTGTCAGTCAGAGACGTCCTCAGATCCACTGTAATACAGAACACTACAAGAGATTCTTTCTTCCCACAGCCAGTTACAAAAACATTTCATTTTCTTTTGGAGTAATAATAAAGAACTTTTGAAGTGAAATTAATTAAAAGGTGTCCAGCAGACAGTTACTGAAGGAGGCTAAACTTAATTTATTTACATGCACATGGCTAATCAATGACTAATCTTTTTTGTTTGTTTGTTTCAGTCCCAGTGGGCAGAGGTTCCGATCTAAGTCATCCTTGCATGATTATCTGTTAAAAAATGGAGGAGAGAACCTGGACATAAACCTGTTTGATTTCACCTCATCCAAAACTAAGTTCACCAGCTCTGAAACAGATCATTCCAAAGAAACGCAAGAGAAATGGACGAAAAAGCAAGCAAATGGACAGCAGGATAAAACAGGTGGAAAAGTGAAATCTGCCAGACATGAATCTAAAAACAGCTTTTCCTCTACCAGATGTAAAGTCAGGAAGAGCAAGGTAACACCTGCTGTTGAGGATACTAAAAGTAATACTTTGCAAGAGGACATAGCTGAGGAGGCTGAGCAGATTAGCTCACAAGCTGCATCTTCATCAGACTTGGCGGATGATGATTATACACCCCAGAGCCCCCGGAGGGTGGGACTGTTGAGGGAGAAAATTCTGAGACTGGCTCCTTCCAGTGATCAACAAAACACCTTCCTTCCAGCTCCCAGGAATCAACCGGCAAACGCGCCGCCTTCGGTCCCGACTCTGAATGTTGAAGCTGCCACTGAGAGCGAGAATGAAAGTGAGAACGTGGCAAACACAGATGTTGCACAGCCTCACAGCAAAGATGACAACAAGTCTAATTCAGAGGTAGTGGATAATGCTGACAGTCACAGTCACAGAGAGGAGGTGTTATCTGACAACAGTGGTGGAAGCTGCACACCAGTTAGAGATTCTCATAATAGTAAGTAGGAGCTACACGGTCTGACAGCGAAGAAAAGTTTGTAATCAAGACTTTTTTTTCCATTTAGTTTTTAGCTAAACTTGTATGCTGTAAACCATAAACTTTTTTCAATTATGTTTTCTAAATATGTCCAGCTTGAGCATTCTCCAGCTACAATTGCATGTCAAGAGAGGTATAAGAAAATAACTGAAACATCAGTGATTTGATGGCACTTCATGAAGAAAATCATCTTATTTATTTACATGACTTTACAGCAAAAGCAAAAGCTCTGTCAGGTTAAAATGTGATTCAGAGGAGTAAAGTTGACCATTTGTAGCACATTACAAAAGTCATCATATGTTTCGAACTGTAGTGCATTTCATTGGGATTTTGTGTGATAGAGAAAATCCCAATAAAATGGGATTTACACGTTACACCAAGTAACGTGTAAAATTGCAAAACGGAAACAAAATGATGCATGATTGGTGGTAGAATCACAGCATGGGAAGGTTTTTCTTAAGGAGCAACACGGTAGCTGGTTAGAGTTTACTGAAGGATTGGAGGAGCTAAACAACAGAAAACTGACAACAAATGCATTTCACGGTTTTCAACTTTTACTCCACAGCCGTGCCCTGCTTTGTGTTGGTCTGACTTTAAGACAAAAGATGGCTATAAAATATAAATATATTGAAGAATGTGGTTAAAAAAAGTTCAGGCTGTGTGAATACTTTTGCAAGGCCTTGTATCTCATTAGCTGTTTAATGGAAGCCCAAGCATTACTTTACATTATGCTAATTACAAGGTCAAACACAAGTGTGCTTTGTCACAGCAAATTACAGTTAAATCCTTTAATAGGGTGTGTACACCCTGCGTTTCTGTCGAGCTTAAAATTCAGAATTTTAGTAATGCTTTTATGACAACTTAATTCTAGTCTGTGAGAGCCCTAAAAATCATATTTGCGTTCATTAAAACCTCAAGGATATTAAAATGACAGACATTATGATCTATTTAACACTTTCCTGTGTTCTCATAGGATCCAAGAATGTGGAGAGCAGGCGGAAAACAAGCCCTTATTTCAGTGCGAAATGTCTCAAAGATGGTAATGTTTATTGGGTTAACTTGTGCACAGTTGTTATCAGGCTTTACTCGTCCTAATATCTGAGATATCGTTTGTGTTTTTAGAGAACTGTTCTCTGTGTTTGTGCTCAGGACTCAGCCCACCCAGGAGGAAATCTCTCAGAAAATGGACACCTCCCCGGTCTCCCTTCAACCTCATACAGGAAACCCTTTTCCATGACCCCTGGAAGCTCCTGGTGGCCACTATTTTTCTGAATAAGACAAGTGGTAAAGTCCCACATTTCTGCAGCCTGAGTCAATCTGCAGTAAAAAAAAACTGGTATTTCACTAGTTCTCCATTACAGGGAAAATGGCCATTCCGGTGCTTTGGGTGTTCTTTGAGCGCTACCCATCTGCAGAGGTGACCCGGGAGGCCGACTGGAAGCCCATGTCTGAACTCATGAAGCCACTTGGGCTCTATGAGCTTCGAGCCAAAACAATCATCCGCTTCTCCGGTGAGGATATTAGACTTCTGCCGGATAACTTTTGCCTAGGAAGAAAACTAACTGTGTTTTCTCCTGATTAGATGAGTTTTTAAATAAACAGTGGCGCTACCCTATTGAGTTGCACGGTATTGGCAAGTACGGGAACGACTCCTACAGGATCTTCTGTGTTGAAGAGTGGAGGCAGGTGAATGAACTCAACTCCCGAGCTATTTTAAGTTATTTCTAAGTCACAATTAAGCTAAATCAGGCAGATTATCTGTATTTTCCTGTTATAGGTGACTCCTGAAGATCACAAGTTAAATAAATACCATGCCTGGCTGTGGGAGAACCATAAAACGTTGGGAATATGAAGAATGTTCAACCTTGAGAAAGACTTTATCTTCGAGCAAGAAAATCTTCTATTCTACATAATCACGGACGTTATCTAGCCTGCAGCAGATCAAAACAATACACTTGCACTTTTAAATCTGGATCCCATAAAAATTATGCAGCAAAGGTTCAAATGTTTGCCCTTTAAAAAGTTTTATTTCTTGTTCAATAAAAGAGTTTTAGTCATTTTAACAGATGAAAGGATTCTCTTCCTTGTTTAGTTGAAATGTAGCTCACGCCTGGAAATGTTCTCAGTATTTATCTGGTTAGTTTGTTGCCACGTGCTAATAATCTTTCTCTTTTGAGTCTGCTGATGCTTGGCCACTCAGTCAGTGTTGCAGCTCTGTTTTATTAGAGGGGTGGGAAACTCGATTCCCAAGGAGACGGTTGCAAAAGCAAAACACTGACTGAATGCTCTGATTCATCTGGGTTTAATGTTTAACTGGGGCCATTACAGATATATGGAAAGCTCAGATTTTTATGTATTCTAATGTAAAAAGGACATTTGCTTTAAAAGATATATTATTTTAAGCTTTAGGAGTTTGGGATGTTTCGGCACACAAAGTCTGGACTCAGGAGTTCCAGCAGAAAAGAGCAAGACCTAAAGATGAGACTACGTAAGAAAACATTGTTTCATTTATTTCCTCTGTTTTTTATTTACAGGACTGGTGAAAAGTTTATCTCTACTTTAACATTTGCATATTATATTAACTTTCGCATCTTAATTCTGCTTTTTTTTTCAGGGTGGAAGGCTTGGATAATTAGCAATTAACATTTTTCAAAAAAAAAAACTTGGGACACTCAAATTTTATTAAAAGATTTCATGTTTGCATATAGACATACAACCAAATGTTTGGTTAAATATTCCAAGCAAGAGAAGTCACCTTGTGTGAGAAATCATGACTAGAGGTTATTGTAATGGCAAGGATTATCTAAATGAATTAATTTCATGCCACAGAACCAGATTTTATGAACAGTGTAGAAAGTTTCAAAGGGTCAAGGTTGGGCAAACTACTAGAATTTTATTTTGACTTTTTTAAATTCCAAAACCAGTTTTGTGTTGTGTTTTCACTGCAAAAAAGGCTTGGTGTTTTTTTTTTTTATTTTGTTTTGGGGTTTTTTTGGTTAAGCCAAGGTAATTGGTTGGATAACCAATTACCTTTCTTCTGATGGTGTGTGGGTCAAATGATTGAAACTTTGACACAAATAGCTCAAGGATTGGCTTGAAACTTTGACACAAATAGCTCAAGGATTGGCTTTAGAAATCCACAAAAGTATTTTCTTGTTTGATTTGTTTCCATCCTGAAGGATAAAACATTCAAATAAATCTTTAAAGCCGCCAAATGTATTAGTGTAATTATCATGGGGATTATTACATACATTTCTGTTTTGTTTTCTCTCTCTCTCTCTCTATTGCAGCACCTATCTCTATAGTAGCTTGACCCATTTATGTTTCTCAAGACACTCCAAGCTTTGCTGTGACTCCAATGACATTACCAGTTCTCCCAGACAATGGTAGTGTGCTAAAGAGCAGTCAGGTGAGGCGATTACCTGGTGTCGACCTGATGTGCGGTTGCTGTAGATGCATTAATAAATAATTAGACACAATAAATGCAAGTAAGTATAAAAGCACTAATGTATAAATCTGATTCGCAGAATATTCAGAGGTTGGATCCTTTGCACCCACCTTTGGTTAATAAACGCACCGTCAGTCTTGAAACATGCGCTGTTCACCATCATAACCACCAGAGGGCGCTGATCATGCAAAGAGGAGAGCATTTCAGGTGGAAAGAAAGACCTGAGATACACCCAGGAATAGCTTGACTTTTGTTTTGGTTGTACTGTTAAAAGAACAACAAAACAAGATGAAATCATGGTCACTGAGTTGAAGTTGTTGTGCCAGGTATCATCAGGTGTGGAGGAAACCATTTTATGGAACCATCAGTGAGAAAGAAGAGTACAGGTAAATCACTTCAGCTCTAGATTATCCTCTGACAAGGCCTCACCTTTGCACAAGACATTAATATGTGGTTTATTCTGACAGAAAGGAGATACGAGAGCAGCTAAAGAGGCAGATGGAGGAGAAGTGCGTGGAACTGAAGCTGCAGCTGGCTAGTAAAGTAAAAGAAGCAGAGCATCTCATCGCGGCGGACCGCCTCGCCCTGTCTAGTGAGAGACAGCAGCGAATTCAGCACACCAAAGCAATGACAGTCTACAGAGATGAGAACAAGAGGGTACGGTCCCAATCATGCATTATGCATCCATTACCAGTCCCGCTGCGTACTAAAATATGCTGAAAATGCTTCCTGGAGCATGTTTTGAGGTTACAGTAAAATGTCTCGTTTTTTTTTTTCTCTTTGTCTCAGTTGTACTTGTTTTGTGTGCAGCTAATGGAGCAGAGCAGGAGGGACAGAGCACTAACACATTCCCAGGAGGCTCTGAAAGAGAGAGAGCTGCTGCGACTCAACCCCATTAACTGGAGTGGAACACTGACATGACTCCAAGTAGCCAAAACCTGCAATTCAGGCTTCTTCTCAGCCACCGAGGAGCAAACCCTCAGTTTGAAATGAAAAAGAAAAAATAGTGATGGAAAACAGAAAGCATATTATGTGAAGGGGAAGAAACTTAAAATATGGGTGTAGTGTTTTGTTTTTTCAAATATATATATATATGGGGAAAAAATGTCTTGAGATGTAATTATAGCTTAGCTTATTAAAACTCAAAATTGTGTTTCTGGAATATTAAAAAAAACAATATGAAAACATTAAAAAAAACAAAGGTATATACGAGTACATGTCCAGTACCATACAAAATCTCAACACTTGATCAGGTTTCATTTTGTGTGAATTACTGCATCAAAGCAACGTGGCATGAAGACGATCAGGCTGCAGCAGAGCTGTAACGGAAGCCCAGGTTGCTTTAACAGCAAACTTAGCTTTTCTCCATTGTTGGGTCTGCTGTCTCTCTTCCTCCTTTTGATGCTCAAAAATTAAATCGGCATTTCCTTAAAGATCTCCCGGTGGATTTCTGCACCGACTTTGATCTAGAATACAACAAACACCAGCAAGATAACATGGCTCCCCAGACCAACACTGATAGGAAACTACTCACTGGACCTCAAGCCTGGGCCTTTCCATTCTACCTCTCAGACCTTATGTTTTTTTTTTTTTTTTTTTTTTTTTTCAAATGAAATGCAGGATTCAAAAAGAAAGGATTTGCAGCCATCTAGTCCTTTCTCTCCTAAAGTAAGAAGCTTCTGATGTCCTCGTCTTAGGAGTGGGTGCAGACAAGCAATGCAACAGCTGTGGCCCTGGTCCAGGATACATCAGTGTGAGAAATTCAGATTCCAGCTACAGTATGCTTCCATTGCTTTGTTTCAGGGCCATTTTCAACCATTGTTTTATCTTTCACACGACTTCTCATTAACATATCTGCCAACACCACTCTGAAGAATCAGTTTCTTTAATAAGGAGCTCTTGTGACTCATCCTCAGTGACGGCTTACTGGACTACAATCATGTCAGCAGTCATTGTTTTCGTCATGTGTTGAGCATAACATGACCATGTGTTGTTTTGCTGCATGGCAACAAATGCAATAAAACAAATGTTAATATTTCTAATATTAATCATTAGAAAACAACAGCTTTCTGATCTAAAAAGTAAAATCTCCTTTTATTGTAAAGCAAACACCTGTGGACGATTCCACTCCGGGTAAAGAAGGATCGATAATGGATCAGAGGTGTTGGCGTGATGGCTCTCCAAAATAATCTCTGAATTACAGCTGCATGTTTGCATTGATAATACAAACAACTAAATATTCACAAACATAAATATAGCTTTAAAAAAAACAGGCAACAGTAATTGGCTTGAGTCATCCAGATTACACTCACACACTCCTTTTACATTTAAATAAATAATCCAGCAGCTAAAAAAAAAGTAAAAACAATCATGCTAAAGTAAACAATAAATTAAAACAGTGCAGTACTTCTGATTTCAAATGAACATAACATGCATTGTGGCACACACATTCACAGAGGAAGAGGTATATAAAGTCATTCAGTGAAAAACAAAAAAAACTTGTGGTAGAAACCAACTCGGACTCTACTTAGGGTCAATCTGAGGGGACAGTGTTGAGGGGACAGTGTTGCCCATAGCTACCATCCGGAGTATAGCAGTAACCTGACACAGGCAAAGCTTATGGTAGGGAATGAAGTTCAGGTATCTTATATATCAGTGCAGTGTTGCTTCATTCATGACATCATTAGTCTTCACCTTTTCTTGCATAATCCTCTTCATCGGTTATACATTAATTAATCCAAGCCCTTGTAAATTACATGATTAATCCCTGAAAGGCTAGCATTGAAGATAACGTCCCACCATCGGTCAAGTCTTATTCACCTCTCCTGGCTGGCATCCCCAGGTCCCCCTTTGTTACATGTGAAGACAGCCTAACGTCCCTTCAGAAATCCATCCAGCATGTAGTCTCCCTTCTCTGTCAGCCAATATCCAGCCATAGCAGCCACTCCTCCAATAAAAATGGCCGTGAAGACCATGTCTCCCTTGGCTGCAAGTGTGGCGAGGGCGCAGATTATGACGCCGAAGAACATCTGCTGCAGCACAAGGACCTCGTCATCCGTCATGTCGTCAAACAGACCTTTCTCTGGGCCAGCTGAGGAGGCAAGACGAAAGCAAACTCAGATTTCAGAGTCCAAACTTCACCGAGATCTCCTTACGGATTGCTTTCCAACAATGAGGTCAACATTTGCTGCATAACTGATGCCGCTTTTACGCGCAATTTTCTTGCCAGTATTTCTCGCACAGAAACTTTAGATTTATACCGTACATTTCTCTTCAAATGTACAGACACAGTGCCTTCTATCCCTAAGAACTACAAACATCAACGTGTTTTAATTGTCACTCTCTATACGGCTCTGTTACCACCCCATGTTAAACTCCTTTTTTTTTTTTTTTAAATATGTAAATGGAAAAAATACTTAATGTACAAATCAGCTGTATTTAAACACAGCAGAAGGTATTAAACACTGGCAGCATCGATTCTAATCCAAACTATTCAGAGAGAATACAGACGGGAGACTATTTTGGGTTCGTACTGCTTTGCCTAAAACCCGATACTCACCAGGTGGCTTATTCTCCACACAAATGCTGTCTCTTCTGATGAATCCCTCAGCGCAGTCGCAGTGGAAGGAGCCCTCCTCGTTGATGCAGGCCTCGTTCAGTCCGGGGCACGCTATTGCGCGTTCGCTACATTCATCTATATCTGAGAGGGAACATGGCTGAATCCTCCACCAGGATAACCTTACGTGTTAAAAATTACACAGATAATTAATGACAGTTTGAATACCAAGACACTTGGCTCCTTTCAGTCTGTAGCCACGCGCACATTTCTTACAGCGAGCCGGACCGCTGCCCATGCAGCCCACACACGCCTGGTCACAGCCTGGACGCAAAGGTGAAACGGTCAGCATCACTACTGTCAATGTGATGCTCTGCCAGATAGCAGAGAAGCAACTGTCCACTGTGGTCAAGTTTGTAGTTTTCACAACCACCACAGTTCATGTTTCTTAAGTTTTCTTAAGAAAAATCAAAGTCTTTCGTTTTTGGTATGAATGCAAAAACAAACTCATCTTCAAGACAATAATACAAACAGCATTTCCTGACCAGTTATAGGATCTAGTAAATTACTTCAAATTGGTAATTGATGCACTAACTGACTTAATTTTCAAAAGCCTCACAGAGACTGAAAATGTTGCTATTTCCGCAACAATAAAGTTCACACCAACCAGTGTTGGTTTCAAACCATTCGGTCCCATGTCAGCGTGCATGCTGGCCAATTGAAACAACCAGGATGATTTTGTTTGATAGAGATCAATACATATTGAAGGAGCCGTACCTCTGCATTCATAGGATCCGTCTATGTTGTGACAGTAAGTGTTGGAAGGACAACGAGCCAGCTCTGTGCCGCACTCATCAATGTCTACAAGAGACGTGGTAAAAGTCACAGGAAGTGTATTCATCCAAATCTGCTAAAAAACAAACAAAAAAAAAAAACAAAACAAAACAACCAAATTCACACTCACCCACACACTTGTTGTCATGAAGGATCCACCCAGGTTTGCAGGCGAGGCACTTGTAGTCCTGTGGCCCTGAGCATTTCTTACAGGAGTGGTAGCACGCTAGACGTGGGCGAGAACCGTTAACATCAAACCAGCATCCGGTCCTGCTGAACACGACGGCGATTTAAAAACGTGCAAACAGCAGTAGGGAAATGTCGCACCTGAGCAAGCCCCTGCGCTGTCGTTGGAGCTCTTCTCCCGGAAGTAACCATCAGCGCAGCTCTGGCACAGCTGGCCCGAGTAACCCGGGTCGCAGACACACTCCCCATCTCCCAGACGAGTGCCCTCACCCTCACATCGGCCCAGACCTCCACACACACCTCCAGGTCCAGACGGGCACTCTTCAAATTAGCACGATTACAATGATCAGCTCTTTGCTTACATACTGCAGCAATGAAGGAAGTAAGCAAGGATGTAGACTCTGTTTCTTTTTTTTTTCTTTTTTTATTGTACTAACATGAAGTAACCTGCTTGTGCACACCTTTGCAGTCGGGTCCAAAGTGTCCAGGTGGGCAGCATAGTGTTAGCTGCTCAATGCAGAGCCACTCAAACAGATCCGGTGCCTCCTGCTGCCTGGAAAACAAACACAATGTTCAAACAGGCTCATGATAGCACAGCGTGAAGGCAGGTTTATAATGAAAAATAAAAAAAAAAACTTAATAATAATAAATAATCAATTTAATTTGTACTGCACTTTTCATTAGAAAAAATCTCAAAGTGCTTGTCTTTAACACTTGTTAAAGCTGTACTGCACCTGTGGAACCACCACGTCTCAACCTGGTCTTCTATCTGCTCCAGCAGACGGTTACATTCAAAATCTGTTTTCTCACAAGCGGCTTCGACGATCTCCAAAAGCCGAGTCTCGCTAAAACGAGGAGACGATGATTAGGCAGAGGTTGAACCACAGAAATATGCGAGTAATAAATACATGAAGAAGAAAAATTCAACATTTAAAACCAAAAAACATTCTAGGGAAAGTGTTGAATAATAGACAAAACGAATGTTAATTACAAATGGCCACAGTACCTCAAAGGTCAGCTGCAGAAACTACTCCTACCTGCGTGCGTACTTAGCCAGCTTCTCCTCCTCCCATGCAGTGTTGCCGCCACCAAAGTTCTTGTTTGCTGTTTTTTCTAATCCCTACACAAAAATGTAAATTTTTTAATCCTTCAGTTTGAAACAAAGAAATAAGAGCGCGATAAAAAGATGTCAAGTGAAAACTTGCAGTTTATCAGATTTACCTTAATGAAGCTTTCAGTGAGTTTTCTGCAGGTTTGGCATGGCGCCGTCTGGACTTTCTCCACAGAGAGCTCTGACAGAAGCACCAGAGCAGGCAGGAAAGGCCAGACTCCCCACATGATCCTTCAAAGGACAAACAGAAAATATGTGCTTCACCAGAACAGACAGACAGAGGGTCTCTAAAGTTTGAAGCAACACGTTGGTCTTCTAAAGTTCATCTGCACTGAGTGTAATTTTCTTTGCAGTTATTGATTTGAAAACTTCCCTAAAGCCTTAAAAGTTCCAAAAGCTGCTTGGTAAAACAGCCAACGTTATTCCATGTCTGAATAACTGCTTGCTGCTGATACAGTAGTGTTTCACTGCAACAAGCAACATCGTATTACTCTGATTTACCAAAATTCTTGTTGGCTTGATTCCTACATATGTATGTAGGAACATACATATGTATGTATGTTCCTACATACATACATGTATGTATATATACATGGTATAACGGCTTCAGAAAACTGAAGCCGTTATACCATGAGATCGAATTACATTTTGTGCCTCTATGCTCCTCGCATGCGAACGGAAACTGGAAAGAAAGCTTTCAGTTTCTCTCTCCTCTATGCTTGGAAAGCATTCCAATCTGAACTAAAACTGTCAGAACTTGTTTAAGTGAGATCTTCCGGATCCATCTTAAGAAACCGACAGCAGAAACTGCTCGTTTTAAATTGTTACAGTTTTATTTATTTTTAATTGCTACAGTAATAACTACCGTACTACATTTTATTAGTCAAATTGTTTGCACTTTGAATATTTTTAATGTTTGTTTCTGTTATTGTCCATTTGTCTTGTCCACTGCGACATTTCTGTTCTTGGTCAGGCCAACCTTTGCAGTTCTTGAGCTTAATGAGACTTAAATAATAATAAAAAATAATAATAATATACAGGTGGTCAATCTTGCCCAATAATATTCCATTGTAGCAGATAGGACTGCTCTTTGGATGAAATGCATGATTTGCCTGCTTGTATGTCTACTGTAACATTTAACGTACATGCTAATGAGAAAACAATAAATTAAAACAGTAATAGTAAACTTTCAAACAAGGGAGGACAAGCAATTAAAATACAATTTTAAGACAAGGTAAGGTACAATTAAAGATAACCCACTGAAATACTAGTACATCTCATAAATCAACATTTATCTTTTATATAAATCATATGTATGTAACATTCTGCACAGTAACGTAGTAATAAAAACAACAAAATAAGCTATTTATCCAGACTAAGATGCTCTGACTTCAACGTTAGCTGAGCAACATCAGCACCAGCTAGCAGCTAAGGTCAGCTAGCTGCTAGCATTAGTCAACCGTATTTATAAAAACTGCTCTTCTGGCCGCTACTTTATTTATTTGGAGGCACTATCCAATCATATGTATATATATCGCTTAATCGTTTTACCTCCATGTTTTTGCTTTGAGATTTTTATTTCTGTACCTCGTTATTAAACCACAACGTCTGCTGCACCACCGACAGATCGTCTCAGTCCCTGCTGGCTCACTGTCACCTGAAGCCGGCCAACTTCACATTTTAGGAATCCTCCTTTAACTTTTACTTTTCAGCCAAAGAATGTTTGGTTAACGCTGGAAATGCTCCTGCAGCAGCCGTGGTGCTGGACTGCAGTGGGACGGGCAGAGACTGCACTCCGTTGGGATGAATGAATGATTGGCTTCTAGCCTCTTCTGTGTTTTCCATGGAGCGGCTGCCACGCAGGATATGACGTTGCTGGGATTTAATCTATCAGCCAATCACACATCAGAGCCGTCACACCCATCGATGACGTGTGTTAACGGTCATATCACATTTTCTTTTCTGAAATGACAAATTATTAAATTAACCTATTATTCATTTTTGAGTGGCTCGATTTTTATATTTATATTTAACTGATTATCTTCGAGTCGTTTTAAAACGTTTTTTCCCTGGTTATCTTGTGCACCGCTTATTTATGTGTAATCTGACATTATTTCATATACTGAATGCACTGCTCTTATATGACTGTGTTTACTTTTAAATGAAACGTATTTATTTGCAGATGTAGTAACAGCGCAAGACTGTTTGAAGGATGACATTTCATTTTTGCATTCACTACTTTTAGTGTTAGAATTTACAAGTTTCAAGAATGGAAAATTAATAGAAGGTCCCCAAAAGTCAAAATTTAATGAAGGAAAGTTAGACGTTAGAATTATGACCACAAATTCCAATAGGATTTTTAGACTTCAGTTTGGTTCGGTGTCATTTCTAGATTTACGTTCAGAGTTCAGTTGTTGCCACCACATGTGTGATTCTTTTTACTTTTATTATTATTTTGTTCTGGGGATTCGCAAACGTTTCTCCGTGATGCTGCTCAGTTGAAACCATTTTAAAACATAGAACAATCTTGAACAGCTCATCTTTTAATTGTGATAACATTTTTCTGTGTGAGCCACCCTCATCATTTCAAGTAGACTCCTACCGGAGCTCATCCTTTAGGCACTACCATTGCAAACAAGATAGTGCTCACCTGATCTACCACCACAGTCTCACTGTTTGTATACTGTAACACCCCATGTTTGCGCACACACTTTGTTGTTTTAATATTATTTTCTTTCTGCTGAGCCTGTTCAGTTTTTTGGAAGTCAAGGAAAGAAACAGCAAACAGGATATATTATCACTGGAACATACTTTATCCTGTCCTCTACACATATGTTACGTACTGTATTGATTTGATAAGTTTTATGTTGAAAAATTTATTAGAAAAAGTGTTTGCTCTACCTAATTTTGCTTTGTAATCATATTTGTACTTTAAATGTATTTTTGTCTCTGATTAAATACTTTTTTCAATATATCAAACATAATGTTCACAGCTACAAAAAGCTCACCTACGGAAATAATTTCCCAGATGGCTACTTTTTTAAATTTTGAGTAAAAACATGCTTATTGAGTGCTTCTCTTGAGTATTGTTTTACCCAAGTCATACACTGCATCTGCAGTGCTCCATATTCTCCATACAACCAAAGTGCTGACTGGCACATCTCTTCTTAATTTTACATCTTCATGGTGTTCCTGTTGAGCTTCATCTCTTTATTGTGAAATTGTAGTAAGTCAAACTAAAGTATCTGTTATTTACTCAGACATATTTACTCAGACATGAGCAAAAGTTGTTTATAGAGAAGTACAATAATGCTTTATTCAATCCCATATCAAAACATTTAAGAGAAATCACAGTATAAAACCAACTCAGAATTCCTGAGCAAACCATATAGCATATTTACATGTACAGTCTATCATATATATATACATTTTTTCTTTTGGGAGTTGTACGGTTTTTACTGTCCAGATGAAGTGCAAGACCATCATGTACAAGTAAAATGACTTAAATACACACAGTGCCTGTGAAAAGGTTGGTATAAATATCATGTGCATGCTCTCTCTGAGGTTTTGTGTTAATGCCATTTTGCTTTTTCAAGATCACAATCAAACACAATTTGCAAACTCCTAAAAATATCTTCTAT
Organism: Poecilia formosa; assembly: GCF_000485575.1. NCBI lineage: Eukaryota > Metazoa > Chordata > Actinopteri > Cyprinodontiformes > Poeciliidae > Poecilia > Poecilia formosa. The sequence continues at coordinate 986,675 of NW_006800074.1, forward strand.
ATTTAATGCATTTTGTTTTTCCAGGTAGTGTCATGTTCCAGTGCTGGATCAAGTTTCTCTTAAGCGTTAGCTGCTCAAGCTTTACTGACCTGATGTTTATCATATAAAACTGCTCTTGCTGCTAAACACACCATCCAGGTTTATCAAGCTGACATTACTGTTTGATAAACCTAACTAGCAAAACTGTTGAACAACATTATGCTTTTTCTCAACATGTCCCACACAATTTCCATGTTGTCCTTATGGATGAGCGTTTTCTCCCAAACATGTCATATTCCTCCCACAGTTGAGAGACATGGTAAACAGGTCACTTCAAACTAACTATAGATGTTTGTGTGTATTTTCTGAACTCTTGAGTTCAAATTTTCTCCCTATGCGTGTGTAGGTTTTCTCCAGTTGCTCCACTTTCTTCACATTGTCCAAACTAAGTGCGCCAAGTTTCTCTTTCAATTCCCCACAGGTGACAGAACATGTCTGTGTGGTTGTTTGCCTTGTGCTTTTCTGTGTTGCCATGTCCTGGATCAGCAACCCAACCAGGGTGTACCCTGGTCCGCACAGTATATCGCAAAATTATTGCAATATCAGACTGCGCAATAAACATATTTCAAAGGACTCTCTGGAGTGCAATAATTGCAGCTAACATATTCCAAGACTTATGAAATTGCATTTTCTTCCAATATTAATCTCACAGTCTCACTGCAGCAAATCCTCACACTGGACGCTAATAACATTGAAGCACAGACAATAGAGACAAGAAGGAAAATATTAGGCATATCGTAACTGATATCATCAATGCAATATTTACCAATATTATTTCCATTGAAAGATGTTCTAATGTCATGCAGTTGTATCCTAACCCTTAACTGCCTTCTGTCCAACAACTTCTGGAGACACTTGGAGATCATCAAGCGACAGCATCCCACAATACAGTAAGGGTAACGCAAACAGAAAATGGATGTCTTTGTGCATTAATTGAGGTATATTTGTTCACTGAAGCCTCCCATAACTTGTCCTTTACGATCCTCTCTAGTTGTCAGACCCAATCCATTTTACCGACCACTGTATCAGGACTGGACGGTGGTGTGATTAAATTTGGTTCCAATAGTAGTATTTCCCCAGAGTCTTCCTCTTCCCGCCCAACACAGCCTGGAGATACACCAGCAAGGTGCAACACATTTGTCCCCGCTGTGAACCCCGACAGCCTTTTGGCAAACGCTCTGGATGCCATTCGAAGCCCCCCTGCTCTTTTCCGCCTTGCTGATGCTGAGGCGATTTGTTTGGAGCCCGCCAGCTCAGTCAGAAAGCCCAGACTTTGGGAAGGAAGGCTGTAGAGATGGAGTCCGCAAAAAAGCCGTGGAAGCGGCCGATAGCCACCTGGAGGCGCAGGAGGGAGTGACTCAAACTGCACCAGCATGAACCGCTCGCCTGCGCGGCCCTGTAAATAGTCTGCAAGAATACAGCTCAGCGAGGCGCCAAAAACATCCACGTGGCAGGACGAGGCAGAGTCCCTCTCCACTCCTCTGATGTTCTCTTCATTGTTCTCGCAGCTGCGGGCTCCCCATTCCTCGGCTCTGGCCCACGTGGTCTGGGTTAGGACTAGCACCACCTTGCCGCCCTGCCGCTTCAGACGGTCCAGTCGCGAGTGGAGCCACGGCACGGGGCCGAGCACGCCGAGTTCGCACTGGCTCCAGAGGTCAAGAGACACGGTGAAGCCCAGGGCCTGAAGAGATGAACCCAAGTGACATAGGAGCTCTGGCAGACGCTTGTCATCATCAGGCGGATATAGCAGCATCACATGACCGCCACCCACGGCACCTGAAAGAAAGAAAACATTCATGCTGGGTGAATCACAAGGCAAATTCAGTATTTGTTGAAAATGCATGTCGTAATAAATTAACACTGAATGAATCAAATGTACTTTTTAAGCCACAGAGTAAAAAGAAAAATCCCGCCTGAACTATGCAACTGGTATAAATAAAAAAATCTAACTTTTGCACTGCCTTGAAAAACTGTTTTACATTTTGTCACGTGATAAACACAAACCCTTTGTGGATTTTATCTTAATTTTATGCGACAGACAGACACTAAGGAGTTCATGGCTGTAAAGTGGAGAAAAGACATTGGATACTTTTCAAGTTTCTGAACAATTAAAAATATGAAAAGTGTAGCATATATTTGTGCCAATACTTTGAAGGACCACTTTCACTGCAATAAAAGCTTCCAGGGGGTATTTTCAAAAGATTTCTACATATTCTCCATTTGATTAATGTCTGGATTTTTACGTGGCCATTTTAACGCATGGATTTACTTTATTCTTAGTCACTCCTCCGTTGTTGTACAAGTTTGCTGCTCGAAGCTAACCATTCACAGCTGTTTCTTTTATGCCATAACCCATGAACAGGACTTCTTAGAGCTGGATTCTTGCCACTCTTACAGAATTAGCCCTGATTTGTGGAGTGGACGACTAATTGTTGCACTCTAGACAGATTATCCTACCGGAGCTGTGGTTCACTGCACCTCCGTCATAGTTACAGTGGCTAATTTTCAGCTTGATCTCCTCTACAGATAAGTACAGTTGGTAGGTTTGCAGCTTTGATTTTGTTTTAAAACTTTACTTTAAACTTTTCTACAAGTTCATCTGTGACATAGCAGGCATGTTCCTTAGTCTGCAGTGATGTCGTTTGTTCACTTATCTCCTCAAACAACCTCTAAGCGTCACAGAAAAGCTGGATTGAGATTTAAATACACTTTGGCGGACTATTTAAATTGTTCAAAAACACCTTTTCTTCTCCTTTATAACTATGCTCTACTTTGTGTTTACAACATCAAGTTCAAATAAAACAAACTGACATTTTCATTTGAAGCAGAAGATTTTAAGCTGTAAGACTAGTTTTTAAAGGAATTGTAACATCAGCAAAAGGTTTTTGGTATTTTTTTGTCAGCATAAACAAAAAAACAAGAGTTAGACAAACCTTTGACGTCATCATCCTTCAACCACCTCCAAACATATCCTGGAGAAAAAGCAGAAATAATATTGAGACGTTTTCATACTAACCGCAAGAGACATTCAGTTTTGTATCCTAAAGAAGCCAACCTTTCAGAACGCCTCGTATCAAATAGGCTCCAAGTATAGCCAGACATATCAGGATAAATCCGACGAGAAGCAGAAGAATCCATCTCTCTCGATGTGCTAAAGTAAAACAAAATAAATAAAAAAAATCAAGAAGCCTTTTTTTTTTTAAGAAAAAGAATACAATTCAGTACATAAAGAGACAACTAAGAGTTTAGAAGGAAACTCATGAATCTACTCTTATTTTCTGACCTAAGAGTTTTGCATGAAAGTGGTGTATTTCTAATTAAAGGCCTTTGAAACATATTACATGTTTATTAGTGAGTTCAGAGTGGTCTACTTTATAAAAATGTGACAAAAAGAGCAACGATGAGGCAGTAAAGTTTGTGAAAAACATGTTTTTCTTAGGCATGAACTGTACAATAATATGCATTAAATACATAATCTACGTAAAAATAAACTTTGGACATCATTCTTTAGAGTATGGAAGTAGTTTGAATTCTTACTTTCAAATGGACACTGGGGCTCTGAGAACGAGACCATCCCTTCAGATTTAACCTATGGCATAATGGTTTAAAGTGACTGTAGGTTCAATGGCTCAGTACAAAATGTTGTTAAAAACAGTGAGGGTTTATTGAAGAAAAAAGTACAAATGGTACCTGCACACAAAGCTGAGGGTGTGGGTGTTGGCGTGGCGAGAACTCCCCTGCTTGCTGAAAGGACAAAAAGGAATAAATTAAAATGCTAATTAATAAGTGCAATAAATAGATCTCAAAATGATCTGAAAGCACAGGAACCGATGTAACCAGATGTAACCACATCGAATGTCTGACTTGTGATGCGCAAGGACATCTCGGACAATAACGCTGCCTGACTTGTAAAAATACTTCATGCCAGGCATCAAGCAAACAATGTCTTTTCTTTTATACGAATCATTTCACCTCTGATCTTTATAAGTCTCCTAAGCTGACAAATGTTTGGAATCGATCCAACCTACTTTGTGAACGGAGGGTGTAGCATATTGAGGAATGTTTTTTTTTATTTTTACCCAGTGTACTCTGTGCACCGCCTTCCAACCAGTAGTGCCGAGTTGCTGTCTGGAGCCCGTCACTTCTTCACACTGGCCTCCTGCCATGTCTTTCTTGCACAATTGCACCTCTGTCTGCACTTTACAGGGAGAGGTTACATTCCAGCTCAGCCCCGTGCCCCCACTACTTAACGGAGACTCCACCATAGCCACAGACACGTTGTTCTGCATTCTTCTCAGAGCGTCTATTAAACATATTTTTAAAAAGCAGAAAATGGCACGTCATATTCCATGAACCAAAGCATCACGAAGCAGATAAGATCGGACAGCGACATCAGGAAACAACTCTTACCTGTTTTATTTGTGAAAGGACAGTACTTCCCTTTCATGTCTTTACTATCAAACCATGCCTACAAAAATAGTTACTTTTTAATCATTCCTTTCATCATATGTAAATGAATATTTTTCCAAGTTAAAATTCCAGTTACCAGGAAGCATAGGCATGGTGCAATGAGATATGATGGGATAACTATTTCACTCTTGTTGGTAGGCTGCACAGACAAGCAAATTACACAGGTGAAACTATTGTTGAACGTTTTGAAATGTGTGCATGAACATTTTTGGATAGTTCAGGGATGACTTACCCACAAAAGAGGCTGTCCAGATATGTCATCCCATTCCATTACCCAATAGATCTTCCCTTGTGTGGAAGAAATATTTTGCAGCTGCAGCCGGACCAAGTTTTCTGTGTCATATACATGGAGCCTAGGAACTGGAAGAGGAACATGTCAGTCATCGTAAACAACCGACCGTAGTCTTTTTTTTAAATGCATTGCGTGACGGCATGTGCTAGGACAAACAAACAAATGATTCCAGATAATGCGTTCTCTTACAAAAATTCACAGAGCACAGTAAAAGACACATGCAGTTATCATTTTCATTATAACAAACGAAGATAACCAGACAACATGCAAAATGCAGTTTTTAAATTATGATTTCTTTCATTAATTAAGGGGGGAAAAAACGTCATCCAAGCCACCGTGAGAAACAACTTCCCTCTCTAAACCTAACAGTTGGATGCAACAAAGTGGCCTCAACCATTTGGATGCAACAAAGTGGCCTCAACCATTTGGCTTTAAATTTCTGTAGGGGAATTTGACCTGTTTTTCTTTGCAGAAGTGGTTTAATTCAGCCACATTAAAAGATTTTAAGCATCTCAACCAGATTTAAGTCTGGACTTTCACAAGGCTTATCCAAAATCTTCATTTTGTTTAATTTTTAAATTCATTCAGAGGTGAAATTATTAATGTGCTTCAGATCACTGTCGTGTTGCTTAACCCAAACGCACTTGAGCTTAATCGAAAAGAAACTGATGATCCGATACGTTTCCATCAATTTCAGCAGGTCGTTGAGATCATGAAGCAGAAAAGCACCCTACACCATCGCACTACTATTTCCATGTTTCTCTGTCGGAGATACTCTAGTTTTAATGAAACGTACGTCTTATAAAAGGCTCTACTTTTGTGTCATCAGTCGACAGAATACAGTACTGAATGTAACATTTCTATAGATTTTTGTGGACAATTCTATTTGTGAAATGTTAATCTCTTACCTTTGGGCTCTGGAGAACGATTCAAGGGACAGACTGAAAGAAAGAGGAAGGAAAAGGAACTCAGTGACCCTGCTGTTTTTTGTTTTGCTAGAAATTACAGCACTTTAACTCACCATCTTTTTCCAAAGGAAATGTGATATTTTTGACCATTTGTGTTTCCTTTGAATCTGCTGTGACCACAATAGGAGCCTTAAAATCCACTCTCTCCGTCAGTCGCAACTGTGTTATCCAAAAAATATAAAAACAATGTAAACTTTTATACCCTCGTCAATCCATTGTATATCTGCATTGCATTTTTAAATGACATAACATCCAGACACTTTAAATAACACTTCTTTTTGCGAATGCGATAGGCTGATGTCAGTCACATTTGAACAGTTCAAAACATTCATAGTGTACTCTTGGTAACGTAACTTTGGCTCATGCTGCACCATACAGATGGTCTGTCTGCTCCAATGAAGTTTTACTCGCTTTGGGAAGAGGTTGTAATCGAGATAGCAGAAAACTTGGAGCTTGTTTTTCAATTTAAATAGCTAGTAATATTCAAGTATCTAGAAATGATGGCCGTGCCTTGCTGCAGATTAACCCGAACATCAGAATTAAGAAGAAACGATATTAAAATTATAAAGTAAATTTCAGCTATTTTAAATGCAGCATGCAGATGATCCCAGATGCTTGTCTGAGGATTTCAAAAACAGCTGATCTGGATGTTCATGCACAGCTAGATCTGAGTCCAAAAAAAAAGTAAACAAACAAGGAGCAGATCTTGTCTGAGTAAAAGACAAATTATTGATGTAAGAGGATAATTTGCATCCTAACTGAAAAAGTTAGGAAAGTAAAAGAAACTTAAATAACCGTTCATTACAACCAGGGTCTGTGCAATACCATCCGTACACACAACATGTTGAAAGTTGAAGGAGAAGAGCTTCTCTGCCAGCTGGCACTTTGTACAGTGCGTTTGCACAGTTTTGGAATTGGGCAATTATCACTATGGTGAACAATTTCTTACCATGACACGAATTTTGATTCATCGTGATAAAAACAAATGACGTCAGAAAACTTCAAAAACTTAAGACTGTTGGCGGGATTGCCAATAGTGTATCTTAATAGACCGTTTTCTTTTACGGTATTTCCACGTGGAACCATAAATTCAAATATTTGATAAAATGCAGGTTATGTGTGCATAACCTGCAGACATAACCTGTGTTATGTGTACAGAAATCTTAACTGAAATCAGAAATCTTTATCTGATAAAGATTTTTTTATTTTATTTTAAAAATCATATGATTTTATCAGCAGTTTTAATATTTATTGGGCTTGAACTTCAGTGACATGCTGAGAGATTACAAAGAAGCTATAAATATTTTTGTGACTACTTTTACATCTATGTCAGTACATACCACAAATTCTAGTAATAAAATTTTAAGTCTATTTTGCCCATCCCTAACACAGTCTCATAAAAGTCGTATTGTTCCTAACTTGATGACTACTTTAACATAGTAATGCACTTCGTCACAAATCTCAAATCATCTCCAACTCATTCCTTGTTGAATCTGTGCCACAAACAAATGAGGCTGTTGTACAAGCCGAGGTAAATACAGTTAGCATAGATTAGAAATATGTGCATTCAGCTGAAGCAAGTCACTCATATGGATGTTCATTCTAAATAAAACAATCACAATAACTATATTTCTTTAAAAATTATAATTTTAAACATTAAAAGTATTTCAAGCACTACTTACGGTAATTACTTTGTAACAGCCCAATAACAATGATAGACTATAACTATATAAGAAGTATGCAGAAGTTCACTTCAGGGCTTCCAGCAATGATAAGAACAGGAAGAAGAGGAGAATCCGATAAGGAAGAGAAGCTCTGTAGCAATTAGTCAGATAAAGATAAAGCCTTGGAGGTTGATTTTAATATTTCTGTTGTCTAAGAAAGTTTGGCTCAACATGAGCTGAACTACAACTCATAGATTCAGACAGTAGATAAGAAACATAATATATAAATATAATATACTTGACTTCCTTGTTCAGGGCTCCTTAGCTTAAACAACAAAATTTGATTACATCTGTTTTTAAAGATTTACTAAAAATAATCAGGTGGCGCTGTTAGACCTACGATATTCTACTTATCCATCTTTCCCTCTTTCTACACAATTTTATCTTATTCAGTTTTAAGAATTCAGCAGCATAAACAAAAATAAATCCAGCAAGAACAATAAAAGTCAAATTAACAAAACAAATTAATATGTTCTTACTGTAAACTTGAGCATTTTCTGCTCAGACTAGCCCCTTTTGTAACACACATTCATTGAATATTGTACTTCAGGTAACATTGTATGTATAAAATTTCACAATCTATTTTTAAAAAGTACAACAAAGTGATGTTGGTAATTGTTTCTGGGCATTAAAGTGCATCAGTTTCCAAAGAATTTAATGAACACAGCAAAGCAAAAACATCTTGCCCACAAGATGTTCGAACACGTTTCTGCTTCCGCTCCAGGGTGTTGCTTTAAAAACTCATGTCTACAGGTTTCGGTTCGTCCTTTTTTCTTTTTTTTTTTTTTTCAAACACACAACGTGGGAGGATGACATCAATTTACCAGGAAGAAGTCAAAGGGAATAATTTCCCAAAAAATAGAATTAGTAGGAATAGAGAGACTTTACTGCCTGTTACACAAGCAAAAATAAATACCTTTGATCTTTAGGGACCACTATCTACCATCATAGTTAAAATTAAGTAGTGTTTATAAAATATGTAAATATTTAGAAGCAAGTTTTTTTGTTTTTTTTTAAATCATTTTAGAAGCATAGTTCATTTCATTTATTTGACCGAAATTAAAGCAAAATTTAAAAGCTGTGCTCAAAAAGCCAAACATACCCTGAGATTCAGCTGCTTGCGGTACCATCGGCTCTGATCAGTTGGATAATCTTATCAGTCTCACTCATTGTAGTGGAGGAATTTATGGCCCTTTCTTCACTCAAAGAGTGGTTTCAGAAGTTGTATGCAGATCTATCTTAAGGTCCTATCAGAGCATTTTAGTCAGGGCAAGGCCTGGACTTGAATGAACTTTTCTAAACCCTTTAAATGTTTAGTCACTCTGCTATCGATTTGCCTCCAAGTTCAGAAAAACCTTTTGATTCACCTCATGGATTTACTCTTAATCTGGTAGAATGTTCACTTCTGAGAAGTTTGAGTGGTGTCCTCAATATTTTCAGTTTATTAGAGACATTTTTCTCAGTGCCGATGAACAGAGCACCTTCTAACCGTTGTCAGATTTTATGGACTGCAACAATTACTTTTCTGCTATCATTACTGGAGTCCNCATCTGTTTTTAAAGATTTACTAAAAATAATCAGGTGGCGCTGTTAGACCTACGATATTCTACTTATCCATCTTTCCCTCTTTCTACACAATTTTATCTTATTCAGTTTTAAGAATTCAGCAGCATAAACAAAAATAAATGCAGCAAGAACAATAAAAGTCAAATTAACAAAACAAATTAATATGTTCTTACTGTAAACTTGAGCATTTTCTGCTCAGACTAGCCCCTTTTGTAACACACATTCATTGAATATTGTACTTCAGGTAACATTGTATGTATAAAATTTCACAATCTATTTTTAAAAAGTACAACAAAGTGATGTTGGTAATTGTTTCTGGGCATTAAAGTGCATCAGTTTCCAAAGAATTTAATGAACACAGCAAAGCAAAAACATCTTGCCCACAAGATGTTCGAACACGTTTCTGCTTCCGCTCCAGGGTGTTGCTTTAAAAACTCATGTCTACAGGTTTCGGTTCGTCCTTTTTTCTTTTTTTTTTTTTTTCAAACACACAACGTGGGAGGATGACATCAATTTACCAGGAAGAAGTCAAAGGGAATAATTTCCCAAAAAATAGAATTAGTAGGAATAGAGAGACTTTACTGCCTGTTACACAAGCAAAAATAAATACCTTTGATCTTTAGGGACCACTATCTACCATCATAGTTAAAATTAAGTAGTGTTTATAAAATATGTAAATATTTAGAAGCAAGTTTTTTTGTTTTTTTTTAAATCATTTTAGAAGCATAGTTCATTTCATTTATTTGACCGAAATTAAAGCAAAATTTAAAAGCTGTGCTCAAAAAGCCAAACATACCCTGAGATTCAGCTGCTTGCGGTACCACCGGCTCTGATCAGTTGGATAATCTTATCAGTCTCGCTCATTGTAGTGGAGGAATTTATGGCCCTTTCTTTACTCAAAGAGTTGTTTCAGAAGTTGTATGCAGATCTATCTTAAGGTCCTATCAGAGCATTTTAGTCAGGGCAAAGCCTGGACTTGAATGAACTTTTCTAAACCCTTTAAATGTTTAGCCACTCTGCTATCGATTTGCCTCCAAGTTCAGAAAAACCTTTTGATTCACCTCATGGATCTACTCTTAATCTGGTAGAATGTTCACTTCTGAGAAGTTTGAGTGGTGTCCTCAATATTTTCAGTTTATTAGAGACATTTTTCTCAGTGCCGATGAACAGAGCACCTTCTAACCGTTGTCAGATTTTATGGACTGCAACAATTACTTTTCTGCTATCATTACTGGAGTCCTACAAAGTTTGCTTACACGGATCCGCTTCAAGTTCCTGTCGATCTCCTGACTGTATTTTTAGTCAACTAAACCCTGTTCTATACCATAAGAATCCCTGTGGAAATAGTCGGGCGGGTTCAATTTTTGATACATTTCCTCTATGTTCAGACTTTTTGTTGAATTTGTGTTAAAGGGTTACATGCGATCTAGTGTTGTTCAGCACAGGTTGTGCGTTTCAAACTGCAACCCCAGAAGAGGATTAGATGACTAATTTTAATAATGCTTGCTATGTAAAATCTATGTAAAACCATGGACTTTAATGATGGTGTCCTTTTACCAGGACTGTACTTGAGGCTGTCTTTTATACAAGGCTTACCTTGTATTTGGAGGACGCGCTCATGTGGGCTGGTTTAAAATGGATTGCCCTGCAGAATTCGATGGATCCCGGCAAGGAGAGACAGACTTTCACAATAACTACAAGACAAAGAAAACAAATGCTATACAAATTACAGTATTGTGTGTGTGTGTATATATATATATATATATATATATATATATAAATATAAGAGACCCAGTTATTATAAAGAGCCAACTGAAGTGTCATTCACAAAATTAGCAATCCTAGTAAAGACACACAGAGGACTTAAAATTTGGTTATCTTTTGTAAGTCAGGAAAATTCTACCTTTTTAAATAAGCTCATCTGGAGGTTTGTTGGTTACTGTGTTAATGTAATCAATAGAGAGAAATTGAGGGGGAAAAAAGCACCTTACTTCATGTAATTGTTATAAAAAATACATATTTTTTTACATATTTATTGATGGTGTCACTATGTCATGACAGTATGGTATGACACAGTTAATCTGTGGGAAAAACAAAATCCAACTTCTTCGCCTTCTCCCAGTGCTAACTAGAAACAACGAATTAGAGCCAGGAGGCGGGTCTAAACCCTCTGGCTCCTGGTGGTGAGATAAACTTGGATCTTAGTCCAGCCATGTAACTAAAGGTAACTATGTTGTGGTAGTCGGCACAAACAGATTTGTACTGACCATCAAGAGCTAAGATTTGCCTTTAAAGAAAGAGATCATCTCAACCTGCTCACACTTCCGATTCCGAGCAAACAGCTTAAAACACATGACACTGTCACATAATTGGGTGGATAAAGATCCAAGTTCATCTTAACACCATGAAGATGGAGTTTGAAAAAAATCTCACTGCCACAGAGTGGCATTTTAGGTCTTTAAGATCTACATGTCGGGAAGAAATCGTTGATACCATCACAAGCCTAAACTTGTAGAGTTTGCCAAATGCTATTGGGACTTTAACCTGAAATGTGTAATATATTATAAAATTAATGTAATTGAGTGTGATTATATCTCTATGATTGGACTGATTTGGTTAAATAAGTTGGAACTGTTAGTGTAATATTGTAATATAATATATTAATAATATTGTAATATAGATATTGTAATATCTATTGTATAATAGCTTGCGTTGAGTTACAAACATAATGAATTTAACTCAACTGAGTGTTTGGGTCAGCTGAGACTAACATCATCCACATTTGATGAACAGACCCTCCAAATTAGTTTGGCAGGAAACACAGGATGAATGTGTGGAAAGCACCTCATGGCCTCTGTTATACATAGTGTAGATTCCATCAAACTGTGGGACTGTTTCTTTTCTGATGGTCCTGGAAGTTCTGACAGACTTTTCAGGACTCTCTTTGTTCACTCCAGTTCTGTGAAATCCAACTAAAAACTCTCCCATTTCCAAACCCAATTTCAATCAAATATTAATGAGCAATTAAACGAGGCACTGACAATTTATCTAAAAATTACTTTTCAACTTTTTCCCACCAGTAAACGTAGTAAGGCAACAATTTTCTACCATTTTATAACTTCTTCCACACCTTTACTGGGCGCACCAGTGATGTGACATGAGCTTTAACTACCCTCCTTAAGAGTTTATTTCATACCTTCTTCATCGCTGTCGTCACCTGATCCGTCAGGACTCTGCTTTTCGAAGTCTGCACCTACTGCAACATGCAATTATGTCAGCAAAGAAAACAGCACTAGTAAATACTGCAGAAGCAACAACAGAAGCCACAGTGCTGCAACAAAAAGCTACAACAGAAGCTATAATTACATATATATATATATAGTTTCATTAGCATTATGGCTTTTGTTGTGGTTTTTGCGTTTTGTCGACGGTTTTGGGCCACTGTAGATTTCTTTTAGAAAATAAATATTTGAAGTTACCTTGGAGACTGATTTCAATTTGTAGACATGGTTCACAGGAGGCAGGGTGGCAGTGAGTGGCGTTGAGATGAACGTGTGTAATATTTAGAGAGCCATAAGGATCAGGTGGGGCATCTCTGAAAGATACTGAAGACAAAGAGCGCCTGTTCAGACCGACTGCAGGCGTGCGAGCTTGTCATTATAAAACAGAAGCATACAACCGATGTCATGCAGCTACCTTTGGTCATGTGGCAGTCAGAGAGACCCTGGAGGCGAGGAAAAAACGATATAAGGGAAATGTTAATGAACCACACCTACGAAGCACATCAAGAATAAATACTGGCTTAACAGGTATTCACAGGTTTTTATACAAGAACAAAACCACTACAGGAGTAAAACTAAATTTCAACCTGGCTGTTTTAAAATTTTATAGACTGTGGACTTTGAGGACATTACATTTGTTTAAAATTGGGTGCAGTTTTCATAAAAGCGTCACAGTGTTCTCTAAAGCTTCTGAACCTCATTCTACCTCTAACACGGAACAAGGGCTATGACAAACAACAGAAAAAATGCACTAAAATCATTTTTTAGTACATTTCCCCGCTTTCTTCTCTTACTGAATGTGTTTGGTGGGTGTCAGGTTTTCACAACACTTTTCATAGAGATTTCATCTGAAAAAACATGAACAAAAAACAGTATTTGAATTTAGGTTTCATTTTTGATGCCTCCAGTCGGCAGGGCTTTTTTGCCGACTGTGTCAGTTAACTCAGCAATGAGTCATAAACTCCACATAAACTTACTTTGATCCTGTTCAATTTCTCATAAGTTTGACCTTCAAATGGGTTTAATTTTAACTGATTTAATCTTCTATATTTGTGTGTTTTTTTTAATTCATCTGTAACTTTATATTTACCCATAAAAAGTGTTTTTTTTTTTACATAAAAAAGCTAGGGTTCCCACAGCCTGGGAGACTTTCTTATTGGGGAAGAGAAAAATTAACCCGTTGCATAAAAACGTCTTTTTTTTTTACAAGGCTTTTTTAGTTTTCCTCCTGTGCTCAACAATGCATAAACTATCTTGGTAAAAGAAGAGAGGAACATATACAGCTAACCTCTGGCAAACATGTGTCAAAAGAGAAAGACAAGAGAACATGCATTTAGGTCAGACAAATATCTATTGTTCTACATAACTCATGAAATGCTGACAAGAAAATACTTGCCTATTCTTTTCAATATGTACAGTCTGGATAATGATAAACGAAAAAAAAACGTTTGAAGAAATTGAAATTGTGACACAAAAGGCTGTAAAAAGACTTTATTCTCCCATTATGGATCACATCAAGGGTGGTAAAAAGATCTCAAAGGGTGAATTTTAGGGAACTGCATCATCTTGTTATTACTGCATCTGCAGAGCAGCAGATAGTTTGAAGGTTTTGGCACATCTTTACCAGGTGACCCAGTAAAAATGGAGGGTTCTGTATTTTTAGAAGCTCAGAAATTGTTCAAAGGTGACATGAACCTCATTGTGCCTGGAAAATCAAATGACCTCAATTTTAAATAACTCCAATTTAAATACTTTTAGTTTTCTCCTTAATTCCACTGTATCTTCATCTGTTATTTCCCCGCTTTCTGAATGCGTTTGATGGGTGTAATTTACAACTAACCATTTATTTTTATGGCATGTCTGACTGGTTAAATCAGGTGAAGATAAAGTGGAATTTGGGTTAAATCAGGGCGGAGTGCTGGTGGCAAATGTGTTTTTATCCCCCCCAAAAAATGTGTGACTATAGAAGACTGTTGCTGTAATAATAATTTATTTAATAATAAAACACCAGCATGAAGCAAAAATAAAGAGGTAACCTAATCTAATTTATGCTTCCATAAATAGCTCCAGATGATCACTTGGAAACAGTGTCAAAACAAACTCATCCCAGATGTTCCGCAGTTTGGTTTGATTCTGTATCCGTGTTTATTGTATAAATTATTTCCACTCGACTAATTTTAGTACAACCAGTTTCAGGTGTCAGCTCCAAGAACATATTTTTAATTAACTTGCTCTGTAAATCTGTGAGAGAAAACAAAACGTATCGTGTTAGTGCAAAGCATCTACTAAGACTTCAACCTATTGCTTGTGTACTTCTGAAATTACATTTTCTTCCTGTCACTCAAATTTATATTTATACGCTTGGATTCAGCACACCAAACAGCTATCTTCACCCCGGAGGGGGTAAACAGGCATCAGCCAACCAATGAGACCAAAACACTTCAGGCATAATCTCTGTTTCAGTAGGGGATTACCACAAGGAATGCAACAGTTACAGTGCAGTCTGTGGCAAGTGAATCTCCACCAAACTCTTAGATAATTCTCGGAAGGCTGAAGTTATTTCAGTTGGTTGGGCATTTTCTTTCCATACTTTTTTCTTCCACTCAACTTTTCACGACACGGCACCCCAAACAGACTTTTTTTTTTTAAGAACTCTTAATGGAAAACTGAAAAGTCAGTCAGTGCCGCCAATGATTTAAGTCATTGTAAAACAAAAACTTAATATGTTTGCGTTAAAACGAATTTAAAACGAGTCCTAATCTAATCTTCACAGAAACTGAATTTTAGGCTTCGCAAAACAGTAAGTTAATGATCAAAATCATCCATGAAATGTATCACCCTCTCTGTAATGAACCTGCAAAATACAGGAGCTCCTCTTAATGATCTGAAATAATAAACTTTTAGGTGATGTTCTAACTTCTTCAAAGTGCATTTAGGTGCAGTCATGAAAAAAAAAGTTACAAAAAAATGTAGGATGAAACTCTGAAAATGGCCATTTTATTTTAGAAGGCTGTTTCATACTACTCAGAAGTTTAGTGGTTTTGTGTGAAAGTAACTTGGCCAGAACTGGGACAGTGAGGTAAGGTGTCATGCTCAGGACAGCTAAATAAGTAATGGACATTAAACTTGGATCCCTGCCTGGATGCGCGTCTTTCCTGAATTCCGACCCGTAAAACAATAATGTTCATACGTAGCACCGTAAAACAACGTTAACGAGCGATGTTATCACATAATAAACATTTATGAAGCAGAAATAGACCAATTAGGTGTAATTTTAAAGTTTAAGTTGACAATGTCGGTTAAGTCGGTTACCTCGCCGCAGCTTAGTTCAGGTGTGCCCTTTTCCTGCGCGCCTGCTGACAGGAGCAGCCACACGAGCACAGCCACAACATGCGCTCCCATGCGGAGAAAGGGAGTCATATTTTCCGCTCGCAGCCGACAGGGACGTTTTAATCCTCTGCTCCCAGCTTCTCCTTGACCGTTTCGTCCATAGAGCACCGCTACGCCTCAGCGGAACTATATTTCCAAGAAGAAGAAGAAGAAGAAGACAAGCTGCTTGGCTTGCTGTTGGATCCGCACATGTGAGCCGCCTGTACTAGGTTTCACTGCACAAACTGATTGACAGCCCCGGGACGTGGGCGTGTCGCTATTGAGCTACCTGCTCAGGTGTAACAGTGGAAAAGTTGACTTCTCACAGAGCGCGACAGGTTTTCGACGAAGAATGGGCGGATCCGTTTGTGCGGGTTATGACGTAAGCCTGAACAATAGCCACACAGGTGAAAGATTTGTTTCAGGTCATGGCAGGATATGGGGTAAACAAGAGCTTCCTGGTAGTAAAAGTTTAAAGTTGACAGAAGATCTCAGATTTAAATATTATGGAAATGAAAGGGAAAAACAGATGAAATAGCAGTGTTTAACAATTAATTAAGGCATTGAGAGGAAACTCAATGCCTTAATTAATTGTTGATGAAATGCCTCTGTGAGATGCATATGTAAAACCTCTGCTAGACAGGCTTAAGTTAATGAATACGTTTATTAAGCAAGCTAAATTTACGGCTTGGCCTGCAGGGAACAAAGGCAAAAAGAGTTACCCCACCAAACTACAGTCACTCTGGCTTTTTATAGGGGTGTAGGCAGCAGACCCTTGGCTTCCCATATTCAACATGGTTATTATGTTTAATCATCGCTTGTGTGCATTGAACCTCCAAACTATGGTCTTTATCTGCTCACATCTTAATATATGGCAGCCTGTAGCTCTGAAATGTGAGTCTATTCATAAAGGAAGAAAAAGTTGATGGATGGATGGATGGATGGATGGATGGATGGATGGATGGATGGATGGATGGATGGATGGATGGATGGATGGGTGGATAGATAGATAGATGGATGGCTATTGGACTTTTGAAGGCATGTCTTTGCACTGAATTTTATTTTGGGACGTCAGAGTAAAAGGAGAACTGAATACAAATGAATGGCAAACTATTAAAATCTTTACTTGTAAAATGAAATCTGAATCTTGAACCATTATTCTTTCACTTCACAATTGTATGCAACTTAAAATTTGAAGGCACCACTTTTCCAAAAAAAAAAAAAAAACATTTCTGTTAAAACTTTGAACCATTTTGTATAAATAACCTTTTTGTTTAGTTCATAGGATCATAAAAATAGGATTCACTCTTCCACTAGAAACATATTCAGTGTTTCTTTTGCTGTGATACAAGCTTGAATTATATATATATATATTGACAGAATCAAAACAGAATCTTATTCCAGCATCAATCATGCACTTTTTTATTTATAGGTTCTATTGTGAAATTTCCAGCAATCCTATCAGTTTTTCTTTCTTTTAGATTATATGAATAAAGGACTCAGTGAAAAATGTACCTTGCTATCTCTTTGTTGGAAAATAATTGAAGGTTTGAAGAGTCAAGCATGTTTAATCATAACAATAAGCACAAGGATATTAAAGCTCGCATTCAGAGCTGAGATAAAAAAAAAAAGAAAAAAAGGGAGAAGAGCACATTTAATTAATCATCTTTTTCACAGCTGTTCAGCCCACAAAGGTAGTTGAACAGCAAACATCTCAAACAACTTTACAGTCTGTGTTGTGGTCATGAATTTTTCTGCAGGAACCACATGTCTGGTTGTTTCAGTTGGGCGTCAACATTTAATGACTTGCCTCCTCCTTAAGTTCTAGGATCAGTTAGGTCCACTGATTGTTTCCTTGCTTTCCTAACAGGCTGACATGCCTGCAGCGTTTGGTTCAACCATAAATTTAAAAACAAAATCATGCTGGGCTCTTAAATGCATACAGTTTGCTGAGTTTTCAAATAGTAGATTTGGCTCAACTCCACATTAAACACCTTTGTACTCGTGAGAGTAAACTGGCCTGCCAGGGAAGCGCAGCCAACCTTCGTAATATACTGAAAAATGCACCAACATCAAGGTGTGGATGTGGTATAGGCTTTTGTTTACATTCTATGACTGTGCCCTTTGATCGCGGCGGTACAGTTAAATCATGTCTGAGTGCGATCAGCAAGGAAGGTGAATCAATGACTATTAAAATCTGCTTCCTATGTTTGCAAAAGTATTCACACTACCCAAGCTTTTTGCATTTTGTTCTGTTACAACCACAAACCACAGAGTGTTTTACAAGGATTATATTTGATCTCCGTCAAGCAGCACATATTGAGCATTTGTAAGGATCGCTTTAATTCTGATATTTTCAAGTAAATTCCAATGTAAGCCAAAAAATAATTACAGTTTGCCTTTGTGTAATATGGAAGATCTCAAAGGTTTAATAGGAAATGTAAGTGAACAAACAACTAAAAAAACCCAGCCGAAAGGTCAGAGATTATGCTGCGGAGAAGTTAAAAGCAGGAAAAGTTTTAAAACCATATCCCAAGATTTGGATCTGTCACAAAGATCTAGTTGATCTATGTTTTTTTTAATGGAAAGAAAGAGAACAATATAATGAAACATACTAAAATATGGGGTAAAGCTAAACTAACAATCTGGTTAGGAAAGCTTTTTTTATTTAGGAAAGAGGCCAAAACCTTACTTTTATGGCAACTCTGGAGGAGCTGCAGAGATCCACTGCTCGGGAGGGAGAATCTGTAAATGGTGAAATTATAAGTAATGGACTAGATAAATCTGTCCTTTACAGAAGAGTGATAGGAATAAAGCCATTGCTAGCTAAAAGACTTTCAGCTGCAATTGATTCCAATTCACCACTGCGCACTACTCTGAGTCGTTCTGTTAATTTAAAATCCAAATAAAATAAGAGATCATGAAAGTATATGAAAATGTTCAATGTGTGTGAATTTTTGCAAGGTTCTGTAGAGTAACAACGTTGTCCCCCACGAATGTCATATAACACAGGGTGCATGTGATGAGATTTTCACAAAGTACACTTTTTTTTTTCTATCAAAAGTATTTCATTATTTTACATTGTTGTATAATGCCAGCAGTGCAAGGCTAACGCTAAACATGGTTTACTGAAGCAGTGAAAAAACATAAAAGAGCTGCACAAACATTTCCTAAAGTGGCAATCATATCCATCTGCAGATATCCTGTCGCGTCTACAGTTTAAGCTTACAGTTTAAAGTTGCTTTGCATAAATTTAACCGTTGACCTTTGATGAGACTCTTTTTTATAAGGGGGATAGATGTGGAAAGTACCTCAGTCATGCTTTTCTTGCTCTAATGCTCTGAGATTTTTGAGGTAGATGTTTACGTTTGAGTAACTAACTAAGACTGGATTAGATTTATATTCATCAAATGACTCCTGGCGACAAATTATGCAAATAAAGTTTCTTAAACAAGATGCATTACCTGGAATTTGAGGTAGTATGTCTGCAGTATAATCAGAATTGCCAAAAGCAAACATGGCTGAACTTGCAGGGTCATAACATCAGAACAATCAAAACTTGCAAATAAGTCAGTCATCTTCATCTTTCAACACCGCTGCATTCTAACAAAGGAAATCCTGAGACTGTCGTGGCTATGTGCATGTGTTTAGAAAATCCTATGCAAATGTGTCCACCACAGCGAACAGCGTCCGTACAGTTTGTCACCTGTGTTGTCACAGCATGCGAAAACACTGAGCGAGCACACGAAGAAAGTGAAGTAATAATTTGCAAGTCCATTTTCATAGTGGTTAGCATACTTTCAGAGATAAGGCAGGTGTTCGCTCTCTGCCTCTGTCACGTGAGGTTAGCATAAAGCTGCCTCTGTTTTGAGTGGTGAAATCCGGGGGACAAGACAGAGTGTTTGCCTCTCCTTGATATGCAAAACAAGTGAGAGCAAGCAACGAACGGTTCTAGTGAGCGGCTCCCAAAGGCTCAACTTTGACATGTTACCTCACAGAATCTCCAGGATCATGTTTCCTGCAGGGCAAATTTCTGGTGTGTGAAGCCTGAGATCAAAGCTTCCCAGTTCCCCATAGCTACCTGTGCAGAAGCTCCCGTTCCTGTTTGCTGGTGGGTGAGCCAACGAGAGGCAACTTCCACTTGCTCTTTGTCTGATCTGATGACGTTTTTATTGCTGATGGGACACGCTGAGCTCGTGTCTGAGGCAGAACGGTTTGTAGCCTCTGGGTCAGCTGGCGAGCCAGCCACACAGACAGAACTTTAGACAGGAGTCTGGGCCAGCAGTGCCATCTGACCTCGCCGCTTTTTGTCCCTTCTCTCACCTCTGCCAGCTCCTGTATGAGCCCGCTGAATTCTTGAGGTAAACAGAAGCGAGGGACCCCTTTGAAGGCATGGGGGATGTCCCGGCTGTGGCACAGGCCCTGGAAGTAAACAATGGCAACATCTTTACCTTTGCCCTCCAGCAGTGCTGCTTCCAGAGAAGCCAGAGCAGCCACAAACACAGGCTTTATAACAGTAGATGGCTCCTTTTGTGAATCTTCATCCTCAAAACAATTAGCTCTTTCGCTTTCTATACATTTCTCATCATTAACTTTTTCAACCCTAGACCCAGTCACCTTTAAATGGTCATGCACTGGTGCCCTGATTTTGTCAGTTCTCCAACTATTATTCATATCCACCCTATTGACTCTCCATCTTTGATAAGTCCTTTTAGCTTCAGGACTCCACACGATCAGCATTTTTCCCTGCGCCTTACGGACAGCTTCCCACTGCCCGTACAGCCAAGGAAGCGGACCCAGATCCGCCACGCTAGCCCCATTCTGAGCCTGCATCTGAGAGCTTTGGGCCCAAAGAGCAGTGTGCACTGATGCATCCAGTTCCTCATGCAGTATGGAGGCCAAGGCGCACACAGCAGAGACGTGGGCCGATTGATCCGACGAGCACACCAGCAGCACCGGCCTCTGAATGGTCAGGCATCCTGGGTGTAAGGAAAACACAGAAAATGTGTTCACATCACTAAGATCTGCCGGCACAATCGTTGTGCAACACGAATAAAACGAAACCACAGAACCGACCTGCCATTCCACTTTTGGTGGCACGGTGAATGAAACATCCAAGTAACATGCAGATGACAACAAGTAGCAAAACTCCAACTGCGTACACACCCCGCCTGTTGTGTGTGTCTAGAAAAAACAAACAACAGCAAGTCGAGGTTTGTTTTTAATTAAGAGGTACATGTGCATTCATGCATAACCCAAAGACACGCAAAGTAATTCCTTACAGTCCGGGCACAGGATTCTTCTCCCACTAAGAGCCGGATATGATTGCCACACCTGTAGAAAAAACAAGTGAAAAACCAGATAATGAAAACACAACAACACAGAACCAGAAATTCATCCAGCCAGTATTTTCTTTACCTGCACACATGACCTCTCAGTAATGTCCTGAATGGGTACATTTATCCCGACTGATTGGTTATTGGTGGCCTGTAACGAGAGAGAAAGGTCACAACTTTTCGTAGCATGAAAATATAATGAATGCATTCCAAATGAAAGAAAAAACTGAAATGCAGACATAACAGCTATTAATGGTGCAGTTGTTGGCACTCCACATATATGCTTACAGAACGAACGGCGGCTAAAGTTAGCACAATATTTATGTTTTTCATTTGTAAAAAGCACTTTAAATTAATTTAAATTGTTTAATCAGTCAGGTAAGCATATAATTTTATTATGGAATATTCCCACAACGATGTCACAAATAGCCTACATTTTCCTTTTGTTTTTCTTTCTTTTTCATATGATGTCCTCAGAGCCTTCTGTTAGCGTTAATAAATAAATTAAAAGTACAACACTGAAGGACAGAAAAACTCCACCCAACCGATGAATTTTATTATTGCCATGCTGCATATTGATGCATAGCCCTTGAGATACATTACCCCACCAAATTTTTCACTAAACATTTCTTTGCTGTTTTGCACAAACAACATTTTCTTTTCAACCAATAAATCTTAATTTAAGAAATTACAGTAACAACTGTGCTTGCCCCAAAAGACAGCAATGCATTTAAGCATCAAGTGGTCTACGTAATCATCTGACAAAGAAAATATCCAGTAGCCTTGATATAGGAGATTGGGGTGATAGAAAGGCAATTGTAGCTCAATTAACCACTTGATAAAACCAGAGGAAGCTGAGCTACAGCAGCAGAAGACCTCGCCGGAAAGTCTGAAAAGTCAAAAGGAGTTCAAATTTGTATTGGAAAGGTGTACTTAATAAAGTCGACAGTGAGTGAGTGGATGTTGAAAACAGACTCGCTGTCTTTTATTTGTTCTTCCAGCTACTCCCTGTAGGGGGAGCTCACATGCTTCTATCTCACTCTGTCCCAAACATCCTCCACCTCCTCACCAACCCTCTGGAAGCTGATGCTCAAAACAAGCATCAGATTTGTTTGGTTTAAACCAAACAAAACTTTCAAAACAAGTAAAGCTGCTCACAATCACGGTGCCTGCTAGAAAATTTTTTTAAAAAAGCAACTAGATAAAAAAAAAAAATCTACACCCCAGTTCATCGGGACATGTTGAGACACAACAGGCACTGTTTTTCAAACAGGAGGTTTTGTGCTTCTGACATCAAATCTTCCTTTGCTACAGTCATGAGCTGTCACCATGTTCTTCTTCTTTCCCTCCTCCTGCTCAGAAATCCTTAAAATAAATCCTTTCTCCAACATATCTGCTATTCTTGCTCTGTGCCTATCAGCCTTGCATGTCACCATTCATTGTTTTTACTCCAGTCAAGTAAGGCGGCTGACCTCAGGTACTTTAATGTATCCTATCACAAATCTACGCTTCATGAGATCACCTTCCAACAAACCGAAGGCATTTCATTCTCATTTCATTCGTATTTTTTCATTGTTGTTTGGGAATTTAAATTCACTGAAAAGATGTCGCACTTTTAAGACCTGCCGCAACAAATTGTTTACTAGATGAAACCAAATTCGCTCATTTGCGCATATTTCCATTGTAAACATCTGAACTAACCAGTGTTTCTGAGTGGATTTGTCCCCGAGGCACACATCCTGCCTCAGTGAGAAGACAGAGTTGAGCTGAAAACGTTGCGGACAGAGTGAAGGTAATATGCACCAACATGCTCTGTCTGACTGGCGTGATATGCGCTTCCCAAGTAGGTTTATCTGGAAGGGTCAAAAGAAGAGAGAGTGAAAACATTAAGATAAGCTCTGATGCGTCACCACTCATGTATAAACAGCTCTGACTCACCGTTGTTAAAGAGACAAGAGATGGAGTGGCTATCTTGGATGAAAAACTGTAAAATAAATAAATAAATAAATGTTATTATCACACAAAAAAAAAAAGTACAAGAGGCAATTTTTCAGAGGTGATCTCACCTGCACACATATCTGGGGGTGTTTATCCACTGTGGATGTTTTAATTTGCTGTAAAAAAAAAAAATGCTTGTTACAGATAATAAATCAGTTATATATTTTCAAATGGTGCAGATTATTACCAGGGCAGGGTCATTGCTCGTCTCCAGAGTGGAGTTGGGAATAGGTATGCAGACGTTATTATGCATCTTCCAGCAGAGGGCAGCAGAGACTTTCTTTCTGCATTCAGGACACTTCGGGACCCACAACAAGTGGGAATCATACATCGTCACCGTAGAGGTCTGCAGGATTTCTCTGTTGTCTGGTGAATCATTTAAAATAAACGCAGATTTTAGATTTACCCGGTCAAAAATTAGATTTTCTGTTTCATAAGCAGTTTACTTCAGAAAATACATTTTGGAGGTTCGAGTTGGAGCCTGTCAGATATTTCTAGTTGGCGATGTCTCTCCACCAGCCTCCACCACCCGTCTTACCCTGAGAGGAACACACTGTATCCATGTAGATATCACACAACTTTGGATCTCACGCAAAATAAAACCCAAAAGTAAGCACACTTTTTTTTCCCCCGAAGCACGACAGTGTGTAAACATCCATCACCAAAACAGGCTGTGACATTTGATTCTACAAATCTCCAGTTTACCCTTCAGCTTCAATGCGTCAGTGAACCTTTGTACAGGTGACCCACCTGTTACACCAGAGTACCTCAAAAGCAAACCAAGAAGCTCTCTGCTGTCTTTTAAATCAAAGACAAGCTCATGCCAGGACAGTTTTGCTCAGTTTACACAGAGTTCACATGCGGCTGCCTCAATGTGTAACACAGTTTGAGGTTTTGTTTTTTGTTTTTTTTCCCACCTGTGCGCTGTGACTCCTAAACCCCTGTGGCTACATTTACAGTACAACATCATGGCACAGTCTCTAAATAATTAACAATGTAATTGGTTAAGAACAAGACCAAAGAGTCTTGTGTTTAATATTTAGCCATATAACATGGCAATAGAGATTTAATTAGCAACAGCCTGGCATTGACGGTATAATTCAATCCTCCTGTCACAGTGTAGAGTGAGGTCTAAGATAACGGCTACTGAGGTTTGTCCAAATGCACTCATTACATTACTTGTTTACGAAATGCAAGTAGACCCTCATCCAGGGAGTTAGAGCGGCATCTGAACCTTATTCACAGAATGTGTACATAAATAAATCTAAGAGACTGGACAGAGCTCAGTGCTGGCATTTATGAAGAAACTCGGGAAATGATTTATTTTAATCAAGCTTCAGAGAAACAGCCCTACTGATGCAATTCTTCTTTAATCTCTGTAGATTAAAGAGAGACTGTGGGTGCCGTCACCCACCCACATACATCATCTTGCAGAATTTTGATCAGAAACTTTAATAAGATGTGGCACGCTATGAATAACTTGGATGACACGGAGCGTTATCTCTGGTGAAGATTTCTAATACGTCAGTAAAATTCTAGGACTTTTTTTTTTTCTTCCATTGCTTATTACCGCCTTTGCGACTGATTGTTCAGTTGTTGCAAGTTAATAAGGGCAACAAGAAAGCCTGCTTCTGCTTTGGCCATGAGCCGGTCTCAGATCTTTCAAACAGTTTTAGAACGATGTATGTTGAATGTTTGGCATTCTTTGCCGTAAGACAAATGTTTAGCAAATTTTGCGGCATCAACTTTTGTAGAGATTGTTTTTGAAATGATCAGTTTTGTTTTTACTTTTGCACAAAATGATCAGCTCGCATCTTTGCAGCTTAGACATGCCATGAGCATATAGGGGAAAGTTGTGAAAAACCAAAAAACTAATGAGAAATGTTCCTTAATTAACTCTTAAGTGTCAGAGAGACGTTGTCTATCATTATTTCTGTACTCTGTGTGCAGAGTGAGCTGTTTGAAAATGTCAGACAGCTCACTTATCCCTCCACTTCTTGTTATTTTAATACCCAATCATATGGCAGGTGTTGATGAGCAATAACTGAGACTAAACTATTTGCCTATTATTTCCTAGTTTGCAAAGAAATATCTACCCATGCTTTCAGAGAAACAACAAAAATAGGCCAGAGCTAACTTTTTCATACTCTAAGCTGAGTTCACAGCAGTTTCCTGTGTTTCCTGTGACACATCCCCCTTCAAATAACAACCTCCATCTCAGCAGAATCATTGCTGGAAACTGTGCTCACTTTCAAAATGCTCATAGAAATAAAGACTGTTTTTTAGCGAGCTCAAACATGATTACTCGCATGCATATTTTGAATTTCCCAAACTGACTACACTCGATTTGACTTACAAGAGGCTTAGATGTTTCCCCTCGGTGAAATTAAGATGATTCATCAGCCACACTCACCAATAAGGCTTTCATTTCGAAATGGGCACTTTCTACGTCTTGAGGCATCTTCGTAGGTGTAGTACACCTGCCAGTAAATACAACGAATATAGAAACAAGAAAACCACAGAAACATCAGCAAAAATACCACCAAAAAAAAAAATAAAAAAATCTTTTTAAAAATCTGAATGGCGCTCACCTCTACACACACACAGGGCAGCAGATGGGGGATGGTGATAACAGCTGAGCGGCTCTGAAGCACACATGCAGAAAGAGGACGTAAATAAACAACATAAATTTAATTTTTATTGTGATGAATGGGCCTCGGATGCTCACTGTGGTTAGTGGTTGATCGCCACTGGAGCAGCCAGAATCTTTTTCATAACACCATCTGACTTTCACCGGGTCTCCAGAATCCACATGGACTGAAATGGTTTTGGACGACTCATTCACAGACAGCCTGAAGTCTGGCTGAGGAGCTAAGTCAGACGAGAAAAACAAAACAGCAGCAGGGTGTGAGCCAAAATGGTGGGATAATGGCTGAAAATGAAGGAAAACCTAAATAGATCTTATGTAAAGGAATGTATTAATACTCTTTCTTTACATTTGTTTATGAAGTCATTCTTACTATGTAGCACCAATCAACCTCTCAAATCTGAGGTTTTCTGTGCATATGCATATGCACAAAGCACACCTTTCATTCTTCTAACCAAGACTGCTGAGAAAGGCGTTCATCCCTTATATGGCAGGTTTTTATAAACCATTAGACTAAGTAGAAAGAAGCTTTTATCCTGTATGATGGTTAGATTGGTAAACCATGAACAAATGTTTTTTTTTTTTTTTTACTCTAAACCTGAAACTGTTAATGCAGATGTAGTTCAATACATATCAAAGCATGTCTTAAAGTTCATTTGAAGTAGCACACTTTTCAAAACTCCTTATGATGAAGACCAAGAGAGTGTGGAAAGGGTGATGTCCGAGAGACAGAAACCAGATAAAAGAAGGCAGACAAAAGCATGATAAAAGATTATGCGAGAAATTCAAAATGCCTCACCTGGAACAACGTAATGAACATTGCAGTTTATCGACTTTGAGCTGTACGACACATAAGCGGTCTGTCTAGAGGCAACTTTGAAGTCAAACTCCAGCTTCCACTGAAAAAAAAAAAATCCCCAAAAAGATAAGCACCAAAAAATGTTTTTATATTTGCATAATCATGTTTGTATTACATTTTAGTCCATAAAAATATTTAAGTAGTTACCAGGTGAGAGTTCGCAGAATTCTTGCAACACCTGATTGCCTGATTCCGATGATTCTAGGGTCCAAAGAAATATGTCATCATTGTAAACAGTACATAAAACATCACAAACTGTAAAATTATGACAATGTACACAATACTCAGAAGCAATGAGAACCTTTATTTTGCAGCTCGTGTGTGGCCTGAAAACCTCTCTATAGTTTCCTTCCATTTCAATCTGAAGAAAGTCTGGAAGACAGCAGTTTGAGAAACCTTCCAGTAACTTTGCCAGATAAACCACAATGAAAGGTTGATGATGCCAAAAATATTTACAGATAAATGTACAGCAGCACAAATAATTAAAGGTTAAGTTACAGAACGTACCAGTAGAATTAATCCAGACCTGGACTCTTATCGTTTCATAATATCCACTGCTTGTCTCTATTGCTGGGGGCGGGTCAGAGGTCAAGTTTATGGGACAATGTCCCTGAACAACATCTGAGACAGCCGTAGTGCAACATGGGGCCAACAAAGGATCTGTCAATGTTTTTGAAATCAGATTTTTCTGTCAGAAACCGGTTATGAAATACAACAAAGTGTGTCTTTTTTTTTTTTTTCATTTTAAAATGCAAAATATTCCATTGAAAAACAATATTTTATTTTCTAATTTGTGATCAAAACTGAATAAGAAGAAATTTAAGTTGTCATTTTTTTAAAATATAACTTAAAACAATGAAAACATAAACTTTCTCTTCATTCTTATATTTTTACACCCCCTGCAACTCTTCAAGTGCTGGGAAAATATGGTACATCCTAATAAGTATATGAAGGAAATCCTCTGAATTGTGACTTATACAGAAGGAGCCCTGAAGTTCCAACAAGGCGGCTGCATTTGCAGACTGTAGTGAAGGCTGCTGCCATTTATTATATTCCATTTCAGATAGTTTGGATCTCATTAAAGCAATGTAGCATGTTTATTAGTAAACGTTTTGATTTAGTGCGTTAAAATGCCCTTAAAATAGAAGGAAAACAAAATGTTGTGTCGCTAATAGTAGTTTGTGACAGAACAGACAGCAAATCCAACATCTTTCCAACTTGCAACCGGAGTACTCCCAACTGCAATGTGACGGGTCCGCCTCGACACTTAGGTCATATTTTTATTTTAGCCTATCATTCATCTGTATCGATTTGGTAGCGAAAAATGCCATGTATATCTGAGGTGTACAGGAAACAGCGCAACAGGATGGATGGCAGTTTAGGAATATGGAAAAACGTACTTGCCCTTTTAACCTGTGGGCTGTGTGCATAAGCAAATAACAAAATTTCAACTCATCCATTTTAAACACAAAATAAGAGAAATCAATGAGAAATTTTCTATTATGAATCAAATGGCGTCTAAAATAACCATGATTGCTGAACTTTAAGAGCACTTAATGTGAGAAATGTAATAATAATAATAATAATAATAATAATAATAATAATAATAATAATGAACTCACCATTTTCACGAACTCTCTGAAATTGGACAAACAGAAAATCGGTTCACAACATTTAAGTATAAAGTTATAAGTAAATGTATAAGGAAAAGGGGGCATTCGTAAACATATTGTCTAGACATTTACGCCTAAAATGAACCCAGTAGTGATTAAAATCCAGATTAAATCCGTGCAGCCTCTCTCAGTTCAGGACTGTGTCTAAACTCACCCGGCATTTGGCGGAGCCCACCTGCTGGCAGCACAGGGCGGCAAGCAGCAGCGTCAACACGGCGCTAAAAGTCATGTTACACCGATTGAAACCCCGAAGAAACAGACGCGGGGATGTCTCCGTTAAACACGCCGCTGCTCCAGCATGAAAGCTGCGAGGCTTTCCGCTGGTCGCTGCTTCTGGTAACAGCCGTCAGAGCGGCTGCCTCACTGGGGGTTTTCTAACTCCTCCGCTGTACTGAGGCTTTATTTCCCAGGCTACTGTGGCGCTGAATGACTAAACACGAAGGCGTCATTTCTAAACCCCCTCCTCCTTTCTTTGTTTCTTTTTTTCTTACTTTCTTTCGCTATTTCTTTTAGAAATAATCGTTCCCTCTCCATAAATTTCTCGACATTGCTTTTACAGTGCTTTATAAAATATTCACCCTTCTTGATTTCTTTATGTCTTAAGTATTTCATTAAGTTTTTAAAGGACAGTATAGTACTGATTGTGATTCAATTCACTTCAGTTTTATTTATATAGTCAAATAACAAGAAGTGTTGTTTCGAGGCACTTTAAAATCATTTCAGTTCAATCATGCACACAGTCAAATTGTTGCATATGAATAAGCTTTGATCTTGAAAATGAAAACTCTTTTTTTTCTGCCAACGCTTGTGTTTTGCATGCCGACTAGAAAGCTCAACTTTGTTTCCATCCATACCTGTGTCCCCTATAGCAAACCACAGGTTGAACCCGGTACGGGTATTTCTCCCCGTTCTTTCAAGTATCGATTTCAAATTGATTCGTATCGTTTTCACAGAGAGCACGGATATGAGCTTTCCTGTTGAGGAATTGTTCTGAGCCCTAGATTTCTGTAGCTCCTCCAGAGTTTCCATGGTCTTTCTGGCTGCTTCTCTTATAAAACCTTTCCTTGCACATCATATCCAGGTTTACAGTCGTGTCATATTGGCCTTGACTTATAGGGTTTGCAGTTTCCATTTAAGCTTTGCAATAACTGTTTTACCTCTTAACATACAAAAAACAACAAGATGTGTTTTCATGTATATCCTAGGAAGGTTTTGATTGCAGTATTTTGCTGCTCAGTGAACCCTCACATGACAACATTTCTGCAGAAACAAATACTGAATATAGCCATATATAAAAACTCTTCCAAGAGAAAAATTTAGACAAAGGGTAACCAAAACAAAAAGATGTATGCATTGGTGTGTGTTTTGTCTTCGCTGCCAAACTTTCAGGGTTCATCTGAGGAACACTTTATCTAAATGACAGAGTTTCTCGGAAAGACGGTGAATCCCAAGTTTCTCCCAGAGGCTATAGACATATTGCATTGCAGGTCTGACTAGGCTGTTGGCTTGATATGAAAGACTTATTGTGTAAAAGTTCACCGCTCATGTCTAATTTAATTTGCACAAAAGCATGTGAATGACTAAGACACTTTTTAATACAAAATGAACACATATATCTTAATAAAAACATAGTCATGTTGCTCAGAAGTGTGGTAGTGTGGCAATAAAAAAGAAAAACAATTGCAGCTTTCACACACACCTACAGAGAATTTAGAGAGACCAATTAACCTGACAGTCATGTTTTTGGACTGTGAGAGGAAGCCAGAGTACCTGGAGAAAACCCACCATGCACAGGGAGAACATGCAAACTCCATGCAGAAAGACCCTGGGCCAGGAACCAAACCCAGGACCTTCTTACTGCAAGGCAACAGCTCTACCAACTGCGCCGCTGTGCAGCCATGTGCAAATGTCAAGGATTCAAATATTTTCAAAGCAAGACCTCCTCTGGAAAAATCAGATCCCAATTTTATTTTTCTCTACTCAGAATATAGACCTCTAGTTCAGAGGCAATCTGTAAAGAAGAGATCTTTGAGGTGGTCGCAGGAAGTTGGAAAAAACAGCTTTGTTTTGCGAGCCACGTGCAAAGGACATCGAGAACATGAATGACTGTGTGACTGACTATATGCACTTTTGTTTGGACAACCCCATCCTAACCAGTAAGATGTTTTCCTAGTAACAAACCGTGGACCACCATTGACCTAAAGAAACTACTAAGCAAGAAATGTAGTGGAATTTAGTTGACTTGTGGTCCACTACACGCCTCTCAACATAACCAGATTTGCATGTCCCAAACAGTGACACTGTGCAATCAACCAGCACTCTGAGTCAACAACAAAAGTGCTGAGTAAATTTCTCTTGTTTGCCAACACGTAAATGCATTTGCCTCACAAATATGCAACTTGTAAACATAACGGCGATTGTATTTGCAAAAAAGGTTTCTGGTAGTGAAACATTCCTCAAAAACAATCGTTCTCCCCATGTAATTAAGAGGTGATGGAAAAAGTTTAAAGGTTGTAGTGAGAAAAACTGTGTACATGAGATTAGGCGCTTTAAATAAACAAAAAGTTAAAAAGCTTTTACTTCTTGGTGGAGTGATTTAAAAAAAAAGGGAATTATCTAACTTGTTGGTCTTTTAATCTAATGCGTGTTTAGGGAGAGGAAATGGATAAGACAGAGCTAAAACCTAAAACGGATCTAGGAAAAAAAAAAGATAAAAGAGGGACTGTGTTTCTTCGCCATAGCAAAGTCACCTCCTGTATCAGGTGCATCCTGTTAAAACCACATCGTAATACTTATCAGATGTTTCCACACATCTTCTGAGTGTCACAAAATAAACTGAGAGGCTTTAACTGATCATTGGGGTCTGATCACACTTGCTCATCTAAAGGCAGAATCTGTGGCGTGAGGGTCCTCCTTTGGGGCGGGGGATCGCTATCATTTGCGGAAAATCTTATGAAAAAGCCTCGGCTTTGAGGAGCGTGCGTTTGCACGAAATCTTTGTCATCGCAACCACTTGAGATTGTATTGCATCAGAGAAGGCGAGTAGACATACGGACTGGTTGTTTTAAATAGGTGTTCAGTCACTGAAAGTCACGAAGCATGAATCCAAAAACAAACGCAGCAGTGAGGTTATTTTAACTCTTTCAAGTACAATGCCTTAGCATGTTTCAACATGGATTTTAACATATTCTCACATTGCATCAACCTGCAACAACCCTTCATTGGACTGTGAGTGATTTAAAGATGCCATAATGGGACATTGTTTTCTTAAAGTGCCCTGACAAGAAAATCCAGATTTCTTTTGTTAAAAGACAATTGAAGCCAAATGTTTACACACTGTATAAAGACAAATAACCACTTTTTTCCTTCACTGCCTGACATTAAACCAGACTTTCACATTTGTATTTGCTAAATTCCAGAATAATGCACTTTTTATTTAAAGTTTACATTAGTACATTCCAAATACTAATGAAATACGTTAGTATTCCATTAGTATTTGGCAGAAGTTCCTTTTAAACTGTGCAGCTTCCACTCAGAAACATCGACTTCGTTGTTTTCATAACCAATTCAGAAGAGAAATTGGGATTGCCCTTCATATTGAAGACATATCTGCACCCAAGACGATGTCTTGAGATGTTGCTCCTACATTTCGACTTATTGATCTCCCTTCATAAAGTTCCAATACTGTTTATACTTGTCAAGACTGATGACTTGAACACAAGGAGGAAGCAGGCTTTTGGAGGTTCACAATCGTCTTCTTCATATCATGCTTGACATCTAGTTTTTCCATAAGGTCACACCAGGAAGCAGCATGTTCTAGGTGTTGCCTTAACGTACACCCAGACATGCTTTCCGTAAACTCAAATGTTGCAAATGAACCTCTCAGATGACATGCTAAGGCATTGTAATCTTTTGTATGATCTTGTATGAAAACTTTATATAATCTTTTGTATGAGAACTTTGTGATTGGAGGGAAATGAGAACATAGGCAACAAATGCTCTCAATATTTTGACATTTAGTAACCAGAAATTGTTTTTGTATTCCTTACCTGATCAAAGCTGTCAAATTTAGTCAGATTTAATGTCAGACAGTCAGGAAAAGAAGGTGTGTCTTTGTGTACAGTGAATAAGTATCTGGTTTCAACTGTACGAAAAAGCAAAAACATTTGCAGAGCCACAGTAAGGACATTGTCACATATGCTTGGACAAACCTTTAAATTTGTCTGGGTCATATTAGGTTAAAAGCGGTTTAGCAGAGTTGAACATGTTTGAGTCTCTTTACATGCCAGATTGAAGGCTGGGTACAGCATTAGCCAACCACAGGGCATCAGATTTCAGGTCATAAACCGTAAAGGCCTTTGATAGAAATGAAAAAGGTTTCCGTCTTAGGTAATCGTTCCCTGAGATGGGAAAGATTATCATGGTCCCTTTAAAGCCTGTGTGATCATGTCGAATACGGCACCCTCAATAGAAACCTATATAAGGATGTGAAAGTCCAATAAATTACTGACTCACCCTTCCACTAAAGAAAAACAAATGGTCCACACAATGGTCTCCTTATGTAGGAGGAGTCAGAGAGGTAGCAGTAACAGTAACCACGACACAAGACCCAAATTTAAAAAAAGAACATTATTCTTTTTTTTTTATTTATTAAACTTGTATTTTTTTTATGCAATCTGTGTTATATAAAAGTTCTACAGCCGTCGGCCTGTGACTAAGAGACATGGAGACGATCATGTTTCAGTTTAGTCCTCATTATTGACTGATTCTACAGGTCAATGTGACAGGAATACTTTTTTACAAATCTGTAAAAAAAAAAAAAAAAAAAAAAAAAAGACCGTGAGATGTGCAGCTGCTGGAGTGACAAACAAAAAGTTTAAAGAATAAATTACAGTAACGTTGATTTGCCTGCAAACAGGCTGCAACAGTCCCTTCTTCTGCTCCTCCGACTCCACACACACACACACAGGTATGCTTTTGTCCTTTGGAAGGTGAGGTGTGTGTATATTTACTCTACACATAGAACATGCATTTACCTGTTTGAGTGTAAGATTACCTGTGTGAGTGAATGTGAAGAAAGGACATGGGGGAGGCAGAACTGTGTATGGACCATAGTGTGATATTATACCTACATTTTAAGTCTGTAAACCATTATTTCACTTTTGTTTTAAACATATACAGACCACGTACATTAAACATTTTGATTCATGATTTGGAACATTTTCTTTTTCATCATCATTATTAGCAATATCCTTATTTTTAATCTTCTTAAATACAATATTTTTTGTTTTTTTTTTCTTTACATGTCTGATTAAATATGGCTTAGTGTGAGTGAATGTGTTTTGGGGCCAAAGTAGTGGAGTTTTTCCTTCCTACTAATTTTCCTGCTTGCTTTGTTGTCTTTGTAATCCATGACAAAGGGCTGTGCTCCCTTAATGGATGCATGAAATCCACAAGTTTTGCAGATTTAGACTGCGTGTCTGTTTGCAATCAGTCACTGTCGCTGGTTTCGCTGCTGGGGTCTCCCTGGACTTTGCTGCGGTGTTGCATGGCACGACTGTAGGCCACCGAAACGGATTTACGAATGTTGGATTTCCTGCCCTCAAGCATCTTCTCCTTGTCAAGTTCTTGGTCCACACCAAGCGGCACCAGCTTGGATCGTGGCAGCCACTGCCTGCGAAACACACAAACACACAGGTGCATCTCAATCCAACTGAAAAATCAGTTTTAAACAATGTCATTCATTTATATTGTTTTTAAATGAAACTTGTTCATTAAACGGAGATATTTTTCAAGTATTTAATTTGTTTTATAACTAATAGTTAATAACAGTTCCCAAATTTACTTTCACAAAATAAATTAGGTATGGCAAGAAGAAAAGATGGTTTTTAATCCAGAAATGTTATTTTATGATTTCACATTCGCGCAACAAGGAGGGAAATCCAAAAAGTGAAAGGTAAAAAAATAGTGGTTTTCAAAAACAAATAATAGTAATGAAAAAATATTTATTTATTTATTTATTGCAGCTCAGCAAAGTCATTAAAAATACCTGACAAAGTTCAGAGAGGAAGGGACAAACCGTGTTTCAAAATGTGCTCTAGCAAGAAGGAGATAATTGTAAATTGGGTTCTAGATAATTTTTCATTTCTAAATTCCATACATTTTTAAACATACATTTCTAAAGCGCACATCAAATACTTTCCAGTAAATTTATGACAAATACATTTATAGTGGACCACCTTTACATATGGAACCTGCAAAAAAATCACCAGCTGAAAGAGGAAAGGATGGAAAAATCAACAGAAGGTCTAAAAGGAGTGATTTAGAAGCAAATGGTTGGATGGATTGACTGTTGCTCTGTGGTTCAAAAGGTAAAGTGTGAAGTTACCACAGTCAGAGATGATTTGCTGCTGGTGTTGTTTCACTGAGTTTCATCAAGGCTCATATGAAAACATTTGATATTTTAGAGCATTTCATGCTAGAGATACCAACTTCATGTTCTAATAGGACGTAGCTGCCCACACTGCCAAAGCTCATGTAGCACTGATACAGTAATTCATGTAGAAGGAGACTTGACCAAGTATTGTTTGTTGCATGGGCATATTTTAGTCAATAAGCTGACAATTTCATAATAACAACCCCATCGTGACAAAATATTCTGGGGTTTCAGAAAAACTGAAATTCAGAATTTCTTAGCTCTAAGCCATCAAAATGAACAGAAATAAAAGCTGCATATGTCATTCTGAGCGCACTAAATTGACTACGAGTTTCATTTTTACTGTCTCAATACTGAAATAAATGAGCATTTCTATTGAGATGCAGATGTACGTGCATAAATTAGTATATTGTGCTAGAATCAATATTAGTGTAATTAAAATGCCTTTTCAAACAAAAGGGGTCTTTGTCTCCTTCAGCAGACTTCCTGATTCTTTGCAGAGCGTGACCTGGAAGAACTTCAGCTAACCTTTTAAGATGAGAACGAGGAAGGATTTCAGCGCACGAAGCCGTCACCCTTCTCACGCTTCGTTTTTCCTCATGAATTAAAGCAGTGTACACGATGACCTAGAAGAGCAGGTGCTCTTTCCCTTGCTTTGTATTCTCAAAAACCACGTTTGGCCTATATCTGCTACGCGTTCCGTCGGCTCATGCTTCGCAGCGCGAGCGCTGCAGCGCCGCTTTGAAGTTTCTGCAGCAGAGTCATGCACGATTCTACGCCCAGTCACAACCAGGCCTGATTCGCTTGCAAAACAAAGTTTGACCCGTATCAGATGGAAGGTTGCAAATGTCAGCGAAACGTTTGAAACTGCTGGATTCAGAACACTGACCAGGTTCTTTTGTTGTCGAAGAAGAGGACGAGGAACAGGTGCTCCCGGGCTTCTTGGGTCATTTGCTCCCCGAGTTTAAGCACGTCTAAAGGCGGTACGGGTATTGGGACTCCGCGGTGGAACACGCCCTCCCTGGGCATCTTTGGGTCGATGATCTGCAGGTGAACAGTGGCGTGGATGACGATTAAACGTACATTTACTATAGACGGGTGAAGTCAGGTTGCTTTGATGCAGTTCTCAGGGTTAGCACAATTTTTCTATCTCACCAGAGCAGGATACGAAGGATAGCCTCTGCACTTGGCCCAGACCAGATCCAGAGCTTCCAGAGAAGAGTAGTCGTCAGACGTCATCCAGCATCCTGACCGGTCCCGGCCACGCACCACTGACGGCAGCAAGAAAAGCCAGCGTTACGCCATTTTTATTTTCTCAGTACAATGAGCTCATATGTTATCTCATTGTCTTCAGCGTTTACTACAAAACAAGTACTTTCTGTTCAAAAGGAGTAAATCACCTTCTCATTGTGAAATGTGCAGCAACAACACGGATTAAAAAAGTTATGTAAACCAGATAAAAAATGTTTATTTTTTTTGGAAGCGGCACAATTCAGTGTTTCTCAAGGTGAGAAAAATGTCTTGCTTTTTGGTGGAGCATGTTACGTTTCCTTCATTCAGGCAACAACTGCAGCAGGTGCCATACTTCCATGTAGCAATCAAAAACAGGAACAAGATGTTAAGTCTTGTTTCCTGTACACCCAACACTTCTTTAGCCCAAGGAAACTAAATAAGACAGGTTGACTCTTGCCGTTAAACCGTTTCCTGCTTTAAAAAAAAAAAAAAAAATCATCACTGCAGAAATCCCCAGGTTTAGATATGAACCAACTAGTTTTGATTATTTGATTAAAAA
Source organism: Poecilia formosa (assembly GCF_000485575.1). Lineage (NCBI taxonomy): Eukaryota > Metazoa > Chordata > Actinopteri > Cyprinodontiformes > Poeciliidae > Poecilia > Poecilia formosa. The sequence continues at coordinate 1,023,125 of NW_006800074.1, forward strand.
GAGCTAGGACTTTTTTTTTTATTTTATTTATTTTTTTGCTACTCTTAGATTAGAGCAGAATAAAACTTTGTGGTCACATTCCTGGTAAAAGTATGAATATCCCTTGAACTTGGGATTTTATGTGACAGCAGTAGGAAAATAATAAATGATTTCTAACATTTTTTAACATTTTTATTTGCAAAACAGCTTGACCCTCAGTCAGACTGAACAGGAATTTTCAAGTCAAAGCACACAACCAGACTGAAGATGAAACAGCATAGATGTCTGGAAGGAAGGGCAGAGCAGACTTCATTTCTTCAAGAATCTGTGCTTGCAGCAAGACACTGCAGATCATCTACAAGTCTGTTGAGAAGAGTGAATCGTCTTCTGCCAGCAATGGCCTTTTCTTGTTGGTTTTTACAAACTACCAGTGTCCAAGGTGTTCTCGAATCAACCTGAGTCCTTCCTAGATCAGCTCCACTTATACAGAAGGTAACTACATACAGGATCACTTTATTCACCAATAGGTGAGTTCAAAAGGATTTTATTTGAGGGTAGAGGTGAAGAGATGGGGAAACTCAAATGCAGGCCAATTATGCAAGTACTCTACTGGTGGTGAAGCATTAAACTCTAAAGCAAAATACTAGTTTAGGTTTAGAATAATTAAATTAGAAATTTGATCAAGACTCAGACTAATGTCTCCATCAAGTCTTACAGTAATCTGACTCTCAAAGGAAATGAACTGAAACAACGTTTGAAACGTTTAACACCTTCATGTGCGCTTTGCAGGGTTTCACAGCGTGTGTGTGAGCATGTGCTTACAGTGCGAAACGCTCCGTGATCCTCCAACTGAGTAGGAATCATTTTCTGTGCCCGATGTTTCCTCACTGCTGTCCTCATGGAAGGTGGAACGAGAGAACGACGCCTTTCCTCTGCCTTGCTTTGAGGGCGTAGTGCTGGGGGAGGAAAATGCAGGAAAAGCACGCCCGTCAAAACTCAAAGCTAAACCTAACAGAGCTTTTCTTCAATGAGCCTTTCAATGAAAGGCTCTGCTAGCGTTTTCTTCTTTTTTTTTTTTTGAGAAGAAAGCACTATACGATTTGTGGTTTTGGTTTTCACTTTCTATGCTGTTGTTCATGAACCAACAGCAACACATGGGATTGTGGGTACTTTAGATCAGAAGCGCTCGCGCATCAATCACCTGGTCCTGTCAGAAGCGGCGCTGCTGCTGCTGCTGGTTGTGGACTCTGAGTCGGAGCTGGATCGAGGCAGACGGGGCTCGTTTCTGTACACACGGAAGCTTTCAGTCACAGGCTGGTTTCCTGTATCAAAGCCGTTGCTCGGTAAACCTGAGGGTAACACACGGAGGCAGTGAGTCACTCTGTGACGCAGGAACTGTCACATGATTAAAGGCGCAGTGGCGGCCACGGTGCGCCGCACCTGGCAGGAGGTCATCGTTGTCGCTGTCGCTGTCGGAGCTGGAGGTGCTGTGCGGGGTGCGGGGTCTCTTCCTGGGCCTGCTGCTGGACAGCAGGGGCAGCTGCGGGGGCCCGATGGGGCTCTGGTTCACCCCTGGCCCGGCGTAGCCCATGTCTCGGTTCTTTGGCGGGCGCCCTGGTCTTTTGGGAGGTCCGGCCATTTTTTGGTTCTTCTTGGAGAAAAGCACAGAAGTCCGCCGGCCAACCTCGGGAGCTGTGGAAGATAAAACGCGAGATAAAAATGGCAAAAGATGAAAATAAACATTTTGTCAGGAGAATCGCACTACACGTCATATTAATATTTCAACATTCCTATAGACATACCCTTTCCTCCAATCTCCTGGCTGCTGCTCTCTCCCCCCTCGTCATGGTGTCCCGCAGATGAAGAGTGATGCGGGAGAGAAGAACTGCGATCCCCCGCCGACTCACGGCCCCCCATGATGGAGCTCACCTCCCGCTGGTGCGCTAGCTTCCTCCGGATCACACTGATCTCCTTCTTCAGGGCTTTGGCCCTGCGAGACTGGCCGATGCTGTGCTTCCCGGAGTTGACCTCATCAAGGCGCGCCTGCAGGTAATGCAGCTGCTCGTCCAGCGGCAGCCGTCGCCTGTTCTCTGGCAGCAGCAGGTCTGGGAGGGGCAGGGAGAGCAACACTTACAGCTCGTCCACCAAACGGGCAAGAAAACGCTCAGGTTCAACAGCATAGGACTAGAGCCGTCATGTGAATCGTCTCTAATTGCAATTGAACACACTTGTTAATAGAAAATGCTGTTGATGACGTTCATGTGGAGAACAGAAGCGGTGTCGATAGCCCAGGTCCTTTAATGTTTTCGAACCAGTGAAATTCAGCACAGCAATGACAGAGGCGCCATCTGCTGGACATTTCTCTAAGCTACGTGAACAATATCTTCATCTGAACCGTTTAGCTTTATTTTATGACAAGCAAAAAACTTTTAAATGAAGTATATATTATATAGCATATATATTTTAATGAATAAGAATTTTTTTCAAATCTATTCACAAGACAATAATAGATCTATAAGAAAGGCATGTCTTCTTTAAATATTCAGCGCTTTGCCACTTCTCCTGATCACAATAAGCCAAGCAATCAAAGCAAAAGCTGGGAGCTTACCCTCTTCATTAGAGGACAAAGGTCTGTCTCTGTCCTGTTCCCTGTCCCGCTCTCGGTCTCGGTCTCTGTCTCTGTCTCTCTCCGGCTCACGTTGGCTTTCTGGGCTCGAGTCTCGATGAAGATGCATGCCCGACTCATAATCGAAGCCGATCCGTTCGGCCTGGCGCCTGGCCGCTCTGAGGACGACGGCGCCCATCTCCCTGAGCCGCAGGGCGGCTCGGTAAAACACCGTGTCCTTGGCGTTGTACTTGAGGCAGTTGTTGACAATGAGGCCAAAGTCGGCCTCGAAGGCCTCGAACGTGAGGTAGCGATGGGACTCCAGCAGGTTCCACATGGTCTGGAAGTCCATAGGAGTGTCAATGTGCTCCAGGTAGTCCGGCACCTGTTGAACGGAGGGAAAGGCTCGGACTGAGGAACAGCCTGATGGAAAAGTCTCCACCAGCATCATTTAGACGTGCAATTCTAACCTCTGCGCTTGCAACTTTAAACCAATATCAATGCAGCAGCATGGTCTAATTTTATATGTGCAAATAAAGAGGGAAAACTTTGAATGGTTTTTTTTTTTTGTTTGTTTGTTTTTCTGTCAGCACATTTACCTCTTCGAGGGGAACAGGCTCAGTGAAAAAGTTGTTTGTGTCTCTTTCCTGTAACTGCTCCAACGTACTCCTGAGAAGCACCAGGAAGGGAGTGAGCTGCATCTCCAGCGCCATCTGCTGCACTTTAATCTAAACAGGCACAGTTGTACACCTGTCAGCTGCAGCGGATAAACCGACATTCGTGCATACACAATTTTATTATCACAATAGTGTAAAAAAAAATATCCGTTCTGAGCCTCACCGTCTCCCTCTTGAGCTTCTCCCTCTTGCGGATGAGCTCCACCAGCAGCCTGGCTCTCTCCAGGTCATGTCTCAGTCTCTGCCAGGCCTTCAGCTGCTCCTTTAAGGCTGTCTGTTTCTCCTCGCTGTCCCTCTGAACCACAAATGTGATGGAAAACGTTAAACAAATAACAAAAACCGTGTTCATTTTAGTTAATGGGACAACCCCCCGCCCCAAACAAATAGCAAGAGGTGGACATGTTTACAGGGGGAAGCTGCGCTGCGGGCTGCGGTGGATGCGGCTCCACGTGGCGCTGAGATGGCAGGTGGGTCTGGAGCCGCCGCAGAAGAGGAACGCCGTTTCGACTTTGCCTCTTCAGCGTCCAGTAGCTGTGGAGTCGCTGCATGAACTGACTCTTCCTGGGCACCGTCAGATTACTTGTGATTTTGCTGAGTCTGCAGAGAAGCAAACACTAATTTACAGCGTCACACAGGAGTATTCACGCTCCCTTGAACTTTATCGGTTTGTGACGTTACCACCGCAAACACTTTACTGGGAGTTTTTGTTGCAAACCGACACAAAAGAGCGCTTCACTGTGAAGTGGAAGGAAAATGAAAGATGATTTCCATTTTCCTATAGAAATTAAAATGAAACAAAATGAAAAGCGTGACATCTGTAGTCGGCTCCTCCGGATGAATGCTTTAATCGAACAACCTTGTTAAAGTAGTTTCATGGGCATACGCCTCAACCAGATTTGTAAATCTGAGATTTTTTGCTTTTCTTCTCTGTGATTTGATCTAAACCACTGCTGTTCTGGGAGAAGGTAAACTTCCGCCATGGCCTAAGTTATTTTTGCAGACTTCCTCCTGTTTTTAGCTCCTTCAATCTTCTCACCAACTCTTAGGGTTGTGAAGGTTGCTGACCTCTGGTCTATCTCATAAAATCCCATTAAAATAAGTTGAAACTTTGTGGTTTTAATTTGAAAAAATGTAAAAAAAAAAACAAAAAAAAACATAAGTAAACTTTTGTAAGACAGAATATACAGTGACAAATATAGTTCTGCCTGAGCAGGTGAACTGCACATCTACCTGTGGGGAGGTATGCAGGGCACAGACACCACTGGTGCAGCAGCTCTCCTCTCTGCCAGGATCTTCCTCGCTCTCTTCATCTTCAGCCTGGATTTGGCCTTCGCCCTCTTGGCCCGCTCAGAGCTCCAGCCCTTGGAGTCCTCGTCCTGGCCGAGGCTGGGCTCGTCGTCGTCCTCCAGCTCCCCTTCGCTGTTGGACGAGCCCATGCTGGCCCCGCCCACTCCGGCGAGAGGCCTGGCCGACCCCGGCGGCGTGTGGATGTCGCAGTACGCCGTCTTGCGCACGCTGAACGACGTGCCGTTAGCCCCCGTTTCTCTGACCGGCTCCATCTTCATGTAGAGGCCTGCCTGCTGGGCACAGGTGACGTGGAAGGCCGTGTAACAGTTGGCTTTGTGGCACTGGATGCAGGCGCCTGAGCCACGCTGCTTGCAGATGTAGCAGGTGAGCTTCCAGCGGGCGGCAGGGATGTGCTCGATGCTGTCGATCGGCTCCAGAAAGACCGTGTTTGCAAAGCAGACCTAGGAAATGGGAGAAAAACATTTTTTATTATTGGGGCAACATGAGAAACCAATCAAAATCTCTGCAGTTGATTTGCAAAAAAAAATAAATAAATAAATAAATTAAAAAAATTAAAAATCGCTTCACCTCCGGGATCCAAAGCGCACAGACTACATGAGCCCAGCGCCCGTCATCCGTCTGTTTGAAGGCCCCGCCCTTATTAGGACACAGAGCACAGTCCACCGCTCTGCTCGGCGACTGCAGGCAGCGCCGACACAACCACTGACCCTCTGGGATGTAGGGAACGCCGTAGCATTCCTGGTGAACCGCCAGGTTGCACATGTCACAGAACAGGATGACGTTGCTGTTCTGACACTCGCCGTCATTGCAGATGCAGCAGACGGCGTCCTCGTCGATCAACGTACTGGGGTCCGCCTGGGGGGGACGAGCAAACAGAACGGGTCAGAGTTCAAATTCGCAGGTGAATGCCTGTAATGTCTTTAGCATGCGAGTTCGGGTACCTTGTTGTGGCTCTCAAAGTAAGACTCCTTTTCTAAGCGGTCCATGAGGTATTCAAAGACCTCCTGAGGGATCGGCGTCACTCCGTCACGTCGCCGTTTGTCGTTCATGATGCCGAGCCAGATGTAGTCCTCCTCGTCCATGTCGTACTCAACCTCTTCGTCAAGCTCTTCCACAGACTTCTCAATGTACCTGAAGCCCGGAGGCAGACAGAGGAGGAAATGTGGGCAGAAAGAAAAATCTATCACAAAACGTTTAAAGCTTCTAAATGGAATTACTAAATATTTAAACACGTTGTATTAAAAAACAAACCCATAACTTGTTTTTCTTCACTTACGTGAAATCAGACTTAACTTTTGCTATTTTAGGCCAGTTAGGATTACTAAAATGATTACAAAAGTTACTTGTAGTGTTTGGTCATAATGATCACAGTGCTCGCAAGCCCACAGCCTACCACATGTGGGTGTAAGGTGGTGTCAGCGTCACGTTGTGGGGGCACTTTGCTGCAGTAGGAACTAGCACACCTCACACAATAGATGGGATCGTGAAGAAAAAGCGTTTTCTAGAAGAGTGAAGCAGCATCTCAAGACATCAGCTTGGTCACAAATGGATATATCACATAAACTACATGGATCAAAAGGCAGTTCTGCCAAATATTAAGGAAATGTATTTAAACATCTGAATTCCATAAAAGATTTAAAGTCACCCTCATTATTCTGACATTTGATAAACTGAATTCTTTTGAGGAAACCTAACTAAAAGTGAAAAGTTAAGTCTAATTTTATTTTTAGACAGTGAAAAAAAACTAACCTACCTAAGCCATTTAAATATTAATGAATCAAATTACAATCCTAGTTGCACACCTGTAGTAGGATAAAGTCCGAGTAGGGGCGTCAGGTCTTTCTTGGTCCAGTTCTCTAAACACTGCTTCTGGAAGCTTGACAGCAAGACCGGACTGCGGGTTGTGATGGTGAGACGAACCGTCCTTCTTCTTATCTTTACTTTTATGCTTCCCGGTCTTTGGCGTGGCTTTACCGCCGTTAGAGGACGGGATATCAGAGCGGTCCTTCCCGCTTCCTCCGACTTCACTGCCTCCAGCCCCACTGTCACTGCCGTTACAAACCCCTCCTCCAAAACTGCCTGCGCCGGACGGCGGTGCGTCCTCGGCATCGCTGTCTTCCTCGGACACCACATCAATGTTCTCAAAGATACTGATGCGGTGAATGCGTCCCTGAATCTCCAGCTCCACCATGCGCTGCGCCTGAGCGTAGGTCATCGTCTCCCTGCCAGGGGAGTGAGAATGGTCTGACCGGTTGGGGCTCCCAGGTGCGTTTCCTTCAGGACTAGGTCCTCCACCTCCGCTGCCTCCAATGTCGTCCGGGTCCCCCGAGGCGGTCAGCGAGGCACGAGGAGGGCGGCCCTTCCTCTTCTTCTGGGGCACAGCGGGAGCAGGAGTTGGGTTGTCATGGTCATAGTGGTAGAGGTGATACTCTATGCCGCTGTAACTCTTGTAAACCTTACGACAAGTCTCCACTGGACACTCATACGGCGGCTTTGTGGCCCGAAGATTATGACAGAATGTCTTCACATCAAAATCTAGTCCCATGGTGCCAACAACCTCTTCAGGGGCAACTGAAGTTCAGCTTTACATCTGAAGAAAGAAAAAAAAACACAAATGGAAACTATGACTTCAAAATAAATGGAATATAAGGCTGCACAATATCAATATGAGCAATGGGTTGGGTTGTAATTGGCTGATATTGTTTTCCTCAATCTTTTCCATTGTTTCCATTATCATCATGAACCACTGTGTTGTGTATATTCTGTTAACAAAAACTGATGCAATTTTTTTGGCAACAAATGTCTATATTTTTTTTATGACAAAAACTATTTTAATCAAGCATTATGATGCAGTGGAAATATAGCGTGGAACAGCAATTAGAAACTTGATCTTCGTACGCATGTTTGTGTATTAAAAAATATAAATCTAACTCAGGTGCATTCTCAGATCAATAGGTGTAACGTTGATGTAAGGGAATTATAACCCTCAAAGACACTAGGGCCTAAAAAATACATTTCTCTATGACTACTTAATTCAGTCAACTAAATTTACAGTACCTTTAGTCAATTAATATGTAGTAATGTTTGGTTGACTAAAACTGAAATGACTACAACTGATCACACTGTGACTGTAAAAAAATCCCATTTTAGTCAAGCGATTAGGATAGAAATTACATGAGTTGTCAGAATTAACTCGGGTTGGGTCTGTGATGCACAGATGATCTGATCTAGAGCCCACTGACAGCTGGAATAGGCTCCAGTTACCATGGAAACATAGAGGTTTATAGTAATGCTAAAAAATGAAGCTTCCCCATTTTGCTATTTTGTAATTTTCTTTACAGTATGTAACAGACATGAATACCATCAAATACAATCTAATAATTAATCTATACTGCTGTCACATGACCAGGAAATAACCCTCTAAAAATGTAAACACACTCCAACAGGGAAACAACTTATGTTTCCCTTTTACCCGGTGACAGGTGCCATTCAGGTCAACAAATAAAACGTTTAAGCAATAAAACAATCAGGAAAACGTCTGACTGTGAATTAGGACATGAGCTTCGGTTTGGCTAGGGGGAAAAAACTTAAAAATCAACTTAATTCAATTGTACACCGCGAAATATACAGTAACTCGGCAACACAACCATCTAAATGCATGCTAACATTAGCATTCTGGTGTTGCTTCTCTCCAACAATGAACTACAGTAGCAGGGGGCTTTAGCCAACCTGCTAACAACAGTTAGCAAACCACGATTTCTACAAACTTCCAAAGGAGCAGAGGAATAAATACTTTACAGCCTTTACAAACAAACAATCCAGACATTAAAAAGCCGTTTAAACTTTAGCTCAATACCTTATTCCCGTTGGTAACGTTTAAGGCTCGTGCGTTAGCTAAACTCACGGAATAAATGTTAGCTAAACAAAGGTAGCCGTTCCACAGCCGTTCCAGACCGTTTCGGTAAGAAATAGTAAGGACTAAATCCAAGAACAGAGTCTGAACTGTTCTCGTTGTAAACATTCAGACCCAGCGTTTCCCTCCATAATCACCTCACCCTGTGGATTCCAGAAAATAACAGCAAACGTTCGATTTCATGAAGTTAGCGAACTGCAACAGTAAGTGTGGTTGGGTCCAATGCCGAATCTTACCAAGCGCCACAACTTCATTCATGTGAGATTTTTATTTCGGCATTAATATGCTTTGGTATTGTGATGTAGAAAAAAGGCTGGCGTGCTTATTTTGCATAATAAGGGGAGCTACCCGCGTCACTGTCTTTTCAGGGCACAGTGGGTTATGATGGATTACAATAATTAGCACAGGATCACAACTTCAGCAAGTTTCTGACCGTGAAAATGTGACCAAAAGTAACCCTTAAACACCAACACAACACTTCCAGACTGATACTTTATTTTCAACACTTACTACTCCACGTTCTTCAGGAAATACTGCGTGCTTCGGACACCTCACAGCAGGTCAGGAGGGTTGCAGGTCGCTTTTAATTCATTAGATAATCCCAGAGGAGAGCGTGGAAGGCGTACATGCAGTAAAATGTTTCATGAAACGGCATAACATCCAGATAGTTTCATTGTTTGTGCAATAATGGAGGAACTCTGATGAACAAAAGGGGGGGACAACCATAGCTGTAACGCTGCTTCGCCGTAGACGCGGGTTGACACATTCACTACGCAAACCAGAACGATTTTACATTGGACGAGACATAGGGACGCAATGGGCGGAGGTTTCTTCTGTGATTGGTCGGAGGAATTGGAATGCGTTTCGTGATTGGTTGATAGAATCAAAATAGTTTGCACACACATAGTAATGAGCTACCTTTGCTGCTTAATGAGTCTATCTTTGCACCGTCCATTCCTGCTCACATAACTGATATATGTGTAATCTATTTTCTATAACTAGTGATTTTTTTTACAGGGTCGCACGGGGGCTGGTACATGTTACCATCGGCCATTGGGTGAGAGGTGGGGTACCCTTAAACAGGTTGCCATTCGATCACAGAACAAGCAACCGTGAATACACATACTGTATCCTAGGGCAATTGAGAAATGCCAATTAAATTAATAGCCATGTTTTTAGACTTTGGGAGGAAGATGGAGTACCTGGATAAAATATGCAGACTCCATGTGCAAACTAATCTGGCTTGGATTAATGGCTTCTTTCAGCCCTTGTTGGTACTCATGTCATTGCGGATATTGATACCATTTCAGCCAGCAAATTCCCAAGGTATTTTCCTTTTAGGTAGAAGAGTACCTAAACATGTCTGCAAGACAGGGAAGCAAGTAAACTAGTTGGAAGATTCAGATTTAAAGTAATCTTTTTTATTTTAAGTGCATTTCTTCTGAGTGCAATTACTGTTATTGTTTTGGAGTGGTATTTCATTTAAGGTCTTCTGTGAAGGAAAATAAAAAAATAAGGTGATGGCAACGAGTAATTATAAAAAAAAAGTCAATAATTATAACAAAATGTCTGTTTGTTGTAATAATATCTGGTTCGATTCACCTTTTTGCAACAAAACCTTGTAGATTGGAACAGAATTTCCACCCAGTAGCTACATAAACAACTTGTTATCTGGAGTCTTTGCTATAAACATCATTCAATTTCCTGGCTTATTTGTCTTATTATTGCATAATGCATGTTTTCCTAATGTTATGCAGCTCAACTACACAAATATACAAACCAAAAAAAGTTTTCTAGCTTGTCACTGAAGATTTTTTTAACCACACTAAATGTCAAATATCTCAGTTTGTTTTACTGTCCAGGTTTTGCATGTGGAAATAAAGACAATTAATCAAGCACAAAATATTTATTTCTCTCTCAACATACAGTCTGTGATAAGAGTGCATCAGGACAGGGTGGGGTAATGCAATGGGACATACAGCAGGCAAAGCAATCTCACACAGTTCAAACACAGGCCAGTCACAACTGGAGCATAATCTTGAGGAGCAGTTTCTCCCAGACAAAAGAGAGATGTGCCGAGGAAAAAGCGTCAGGATGCTCCTTCTCCTCTGTGCACGTTCAACTACCCCAGTTTATCATATATACCGGTATTGGTTACCTCCTCCCATGATCTCCATGAGTTAGCAGCTAGGAAAAGTAGAACATACAAGATACACGTGACAGAGAACAGAAATCTCTTACTATTGGAAGTATTTCACCAAAGCAGAAGACTCTGCATAATATCTTAGAAAAATCCAATTCAAACCGAATTGATGGAGTTAATATACATTAAAGCAACCCTCCCACCCCCAACCACGCCCCACCACTTTTAAGAGTCAAAATAAAATGTACAAATACGAGCTACTAGAAGAAAACTTTACGATTCACAGCTTTGGCAGGACTGGGGTTGTGCAGATGTCATATTTCTAACCTTATATCTGTACTGTTTCTACGTTTTGTGGAAAGATGAAATATTGGCCATGCTCGTCAGTGATGAAACCCCACCAAATATATACAGTGTAGGAACTCCTCATGTAGATGGATAAAAGGAGACCATATGTTGTGCAAATCTCTGACATCAAGTTTCAGTTTAATGCTGCAATATGTCACTGAAAATAAATGCAAAAAGGCAAAATTAAATCAGCTGTCATCAAAAATAAACAAAACACCAGTCCTTTAACAAGGCTATAACACTGCTTTATGAGCATCTGCTTTGTACCATCAAACAAGAAAGAAACGCTTAACTGTACAGCAAAAATCACTTTGATAAATAGCAGCATTAAAAAAAAGGAAAAAAAACAAAACAACTTAAGACCTCAGATTAAACTGGTGATTGCACAAAGTATTCTACATACAGTGTATGTTGAGTACTAGGCAAACTGACAGAACAATAAGCTGTGATAAACTGTTTACTGGGTAGTTTGTAATATCGATTCTTGTGTCTGGTAACATCTGTGGTTTGGTGAATTGTAATTTTGTTCAACCTTTCAAGCTTGCTCCTCTTGCACACATTAAAGGTAAGGCTTGTGGCAAGACTACGATCAAAGCTTTGTGGAAAGGGGTTCAATTGCACTTTTGAGCCTCAAAAGAAAAGAAAAAAAAAATTCACGTTATTTGCTACATTCTGATTCACAAAACTACCAGAGATATCTACTGTAGAAAGACTTATGTACAGTATTATATGGCTCTGGACACTGGCTTTCCTCTGCAACACTGGAAGCTCTCGTGCTGTCTAATGAGTTGGTTCTCCAATCGAAAAATAAATAAAGAGGCTTTGCCCAGCTGAACCATTTGACCTGAATTAAGTGGATTAAGTGGATTTGGACGCTGGCTTCTACCCTTTCCCCTAACCTAACCTCATCATTCATACGTTGGTCATTTGTTTCTGAAAGCATCAGATCACCTCTCTGCTATGGCATTCCATTTATCAATGGGGTGATAAGTAAATAAGGTCAAACCATATTCGTATTTATTAAAATAAGATTATATACTGTGTTATTAGTGCATTACAATAAGGGCATTTGTATGTAAACCAAAAAACACACTCAAGCTACCATTTCAAATAAAATAACTTGGATGCAGAAATGCTTTGTTTAAAGAAAATATATACATAAACAAATGTTCAAGGCACTACATTCCTGCAAAACTGTTCATTTGTTCAAAATACTGTCATCTCACTGAATCTTAAGCTACTAATATTTGGATTCCAATGTAGTGTGTTTCAACAGAAAGGCAAATGTGATGAAGAACAGAGTGAAGTCGGTTACCGTGAGTGCAGATAAAATGTCTTGTATGGCTGAGTTTAGCTAAGAACAAAGCCAAAAAGCAGTAAGTATTCAGACATAACACATAATGTATAATATACACACATACAAATACACAATTTACGACACATAAATGTGTTGCAGAAAGAATAGCAACACCATAGCGTGTTATTTACAGGATAAAACTATGCACATGTGTGGCTCTGGTGCCCAAAGCACAGGCGAAATCAGTCTGTCCTGAGCGCACACCAACACATTAATTAGCGGATCGGGTAGTCCTTGTGGTTTTCGGGAAAGGCCCATTCTCAGGGTTGTGCACAACAAAAGAGTAGGGCTGGATCCCTGGGTTTGACAATGTGGCGTAGTGAATCGCTCTTGGAGCACCAAGCAATCCTACAGGAACCACAGACGCTACAGGACTAGGCATGCCAGGCCACTGCTGTGAATAAAGAGGAGTGGGAGCCATCACACCATAGGAGCCTGATTGCACAAGGTAGCCAGGAGGATGCACTGTGGACGAGTTTAGTGCTAGATTTGCAGGCATATTATGGCCTAAAACGGCGGTCTTTGGGCATGAGAAAGGTAGCCGCAAGTTGTTGGGAACAACACGGCATTTCATCTGGAATAGAATGGAGGTATTTTAGAAAATATTACACAGGTTTGATTTAGATTTAAAAATGCAAGAAACCCCCCAAATGCACTACCACAGGGTCTCAGGACACTTATACACCAAACCTCTATAACACAAAAGACCCTTTTTGATGTTTGCTCAAATAGTTAGTATCGGGGGGGAAAAAATACCACTTAAAGACACCAGAAAGAATAACATACTGGTTGCTAATCAATATGCAAAATCTAGACCTGTGCGAAAAATCAACTTTGCAGAAAAGAAGTGAACTTGGAGCTTTTAGGGAATAAGTAAAAACAAAAAAAGAAAAAAAAAAGAAAAATGGTTGTTTTAATTCAGATTTTAGCAGCTAATGTAATACCCATTTCCATGCGTGATGCATTTAAAAATGCCAATATAAGCACATTTAAGTTTATTGTCAGCATCATAGAGCAACTCATTTAAACTTATCTTGCTTACAACTCCAGCAGGTTAAATGTGGATGGAAAACTATTGAAATAATTGGGGTTAACTTACAAAATCTTCCAATATACTAGAGTTGCTCTGGGAAATCAGTGTTTAGCACTGGCCAATTTTCACTTTAATCTGTGTGACCAGCCTCATGGAAACTCAAAAATCTCATCTTTTTAAATTTGCGAATTCACCAGAGTCAATCCCCAATAGGTCACTCTGGAAACGGTCTTTGATGTAGATGTGCTTACTGAAGGAAGACGACTCAAAGTCGCCCATTTTCAGTATCGGTGTTAAACAAAAAAGTCAGAGGAAGCAAAGGCTCCACTTTTACACCCAACAAGTTAAGTTGTGTCTTTTCCTAACATAATATTTAATAATGCTTAAGAAAAAATGTTTCGTAATGGGTAAGAAAAACCATTCCAAGTCTTATTAATTATAGCTCCTAGGTCAAGGTTTTGTACACTAGAGATCTGAAAATTGTCTCAAATTTCTAACTGGTGCATGAAAGGAAGCGGACATTCAGACTCTACAAGCTTTTCTGAAAGCCTGAATTGTCTGGTTTGGTGTATAAGAGCCGCAAAAACTCCCCTCACCACTTCTTCCACATCTCAAACCCAAATACCTCACATGCAACTGCACCCCTCTGTGTAGGTCTGCACTCTGTGGCCTGCTGGCGGGGCTGCCGTCTCGTCCTGTTTAGGGAGGTTCGTGGCTGATTGGCTGCCGCTAGAGTCTCCTTCGTCCAGTCATCCACCAGTTTATGAAGGTCCTCGGTAAAAGTGCCTCTCTTGTTGTTGCTGTTGTTGGTCTGGACCTGAGCGAACCTCGTGAACGGCTGAGGAGAGGTCGACTGTGCCGCCGTGGTGACCGAAGGTTGCATTTGGCTCGAGGTGATCTGTGTCGTGGTGGTGGTGTTGAGAGGGGACCCTGAAAAGAGACAAAACTCTTTAATCTTTCCACACAGAAAACATTAAAAGTGACAGGTAAATTGGTTGGCTGCAGCATGGCAAAATTTAAAAGCAGCTGCATTAAAAGGAACTTGTGTCACAATCAGCTAAGACAGTGTTTGGTGAGGCCAGGCAGGCTAAATGCATATAGAGCCATAGACATTTAATTTGCCTACCTGGCAACCAAATAACAACATAAAAATGAAATGTTTGATATGCAAGCAGTGACAGGAAAACGCAATCAATGGATATTGTCATGCAAAAGAAAAGTCAGTTAAACAATATGTAGTCAGAATGTCCATGTCTTAAATACACAGTACAACATTTCCAAGATCCAAAACAATAACAAGGACAAAAACGTGTACATAAACAATATAAGGACTAAGTTTGTGGGGACAATAAGAAATACAGAGAAAGGAAGTAAATAAGATAGTTACTACTACTGCGCTCTTTGCCTAGACATAGTCGTTTCAGAGTGGACCCTATAAAAAGGTAAAACAGCACAAGACAGAAACAGTTAGGCCAAGACACTGAACGCCACAAGGATTTGGACAAGCTGCTTCAAAAGCACAATCGGCTATTAAAACAATTAGGGAGAGAAAAGGAGGAAAAGGGGATTTAAAATAAATCTGGGGGTAAAACTGGAAGACAGAACCAACTTGTCCCAACTTGATCATTTGGGAAAAAAAACAAAACAAAACTGCCTACTGCTACACCTAACTGGCAAAAGTTAAGACTACCAGTGCTTCTAGTCAGGACGAAGACATTTAAGTTTCAGAATGAAATGATAAACTGTTTATTTGCTCATATAAACTAGATGAAAATGTGTATATACAAACGATTTTATTGGTTGCTAGGCAGAAGGTGAGAGAAAACACTGTTTACTACCAAAAGAAAGATTACTGGAGAAAAAAGAATCACTGCCCATGTGAGAACGCCTGTAGAACAAAATGTGAAACCTAAATAAAACGTCACAAGCTAACAGAGGACATTGCTAATATTTGAAACTCGTCAGCACAAACATGCAAATAACTCAGGAAGAAGTGACAAAACCCCCCAAAACAAAACAAAACAAAAAAAAAAACCAACAATATCAATGATACAGCCCTTTATGTGGCGAAGCATGTCTCCGTCAGTGCCCTGTCTGGCGCCTGCACCATGCACGTCTTCTCCATCCAAACATGAGGGACAGAGAGAGTAAAGGGCCCTGCCAACACTAGGGAACTGTATGCACTGGGGTGCCTTTACTTAGGGGATGTTAAACAATCAAAATCAACAGTGGATGGACATACAGAAGAAATTAAGAGGGTATAAAAACGGGTCATTTCTCTGCACACATGGATACTTGTAGACACAGTCCCACTATTTTGCATTAGGTCTGACCTACAACCCATGTTTGGACAGGATTAGCTGTTCCCAAGCCAGAGTGTCTGTGAGGTGTTTTGATCTAAGCCAGAAGCACTGCATTAAGCAACAGTATGGAGAAAAGGAGGCAACATAGCCAAGTTATAATGATTATGAATGCTGCTGTTGTTTGAATTATGGAGGACTGTAAGACCACCAAAACAAACCCAACCATTTACCTATAAGATTACTTATTATATTGAAGTTATTAGCTTTAAAGCTAATAAGGAAGCTGTAAAGATGTTGGCGCTTAGAAACAGTAGCTTAGTGGTAAAATTAGGTCTAATATTATGACAAAAGACTAAAAACACATTTCAGGGCTGAAGGCACAATGGATGTCCTGATAATGGAGATTTTAAACTTAACCAACTCATGTTCTGAACTATAATCTTGGTATGTCTGCACACTTTTTTTTTTCCAACCACATCAGTAGCTATGAAAAGCACATTTTTTGCTAATTACCTCCTAATTCACAGCAAAAGTTAAACAGCATTTACTGCTGCAGCTGTAGAAACACCACTGGCTACAATTTACAATGTTCAAGGAAAAGCACAATGTTTTTTAAAGCAAAAAACAATGGGACCACATAAAAATGCCTAATTAGCCTAATTGTCAATGAATCTTATCAAAACGGTGAATTAACTTTAGCCTATTTGTCACTAAACTGACTTCTACTAAAAACCTAGTTATCAAGAGTTATCAAGGAATCATACACTGAGAAACAAATGAAGTTATGCTGTAATGTCAGAAAATTACAGCATCAGTTGACACCAGGTTGAAGCAGCATTTTAAGGCTATTCTGCAGAAGCTCCAATTGGGCAAAAAGAAAAAAAAATCTGTTGCTGCCATGAAAACAACTCCTGTAGCATCCACATAGGTGAGCGGGAAAAGCTGGGATGCAATCACACCACCAATGTAGACAATATAATACTGATGAAAAATAACATACTTTCTTTCCCCACCTAACCAAATTAGAAGATCCAATAGAAAGGCAATAACTAAAAACAAAGGGATCACTTCCTTCTCTCAGCAACTGAAACACAAACATTTTGTCGCCTTATATACTGTTGGGTTCAACTAATTTAATGATAAACTAAAACAATCTATGCACGTCACTGATATCCTGTGGTTGACGCAGAACAATCTTTAAAAGTTTTGAGGCTGAGTGTAAATATGCGAGAATAAAATTAAAAAGGAAAACAGTGACACACATCAGGTGAGAAAGCCTGCAAGAAGGGTGGAAAAAAAATAACTACTGAACTTATTTTCTTTAAAAGAGGAGTGACAATAAAAGCAAGTTAAATAAAGTGTGTGGAAAAAATGAGCAAAGGGGAATAGAAAAGAACAAATACAAACAGATGGACAGAGACACAGGTCCACTGAGGAATCTAGTGCGTGGTTTGCTACTAGATTTATAGGTGACTCTCTCTGACGTTTGGTGGTAAACCGTCCAGCCTGTAAAGATGAATAAAGGAGGGAAGAAGAAGAGGAGAAACAAGAGAAACACTTTGAAAAAGTGAACAAAGATTGGTATGAGAAACCCCCACATGAAAAGCATCAGAAAAGGACACTGAGTGGGTTGCTGGAACCAACTACAGCATTCAAAGATGCAAATAATCAAAGACAATAGAAAAGAAAGAATAACCACTTGTTTAAACAAATATAACTAATAATATTGAGTTTAAAAATGGACGCATGGATAAACTGTTAAAGTAAAATTCGATTTGGATGTTTGATTGTTGTCATAACTAAGTGGAAGGGGCTGTGTTCTAGTCCCTTCATAGAAAAGGGTTCAAATAAGTGAAACATCTTTTTGTAGAAGTGCATCATGTCACATATGAGGAAGAAAGAAAAAAAAATGTTATTGTTCATCCAATGTTTTATACTACTTTACTATCACTTAATTCTAAACAAGAACATTAGAAAACATATAACCAACACTTCTGCCAACGCAGACAAATCTGTTTAAGAGGAAGATGTGTGATTAGCCACACATCTTAAAAAGTCAATCAGCATGTTGAAGTTCTCATCAGGATAATCTCATCATGCCCACAATACACTGGCAGAGCTTGAAGTAATTTAGTGTAAAGCTTCTGGAACCACAGCTGATCTGAATTTAAATCTTCTTTGAGAGATGCTGGTCTCATTTCCTATAAGAAACAAACTTCTTGGTTGACTGAAAATAATCTAGTGACAATGCATTTAGCATTCTCACTTCTGTGTTTCTCTTTATTTCAGATTTAAATCTGACAAAAATGTGAATTATTTTCAGCTTATCTGTTGCCCTGAAGGGAAAGGAAGACAAGGAGGAGTAAAACCATGCTTCAAATTTTAATATATCAAGCCAGTATGCAGAACCTACATGTGATAAGTTAGGATGATAAGAAAAAGACTGAAATGTTGGACTTTGCAAGTATGATTCATTCTGACTGCACTCGCAAATGCATATACACAAAACATTCCGGTAAGTTAAAATTACTGTGCAAAATGGCACACCTAGCTGTACACTTTCCTCTGTACATAAAATCTCCTCACCCAACTGGTGTCATAATGCTAAGAAACCAATCTAAACACGAGTTTAGCAGATGTTTTGGAAATATTCAGTCCCAGATGTGATATCTTAGTTGGCAGAAGAGATAATAAGTGGTCAGGATAGCAGCAAATAGCAGGATAGCAGGGAAATTATATGACCTAAACTCTAGGATTGCAACAGGGTCATGTCTGTCATCAAGCTAAAAAAAAAAAAGTGTCACAATCCAGCAACAATTAAATGTTTGTGGAGACTGAAAGGCAGATTTAACTCATGTGACAGGGGTCTTAAATTAACTGACTAAAAAGATAGAAGAAATACTATGTGGAGCATTTATAGACCTATTCCTCATTGGTCATTAGTCCGTTACAACAACAACAGGAGATGACGGTGAGCATGGTAGAATACACAAAACATCCAATGGGTTAACAGAAACTATTTGCTGTTGTATGTTTCACTGTGAAATGGCAAATTAGAAGGTGGGTGATGAAGCTGAGTGACTGTCGGCACACAACTCCTGAACTCACATGAGGAAACCAAACCATCGTCACCTGTTATGTGCAGAAGAAGGAGCTAAACTTAGATCAAGAATATGTGGATAGGCTGATGAATAGTTGCAGATAAAGGTTTCAGTTAAGGCTCCGGCATATTTTTTTGCCACAGTCATGTAATCTGAAAACATCCTACACCGATGAGCTTCTTCAAGGATTAATCATTGATGCTGTTAATACATGTTGGATAATATGTTGTTAATGTCTGTGACATGTGACTTGCATAGTTAAAGTGTAATAAAATCTGTACCACACCAACACTTTGCCTTGTTCAATGTGTTTGGTTTGTTATAAGCCTCTTTTTCTAGCACTATAAGGAGTAAGTGCTTCATAGCACACTTTTTTCTCTTTTACTGAATTATTATAAATTTGTGGAGGACATAATGAATTATTTACACCTACAGTGGTAATTTCTTTGTTCAGTTTGTCTAAAGGCAATCTGACAAACATTTTGAGGTGTTTATATTTCTAGTTGATTTTAGTTTTATTTGCGCGTCTTTTCTTGTTTGCCTGAGCAAAGACTATCATGAAGAGTACCTTGGCCAGGACCAGCTTGGCTGGCCATCCCATCCCCGTGTCTTCCAGCGTAGATGTTGTCTGAGGAGAAAGAGCCTTTCAAAGAACAGGGTTGCTGTGTGTGAACCTGCTCCTGGACTCTGCTGGGCTGGCTGTTGGAGGAGGAGCTGCAGCTGGAGTGGGCAGAGCCATCTGACAAAAGTGAACTTTTAGCTGGAGAGCTGGATGAACTGGTAGCACTTTCTCCTTGAAAAATAAAATGAAATAAAAAATAAAACGGATGAGTCAGACTGAATCACTGCTTCACACTCCTACTATTTTCCCTTTATAAAATCAAAACCACTTCAGTTATTTTTTTATTTTTTTTTTTAATACAAAACGTGTTCTACTAGACTAAAAACATCCAAACTGTTTATCATCCTAACATCTCTACCCACACACCTTTCCTCTCCACACTGGTGCTGATGGGATTATTTCTGAGTTGTTGCACCATCGGATTGAGCAGTTTCCCAGCTTTCAGTTTGTGTTTGCTGGTTTTGCGCCTTCGACCCGTCGGAGGAACAGCATGGAGCAGGCTAACCTTGGGGGGTACGGACTTTCCCAGGTCTTTGTACAGACGTTCGATCTCACTCCTCTGGAATGCCTGCAGCTCAGAGATCTCCTTCATGTGTCTATTGTGAAAACACAAAGAAATAAGGTACAAACGCTCCCAAAATAATAAAAATATATAATTAAAGAAAGTAATGCATTTCAATAAATTTGACCATTATTGAAAAAATAATTTAAATAATTTTGTTCTGAAAAGGTATAAAGTTAAGGTTGAGGCGTACAATCACTAAAAACAAAACTTGGGGAATAAATACATAAGACCACTTTAAATTATCCGATAGCTCTTTAGCTAGTCGCGATTCAAGCCTTAAGAAATTCCCCCAAACGCTAAAATGGGCTTTGCTTCACAATCCTCTCAAGGTTCGACTATCTCTGCTGCTTCTCATCCTTTTCTATCAGATTTTCCTTCCACACAATTTGAATTAATATGCTATGACACAGTGCTGTAAAAGTCAGTTTCTCAAACACTGAGTAAATATTTACTTGCAAATAATATTTAAATTTATTGAAATGTGCATGTTGTAGATGCATAAAAGTGGTTATTTTATTCGTTATAACACTGAATATTTGCATTTGGAAGGTGAAAGCAACAACAGGTTACTAACTGTAAGTTATTGAAACTTATTGATTTTTATGGTGTCATTATTGGCTTAATTTGTCCAAATATAAAGAATTATTAGAACGATCAGTAAATAGATTAAAAAGATATATTACTTCTGATCTGGACAAGGATTTTCTGCTGCAATGTCACTTTTACCACGTACATTTTCTTTAAGATGGTCCAAATCAACATTAATCATCCTGAGTTTTACAAAAAAATATTTTAAAAAGTACAGGACTGAAATATAAATATGCCTGCCAGAAAAATAAATAATGCTTCCTCTTGCTAAGTAAATAATGATCACAAAAAAATGATTGTCTGGAATAATACTTTCTACAAGCCTTTTAAAATTGACTATTACTCTTCCCAAAACCTAAAAAAAAAACAAAAACAAAAAAACAACCACTGTAATTATTTCATGAAAATTTTGTGTTTTCATGCAAGTTCTATCAAAGGATAGAAGAAACCAAATTCAATTTAAGAAAACCTATAATCAGCTTTTAAAATGGTTTGTTAAACTAAATAAACCTCAAGTTTAATCTAAAATCAAATTTTCTGCATTTAATCTAGTAGACATTAAACTAAATCATAGAGCAATTATTGTTATTTAAAGAGTATGGTTGGATTTAGTTGAGGAAGTCCATCTGCTTACAATCATTTTCAGATTAAATCAGTTCTATGCAGCCATGATGTTATCTCTACAAGCAGGCATGGCTCTCCTGATGTCAGATAGCCCCAACAGGAGAGGATTTGTTTTATCATGGTAAAAAAAAAACAAAGAAAAAAAAAACAAAGAAAAAATCTGTCTGTTTTCTTGAGAAAGCAAACTTATTGTGGGTCAGCTAGAGATAATACATATAATTGTTTACATGTAATTCTTAGCTGAAGAAAGACACTCAGAGTGTGAAGGAGATTAAAAGGGGTGTCTATCTGTGGGTGAGTGTGATGCTTTACTTTTCTCTAAGTTTCTGAAGCTCCTTCTTCATATCCGCATCCTCAAACTCTGAGTCATTGTCACTGCTGATGTTGGGGGGGAAATGTCCAACAGAAGGTGAAGGAGTGTGGCCATTTATTGCAACAGTCTGGCAGCTTGGTGATTCAGAGCTCTGCTCACTTTTGCTTCGTCCGGAGCGCCGCAAGAAGGCGACCGCCCTCTTGACGAGGTCGCTTCCGCTGTGCTCAGTCAGATTGTGAGCTGACGGAGCAGCCGGAGCTGGAGGAACCGCCATGGTGCTGCTGTCTTCGTCAGCTGAGTCGGAGTAAAGCTGAGACGAGGACCGACCGTGGCAATGGGATGGCATGTCAACAGTTTGGGCTCGTGGGATGTGACGTGGGGTGGCGTCGGGACTTGAGGTGGGAGTGGTGTGAGCGAACTCAGGAGGGGCAGAGTAGCGGCTCCCGCTTTGGGGTTTGGAAGATCTTGTGCCGTCATTATCAGGAGCAGGTGTGGCAGAGGTCCGGCAAGCCACCTCACAGCTGCTTTCTTTTCTTTCAGTGCTCTGAGTCTGGCTGCGAGACCCTTCAGAACCACTGGAGGGTGCTGCAGAGCTGCAGCTCGCTTTGCTTTTATCTGAACAGCAAATGGCATCGGGTGGTGTGGGGATGATCTAAAAGGTCATGAAATCCAAGTTGTCAGTGTTACAAAATCAAAGTTTAGTATCCCTATTAAGTAATATTATCTGAAAGCCATAACAGCGACACATATTGAATAGCTCTGCAATCTAAATTAGGAGATTCTTACTTGAAAACGACTTTTGGATTTATATGAACCGGAGCTCGCAGACACATCGGCTTTTGTGTCTTTTGTTCGGCCGGCGGCTAAAGGAGGAATAACTCGGAGTAAATAAGAGATCATTCAAACTATTATGTGATGATACATTACACAATCAAATCTACCAACCTGCTGCTGAGTCGCTTGGCGCACCCACACAATCTGTCCGCTCAGGAATCTGCGGCTAACCGAGAAGGAAAGAAAAAGTTGTGGGAGTGTGAGAGGTTGAATTAATTCAAGTAGCAGCACATTTAAAACATTACAAACACTTGATCAGAGAGAAATGGTTTGGCACTGTAGCTTCTTAAATGAGTCACAAGCTGATAATTGGACAACATTCAAATTGTATTATGACTCTAAAAATATTGTTATGCTCCCTTTTATTAAAATAAACGGCTTTTGAGCTTTTTACAGAAGAAAACAGGAATATATTGCACCTGATTACGTCATCGCAACATTATATATTATATATATATAATATTATTGCCATCGCATGACTTTCTAATATCATGCAGCCCTACTCTGAGTAAAAACACTGGTGAAAATCCAAAGCGAGGTAATCATAATTTATGCGTGAAAGGGACAATTGTTTCTGCACACAGTTTTCCTATATGTAAACTGTATTCCAAGATCACAGTGTGCGTCACCGAATGTTGACATTTATGTGAATCATAAAGAGGAGTAAGGTATTTTACCATTGGTTCCATCTTCTTCTTCGTGACGGCCTCTGTGCTGTGCCCATCTGAGACCGGAGGGGAGCTCAGTCTGTCTGAGCTGGAGGACTGAGGCTCAGAGGCCGAGCTGGAGGGCTGTGAGGGGGGGTGCTCCTGGTACAGCAGGTTTCTGAGCTTCTCATCCAAAGTCTTGATGGTCCGATCAACAAACTCCCCCCTAGGAGGGCCCTCCCCGTCCGACTCACCTTGCCCGCCACACTGCTGCTGACTTGAAGTCGGGTTCTGATGTGCAGGGCTTTGGGGCTGAGAGGTCACGGTCCCAGGCTGGATGGGCGTGGCGTAAGGCTGCTGCAGGACAACGGGCTGCTGGCTGGCCAGCTGAGGAGCTTGTTCTTCAGTCGGGCTGGCCGTCTGATTCGCTTGATTATTCAGCGACGAGATCAGAACACCGGCGGCTCTCGCTTCTTTATCGGCGACATTAGCATCCACAGAGACGGGCGGCACAATAGCACAACATGGCATATCTGCTACCATAGACACAGCAGAGAGAGACGATTCCTCCACAGGAAATGAGCCGTCATGGTTAACGCTCCCAGTTGTGCCGGTACGTTTGGAAACACTGGGCTGGGTCTGCTGGACCTCGGATTCTCCGATAACTTGGTCTGGAGGTTGCACCAAGGTGGGGGCAGAGGACGCGGTGGGGCTTTGGGAAGGTAAAGATGTGACCGGGGTCGTCAAAGTAGTTGCGGCGCTGCTGGACTCGACTGACAGGGAGCCAGACGTTTCATACTCTGGAGAAAGAAAAGGGGCAGAGTTCATCAGAAAGGGAGCAGATTGTGAACTTAACAGCCAAGCTACAAAGAAGAGGATCTATATGCTGTAGCTGCCAAAGTGTTACATCATCACTCGATTCCCCTCCATCAGCCTCTGTGTGCCGGCATAAAAGCCTGCACTTCGTTTCTGGCTAGAACCACTGCAGACCAAGTCTTATGTAACTGACCCCAATGGAGGAGAGGGGGGTAACAAAAAGTCGCACTAAAACTGCATACACAGTGTTTTAAATCAAGAAGAGCAAAAAAAAAAAAGTGCAACATATTTAGTTAATCCTGCAAAAAGGTAAGAAGCTAATGTAGGTAAATTGCACAGAAGACAGGAGTGAAAGTAGAAAAATGCAGGACATACCCTGTGCTGTAAAGCTGTGTGTTGGTGTGTTGTCTTTATCCTGCATGAGCGTTTCATCCACAGGGCAAATAATGAACCAGCGTTTTCCAGTGTGCAGGACTGTCACAGGGAAAGATGGGAAAACTCATAGATCCTCCAAAATATGCTCAGTGAGAAATTTAAGATGCAGGTTGATCTATAAACCAATACAAGTACTGAATTCTTAACTGTATAAGTGTGTGTGCTGCATGTTAAAAGCCTTACCATTTTGTTGATACACCAGCTGTGGAGTGGTGGGTTCTGAAGCCTTTACAGATAAAAAAAAAAAAGAGAGAGGGAACACAGTGTAACTGGATGGAAAACAGCTTAAAAGACATCTGTAAAACTTTTATTTTAATAGAGCAATAAGCTCAAAGAATACATTTAATTGGATCAGGATTTTAACAACTAGTATTTCTGGCTTCTGTGGGCAGCGTTGGAAGTTAAGGCCTAATGACAAGGCAGCAGAAGAATGGTTAAAAAGGGATCACATTAGGGTCACGAAGGGGGCAAATCATTCTAAGACCTCAGTCCTAATGGAAATCTGTGGCGGGAGCCAAAGCGCTGAGTGTCAGGCTGGAAACCTTGAAGATTTATGGAGTTTATATAAAGAGTAATGTGCTAAAATTTCTCCCGATATGTTTCTCCTGGTGACCAACCACATAAAATGGATCTTCTCGTTTTACTGGTCACCAAGCGGTTCTTCATAAAATTCGGAGACATATTATGCGCAGGAATCACAGTCTCTTAACTCAATTTTATTGATTTGTCTTCCTGTTTTTGTAATTTTTGCTACTATAAAAACCAGAATGCTCATTTCTTTGTAAGTGAGCAGCCTTACAAAACCAAAACCAGATGATTCAGTAATCATTTCCCCTGGCTCAACAGTTTCTTTCTCACCTCTGTTCCCAGTGCACAACATCCGTCATTCTGTCTGATGTTACACCCCTGGTCGGAGTTCCTTTCACCCTCTGTGTCCTCACTCAGCATGTCTTCGGCTTTATCTACAATGTCTTTCAGTTGTTCAATAAACATCTCTTTTTCCAGGGGCAGAATGAAATCATTGTCCACCTCAAGAGAATGAATAAGACAAAAAAAACTTAGACAGATGTGACCTAAAAAAAATCTGAGTGGTTTTGATTCTGATGCAGTTTATAAAAATAAATAAAGAGAAAACAGCAAAGAAACCATCCGGAATAATGCTCTTTTTGTGTGCTGCCAAAGTAAAATAAATCCCTACAAGTTATAACTACACAAAATGAAATGTTTACTTCTGTTTGGATACGTACCAATGAATTGCTGAAAAGGCTTTTTATTTATGCTTTCAGGAGTCTTCAATCTTTTTTGGAATAAATAACCATATTACTGATTTATTCATCTAATTAAATTTTCACTTATTGCTTTATATGGCCAATATGAATGTGTAAGGAAAGCTTTGGAGAAGAGAGAAAACGCAAGAGACACCCAAATATATGTTTGTTTGTTTGTTTGTTTTTTGCTGCATTGCAGCTGAAACCAGCTAGGAGTTTCCAGGACGACGGAGTCAAAGGCAAAGCATGCTTCAAAAACCTTTGCAACAACTCAAGGGGCTAGACTCTGCCGCTCACGTACCATGTACGTAGCAATCTCCTCTGGAGCATCTCCATCCAGGTCAAACTTGAATGTTACCATTTTGTGATTGTGAGTTTCCAGTTGGCACTCTACCATCTTATCTCCGGTGTTACACACCTGCAAGAAGGGGCAAAACATAATTTCAACTTCTTAAACAACCACAAGATGTCTGCACTTTTATAAAGTATTTAGGTCACTCACGTTGAGCATGCTCAGCTTTGGTTTGCCACACTTTTCCTGTCGAGAACGCGTGCGTGATGACTTGCGGTGTCTACGCTGTTTTCCTTCACCTTTGCCTCCATGTGTCCCTTCATTGCCATCGCTCATTTCTCTTCCCGATGTCACATCAGAGTTGATGCTGATTAAGAGGAAAAAAATAAATAAAAATATGGACATTTGCAAAAATTCTCTAGAGTTAAAATTCTCTGAATACCTAAAAAGGAAACATAATTATCATTGGAGCCATGTCTTCAAGATTTTAATCTACACAGAAGAACAAGACGAAGCAGGACTAAACATGTCACAAGCATGGCTGAAATGCTTGAATGTGGGACACTGGCAGAGTGAGGTTAAATGAGGTCAGCTATGTAAAAAAAAA